>NW_028245229.1:147500-620201 GCF_964263255.1 Lissotriton vulgaris | reverse complement strand
AAACAGGGAAAACACTCGCAGCGGCGGCAGCCGGCAACGAGGCAGTAGCGAGGCAGAGGGCAGGCAGGGGCACACGCAGCAGCTGGTGGCCGTGCGGCGCGGGGGTGTCCCACAAGTGAGACGCGCCCCCTTTTTTCATCCCACTTAAAGTCCTGCCCACAGATAATGAGATGGGATTCTAGAGAGCGCACCATGGAAGACAGTGTGTAAGATCATGTTCACTGTCCTGGAAGATTAAAAAGCTATCCTGAAACCAAACAAGTCCTAAGAAAATACCCCTTAATAAGTTAACGTATAAGGATTTGTCAAAGGAAGACGAAAGGCGTAAGGCAACTCCCTGACACGTAAAGGAGGGGCGACTGTTGTCAAGTTGCGAGCAAAGCAGAAAAGTACTACATTGCGGCCCTGTTGTGACGCATGTTTTTTTAGCATCCATTGCTGTGGTGGGAATAGCATTGCCGCGATCGGCTGTCGCGCGCATCACTCAGTCGCCCCTCCCCCACCCCTTCTTATCCCCGTCTTCTACCACCCTTTCCCTCAGACACAATTTAGATTGACGGTGCGCGACACCCGTCGACCTCCCTCACTAATAACACCCCCTGAGGCCTCAGTGTACTTGTGTTTGGCTCGTCAATCACCGGAGAGCCGCGGCTAGTTGGGGAAAGGACATGTTTTCAGAGCCCCGTCTGAGGAAGAATGAGAAATAACGAACCTCGGTGACAGAGGGAAGGAAGTCCTTTCGAGCCCGCGCTCAGCCTCTGGGGTGTGTCCAATCCAGAAGCAGATCGAAACAGATGTCGGAGTCCTCAAAGAGTCTCTTAAAATAAGTAATTGGTGAGAGCAATGAGGCTCGTAAAACCTAGCTGTCTTGTGTGTCGTATAGTGTTCCTCATTTCTATCAATAGCATTCAAGGAAGGCGCTTTAAAGTAGGTGCTATGAAGCAAACCTGGCTCAAATCACGTGTGCAAGTAACACATCGGGACTTGTTCTCAAGCGCTTCGCGCCCCCTGTGTGTCACTTTTAATGTAGGAAAAAAGTGACGAACTGGCTGCGCAAGGGGCTTGTAAATAAGCCCAGTGTGTCGCTCAGAGATCTCCGACTAGAACATTAGGCTTCACTAGGCCCTGTGACCTCTAGACCAAGCTGCTCCCAAAAGCCTGTTATTTGTGTGGTAAACGCACTCGTTCCACATATTTACCATCTTTACACGCAATGCTGCAGTCAAAGTTACTACGTTGCGTGAAAGGGAGAGAGTAGGACAGCGCCATATCTATAAGGTGGCCAGGCGGCCCGGATTTGCTGGGACAGTCCAGGTTTTTCAACAGCTGTCCCGGCAGATTTGGGGACATTTAGCTCATGTCCCAGTTTTTAGAGAGGATCGACTGAAAACGGTGGGATGTGCCCAGGGCTTTAAGTGGGCCGGGTCTCACCAGTGCTGAGCACCAGCAGTTTTTTAAAGGAGTCCTCCAAACGGGTCTCTATCAGGCTCTGTTTTTTGCCCTGGCACATGCGGTCCGTTTTTTTCTGGACGGCACATCGATGTGCGCTGCTCACACTGCACACTTCTCACTAGTGGGGAAGTTACAGCATGACGTCATGCCAGGTGAGTGTTGTTTGGGATGGGAAATCCTGTAAAGACAGTCATTTTTCTCTGGATTTCCCTTCTCTTTTTGAAACTCGTGTGGATGCAATGAAAGAAACAACAAAATACAAGTCGGTGGCACACTATGCTAAGCACAGATTTTTAGCTCACATTTTTTTAAAGCCATGCCCTTAATTACATTGGCCACGCCCCTATGAGAGACACCCCCCCCCCCCGCCCCCCCCCCCCAGATTTCTCATCATACTTAAAGCCCTGGAGGTGCCTTTATAAGTTGTCCAAAGCAAGGATAGTTAGCAGCTGTTATAAGAAAGCAATTTGATTAACGGACTTGCTACTGCTTTCAAAAATTGCATTTTATTCATGTTCTTACTGCCTCATGTGTGATTCTCTGCTGTGGAGCGCTGTCAATCTGTGTGCTCGGTTGAAGCAAAGATGTAGTAATTCTATTTTTGTGAAATGTCCCGGGTTGTGGTTTTAAAATTGAGGTCATCCTACATATCTACTAATGTGCTGCTGCTGTCATCCCCTGCGCTGGTGCACGAGCCGCTGCCCAGCACCACGCGCACACATTTGCACCAACAGGCAAAGGTGTGCACGATATGCAAGTGTTGTACTGGAAGGACGCACTTCCGATACAAAATAGGCTAAGACTTCTCCCACTTTGATGTCTGCTACACAATACAGTATTAGTGCGAAGTTAGAAAAGTAGCAAGCAATGGATGCCCCTGTAACGCAAAGTATCGCAGACCATTACTTTGCATTACTTAATGGCTGGTTTGCAGCGCAAATCCCAGATGAACACTTTGCACCAGTTTGACCTCTTCATCGAACTTAACTCCAAAAAGTGATAGAGTGTGCACTACTATCAATGAAACTACACTTACCAGCTACGCCGTAATTCACGAGTAAGGTTCCAACGCCCAGGTCTTCCATCTTGGAAGTCCTGCTCATCATCTTATTGGTGGGACCCATCCGCGTCATACGTGGGATCTATCGTGGGTTGGCGCTGTGTGCGGCCAGGAGGTGTCCTGACCTATCACCTTGATGTCCTGTGGAAAAGACCAGGGATCGATTGCGCTCTCCGAGCCCGAGCCAGGCATTCATTCATTCTGTATAGTGCTGCCCAACCAGCCTCAGACGGCAGTCCTCCTTTGACCCAGAAAGCAGGGGTCAGACCCTAAAAAAGTAGTTAGGGGAATAATCAGCACGGCATCGTGCACTAATAGGAACTGTCACTGGAAGAGAGGACTCAAACATATCATAGCCCTGATGGGATTTAGGTCTATTTTCCAAAATATAAAGGGGGGCCACGGGTCCTGCAGCAGCCGATCAGCCCCCACTTGACCATCAGACCTCTCAGGTCCAATAACTGGGGCCTTCTCACTGTCCGCAGAGTTAGAAGAGCTAGAATTGGAGGCCGCGCCTTCTCTTTTCTTGTTTCCAGATTCTGGAACTTGAAACTGGACGAAAATGCCCTGAGCTTTAGAAAGAAATTAAAAGCCCATCTTTTCCCCGAGTCCCTTTAGGTACTCGTACGTACCACAGCTAGTCCAGACTGCTCTGGGAAGCCCTGGTAGGGTAGCCGTGCCATTATAAATCTGAGGAATAGTGAGAGATGAGGTGCAGACTTGAATAGACATGTATGGTGTGTATGTATGTATATGTATAGTAGGCTATAAACATTTCAATGTACAAATCATACATTCATGTCTGTCAATGTGTTACCAATTTCAGTTCATCAGTGACTTAGGCAATGCACTGGCATACATGAATTTATAAGTGCACAATAAGGGTTGACACGCAATAAAACACGCTCTTATGCTATAAGAATTTAAATATAGATTTCATCAAGTCAACATCACTTACGATGTATCATATCAAATGCATGCATTGGTGCTACTCTAAAGCAAGTTTCCCTTGGGACGCAAGTACATGTTTCCACCCAAGGACCTCAGAGGTTAGTGTTCATGGGCTGGTGGTTATTAGTGGAATGCCTTCCTGCTTGTGAGAGTGCTGCTGGACGAAAGCAGCCAATGAGCTACTTATTATCAGTGCCACTGGAATTGCGTAGCAGGGGAGCACAACATTATGCGGCATGGTTGACTACATTCTGCAGCAAGAAAAGGGACATTTTATGCAGCACATTTTTCGATAGTATTACTTCATTATTTGTAATTTTGGCTCATGGTAACTCTGTCTCCGCAAAGATTTCACCTCATTAGTAGTTTAACACCCAAATACCGAAATTAGCAATTGCAAGATGGCCACTTACTCTTCGCGAAAGGCCTTCCACTGTGCAAACAAAGTCACCCTGTTTTTAGTAACATTTGATACGTTTGAGCTAGAAACATTTTTCTTTACAAATCTGCAGATTGTGCTGGAGACGATGGATTATGTGGCAAATGCGATACAACCATAATAATGTGGAAAAGCTGCAGAATTGCATAATTCCGGCGGGCCTGGTTATTCCAAATGAATATGCGGCTTTAAAGTAATTTTTTCCTTAGTTTGATTTGATTCCAGGCAGCGTCAATGGTAGTGTACGAAGGGCGGTATGAAGCAATTCAGGCCAGGATGGAGTGGTGTGCGAGAGACCTGCTCTAAGTAGTAAGCGATCAATCATTATTAGGGTAAAGCCACGGGCATCCTTTTCACAACTTAAAAGATAGTTGAGCTTTTAAGTGACATAAAGTGGTAACATTTTAAAAGAAAGGGAAGGTGAATTTGGTTGATACATTTAAAGGGGGTTCTTGTCAATGAGTAAAACACATCTTTTAAACGCATTTGTGGTAAATACTTAATGCTAATGTGGCCATATACAAGTCCCTTGGTCCTCAAGACAGGCTACGTCATCTATAGAACACCTTCCCAAGTTGAGTTGCCTGGATGTAGCCAGTGGGCCCAAGGGATGAAAGGTTTTCTTTTGTGTTTCGCTCCCAACCCCATAGAATAGGGATGCACCTTCACCTGAGGCCAGATTTAATAAGCCCCTTGCAGGAACTGTTAGGGGTTCTGAGCTCTACAGACCACCATGACCTAACACCTATGTCTCGGAGGGCTACATTATGCATGTAGGTGCCTACGTGCATAATGGCCTGGCCAACATTTTCACTGGCTGTGCAGGTGCAGTAAGCAATGCTTCTTTTCTGGTGGTGTGTTGCCTGCATCTGTATATCACAGTCTTCAGTTAGTATTGTCTTGTAATGTTGCCACTTGTCTGGGGTTGCCTCACTACGTACAAAACCCAGCCCATTACCAGTTATATATCTTGACGGTCCAATCAGAAACTGGAATTTAGGGGAATCGGTCATTTCCGGGTCCAATTCCCCTAGTATGTCGTCATTTTTGCCCAGTTTTTCACACAGAGCTTTTGACCATTGGCGGCAGCTGAAACCTCTGGGTGAAAGTAACGAGATGCTGTGTCCCGTGCGGTCCACATCATTGTGATGAGGCCGGTGGCTGCTGTGGCCAGCCCCGTTGGAACCGAGAGGCCACCGTACTGGGAGCCCGAGTATTCATGCTGTATTGCTATAAAGAAAAACATTAAAAAAATGCACGATCCAGATGTAAATTGCTGTTAGGAAAAAAAAGCAGGCCTATATTAAAGTGTCACACAGGACGTTGCATCGATTTTGCATGTGCAACAAGCAATCACGGCTTTGAAATAAAGAGAGCTCACATTTTTCGAAGAAATCAAAAGTGATTTAGAGCAGCGGGGGAGATGTCCTTTCAAGGCAGATGTGCCTGTCAGAATGCTAATGGTTAAACATATACACAGCTCTGGAACAAAGTGGCATGTGGACACGCAATGTTTCCCAACGCAATCCGAGATCTCGAGGGACTGGGCCTTGGGATAAGAGCTCCTTGTACCCCCACCCCTCCTGTGATAATGTCGGGAGTACAAGCAGAGGGGTTGTAAAGACATACGGCTTATTTACAAGCCCCTTGCGCCGCTGGCCTGTCACTTTTTGTTCCATATTAAGAGAAAGGCACAGGCCAAGCCAGGGGCTTGTACATAAGCCTCATGATCCTCTGCGCCCCCCCCCCCCCCAGGAACGCTTTTTCTCTATAACTATATATTATGTTTTGGAAGAATGCCGCTCCCAGGAGTTCATGCCCCCTGTGACTTCTAGGCACATAAACTTGTGCAGACACTCGGGGACGCCTATTCTGTCTGCGCCATGCTCTGTGAGCCAGGATGTCTGCGCCTAGGAGGGTGGTCTGGCGACGAGGCGCATCACCTCCTACAACCTCACAAACACCTGCTGCACTGGCTTCAGGTCAGGGTCGGACTGGCCATAGCGGGCATCGGGCGTTTACCCGGTAGGCCGCTAGGGTGGGGGCCCGGTTTTCGGCCCCTGGGGGGCCGTTTTTGTTACCGGGGGTCGGCAATGTCGGCCCCCGGTAACAAAATCGGCCGAAACCGGCCGTCGCACACTTCCCACCCCCCGACCCCAGGGGGGGCGGTTTCTGTTCTCAGTCCGGCCCTGCTTCAGGTTTTAGAGTTCCTTGGTGCTCAAACCTGGCATGCGGCCACGGTGGCACACTGAAGAGCAGTCTTGTTTGTGTAACAAAGTGTAGGTGCCGCTATGTGATGTGGCATTTATTTATTTCATCTGCCCCTTACTTCCAATGCACCCACACCTTGCGCCATAATAATATGAAATGCTTTTTGTAGGAGACATAGGATTTTGTGGATGTGTCGGTCGCTTTTATTGGCTCTGTAAGTGGAGAGGAGCTAATGTGGAAGCCAGAAATGGAGCAAGGATGCTTAGTGCGCCCCTCAAAATATAATTTTGCTCCTGGAGCGCTCCCCATCAAAGAATAAAAAAAAGAAAATTTTATCGTGAGTGGGTGGGTGGGTCAGTTAATAGGATTAGTACAGCTGGAGCATGGACAAGCCTCATTTAGTAAGTAATGTGACACGGAGTAGTGTATTTGGATTACCGTAAATAATGTAATCATCTCCCCGATCCAGGAGCGTAGCTCGAGCGAAGGACCTGGGGGCTGCCACAGTCTCCATATTTCCGTGGCTCGTCCTGGTGGAGCGAGGGGGGCGCAGGGGGGGCTCCTTGTGCACGCCAATCTCATTTTCAAGTTTCTCACCTTCCATTTCCTACTTGACATAAAAATAAATCAAACTAGACTGTACACGTCAAATCATGAACACATTATTTGTATGATACATTGCACCTTTAAAGCATCAATAGCCTGCTGCAAATGGATTTTTTGTCAGTGTCAAAAAAATGATGTAAATTCAGACTGCAAGTGACCTCCATCTGGGATAGAAAAGGAGATGACAGAACTGTAATAAGGGTTCAGTATCACCTTTTTTTATACATATACATAAATATATTGTATTTTAAAAGCATCTTACAGAAATCAGCAATAGGGTGTGTTTCTCCTCTAAAAATTCAAAGGTAGTTCATATGCTAATTTCTCTTTAATTGCGATGCAGTATCCACGGAGAGTTTGTTGCAGTGAGTCGCAGTGGTCCTGGATACCGTGCAGACTGCTCCGTAGACCATCTTTGCTTTCAAGAAGCAACAGGTGATGCAGAAGTCGATATTTCAACAATCAGTCAATCTTGCGGTTTGAGAAAATCACACAGGTGCTTCAGATACGTCTTGAAGCAAAAGCATAGACGACATTGAGAGGGTCTAATCTTCGGTCACAGCGCCATCTAGTGCTTTTGTTGTTTTTAGAGAATTTCGGGAAAAAAGCATAGCTACAGGAACACTGCTTTACTATATTGTATAATGCAGCACGATGTAGTCTAGAAGGTGAAAATACTCTCGGTTTGTAAAAACACAAAGGACGAAATTACGAGGTTTCCTTAGAGTGCACGTAGCGTAGACGTGAAAAGCAGGAGATGAAATTCAAGGTAAACAAAAAATGAGTGAAGCCGAACCGATAAAGTCAAAATAGAAAGCGCTGGGGCACATTCTCAAGGATTTATCACCGAGTTATCGGCACTTTAACACAGCAAAAGTGGCGAAAGAATTATCGCCCCATTCCCAAGCTGGTGCAAACTGCTGATATCGCCAGTTTACCAGCGATAGCTTCCGCAAAAAACATTGCCACGGATGAGGGCGACAACTAACGCTAATGATAGGCAGAGTAGGCGTTCCCATGCAAAAACACATAAAAACACCACTTCGCGATATTCTCAACGACCTGCCAGGTGTGCGATCCAAAAACAGGCGATAAGGCGCGTTAATAGCATGGAATTAACACCTGCCTTTTACTGGTGTTAAGCAGGACGACTACCTGCAGTATGAAAGGGAGCCGAGCCCAGAGCCATATCTGAAGACCCACAGATGCCATGGAGCCAATGATCATGCAGCATGGAGACCCAAGAGGGCCACAACACCCACAGCCACCACCCCCAGGACCACCCTCACACCCAGACTACCACAGAGGCAGCACAGAACAAGACAGCAGACCCTGCAAAAACGCACCAGCTTCAGAGACTAAATGCCACAGTATGTCAAAGGACAACCATCCTCCGCATCCTGATCCACATTGCCCACAAGCGTACGGTACCAACACAGTGGACAACCAACATCCCTCCACAAACAGAGCTGCTAGCTGTGCTGCATCTGTTGGCCTCTGGTCACCTTCCAACCAACAACTGCCAGAGTCGGAGGAGTCTCACAGCCAGCCCTATCAAACTTCCTCACACATGTCTTGGATCCATGTCCACAAAAGCAACGGCCGGCCTTTGTATCCGCACCACACGCTAGTCCCAATTCGTAGTGTTCCTGCGCAACCAACCCCAACCCCAACCCCAGCCGTTGTTTGGCGCCTCTGTCCTCCAGATCCAAGATTGTGGTTTCTGAAATTGGTGCGCACCAGGTCATGAAGTCCAGTTGTCAACAGTAGTGGAAAAACAGTACTTTATTAGAAAAACATAAATTAACAACACAAAAACATCAGCCAATAAGTTCTATTCTCAACGGGGAACTTTATCAGGGCAACTTGTGGATCCAATTAACTGCATATCGTCAGTGAAATCCCTAATACAATTCCATATTCCGAAAGTCCGTATTCAGGAACCTGTAGGATAAATAGTGACAATGGTCAAGCATCTCTATGGTCACAAACGTAATATGGTACAGTGTATTGCACTTGGACAAACAGTAATGCTTACAGGTATGATTAATCCTGCAAAAAAAGACTGTAACAGAAGTTTGTGTGGTCGTAACCTTCGAAGGAAGTAAAGGAAGGTTACGACCACACAAACTTCTGTTACGGTCTCCTTAGGCAGGATTTATCATACCTGTAAGTATCACGGTTTGTATAAACTTGATACCCCCGCACCTTCACTTCACCCATACAGTGCAGGAACAGCTGGAGACCAAGCAAGGGAGATACGCCCTAGCAGGCTTCCCGCACATGTTGGGGCCAATTGACTGCACACATGTACTACTTGTGCCCCCTGCAGACACTGCACACAATCACCGCAACAAAAACCACATGCCTTCCAACAATGTGCAGGCAAAACTGGACCACCGGGGTCTGTTCACTATTGTCATCGCAAACTTCCCAGGCAGTGTGCATGATTCCTACATCTTCTGCAAGCACCCCAGCCCTGGTCCCCAGACCGGTCCGCTGCCTAGCGATGACTGCCCAAACCTGCCCACCCAGGCCTCAATGCTCACCTGCCGCCACTGGCGTATCTCCAAGAGTGCAGAAAGGAGTATCGTCGTTAAGCGGGACCATATCCAACTGGAGAAATAAAGAATAAAGAAATCGGATGGTCCCTACCAATATTTTACAGAACCTGAAATAAAAGATTACACCCAGTGCACTTATACAGATGGCGACCTGAAATAATTAATTCGAGCCTACATGATATAACCATACAGTCTACCCTAGATATGTTCGGCTGAACATATTATTTTCAAGCTAAATAGCTGACCTGTTTCCGTACCAGAATATCATCCAGAATTTATCTATTTGAAATTCATCGAGCTGATTTGCACATGAATAACTAAGTAAGAGTCGTCCGTCAAACTACTAATCTATTCAATAGTCCTAGTATATTGTCCTGATTGGAAGATATAAAGCATGGCAAAATAGGAGTCCTAACAACATTTTGTATACCAATACTATTACAATTTTTGTTGCACATTACACACTGTTATGTTTGTACTTCACGATTGACCGTCACCTGACGAAGGCCACAGGCCGAAACGCGCGTAGTGTTTTATTCCACCGCATTACCTACCTCAAGTTTGTCCTTTATTCCATCTTGTTGCCTACCTCAGTTTCCCATCGACCAAATTTCATGTCTGTTTTGATTTTTTCACCTATGTATGTGTTATATAATTATATGGATTTTTGTCTGTACAACTAATATCTTCTTTGTATAAATAATATCTGTAAGAAAAGAGAGAGAAAAAAAATATTTTTATACAACAATGAACATACATAATAAACTAAAAGAAAAAAGAAAAAATATGCTGGTCTGTTCACTAATAAACAAATGTCGCATGCTAAATCATAAAAAATTGATTTAATAAAAGGGCAGTTTTGTAATAATTGTTTGCTATTGAGAGTGTTGCACTCTCTCTTTCCACAATTGTATCTCCAAGAGGGCCCACCAAATGCCAGTGCAACCTCCGCAGCTGTCGCTGGATTCCGCGCCACTGGTCCTCAGCGCACTCTGCTGCACCGCGCTGTGTAGTCAAGTCTGTGCAGCCTGCTGCCTTCGGCGCACACTGCGGTCCAGCTGGGCTCACAATTCAAATCACACCTTGATTTCCAGGACGGCGTATCGAGGCCTACACATCATCGCAGGCTGCACGCCCACTCAGCTCTGGTGCCACTAACTCAGTGCACCTCAAGTCATCGCCACAAGGTTGTTCGTTCCATGTTACTCCTCTCCGTTTTCCTCCTGGTAAATTTTGAACTCTTCCTAAAAAATGCGGCTGTTGTGTGGTTTCATGTCCCACCATTTGAGGTCCCATCATTTGTGGCGGAGGTGGCAATCCATAGTTGTAAGGACTTAACCAACCTGGATAATTTGGCATTTATGGTTGAAAAAACGGCATCTGTTGATTGTTGTAATTTGGTCTGTGTCATCTATTTTCTCTCCGACGTGGTTGGTTTCTAAATTGATTTCAACCTCTTCGGGGGGTGTAATCATCTCCGCTCCATTCTGAGTTGTCTGAAGAATTGCCTCCTGGAGATTCGTTTCTCTCTGGAATATGGATGCATCTTTTCTTGTGTGAAGAATTTCAAATCCTTTCCTAATTTTTGTATCTTACTCCAAGTAATAAACTCTTTTGTTTCCTCCATTTCTTTATTTCTTCCAATCTTTTTTTTATATACTGAAATATGTACTATTGTTTCCAGTTTCACTTCACTTATTTGAATTTTCAACTTCAGGGCTTCTGACAACCTGGTAGCGGTCTTTATTATTAAAACCAGATAATCTTGTGTGCATCTCCAGGAGATTGAAGACCAATCTTTCCCAAAGGTCAGGTCATGTAGAAAGATGCGAGGAGCCTTTTGAACCCACAGTACTCTCGGAGCAACATTTGCTCTCAGATATTCTCGCATTAATAGGCCATGGATCGCAGTTCTTACTTTTTCTCTTTTTGTTTCAGATAAGTCATCCCAGTGATTTGTCTGGGCCAATGTTTGTGTTAGTTCTGAATTCTGTAATAGTGGTGGTACAGACAAGATTTCACTTGTATCATCCTCAGAATAGCTCATGCCAATATTCTCTGTCATCCTTGATATTGTCGTAGCTTTAGTTAGACTCACTTTACAATTTTTTTAGTGGTCTTAGGTATCTTCTGACAAGAAGGTTATTATGTATGACTCGCACAGCTGTGCGCTGCTTAACAGTCTATCAATCAAAGTAAGGGAGGTAGAAGTATGGATCCATTCAGCTTCACGGCTATATATTCAAAGATCAGTTGAGGGGAATGGATCACTTGAAACTACGATACCTGGGTTTTTTATGGTTCTATGTGACCCTCATAAAAAACCCTCATACACGCATGATGGTAGTGTGGCGGTATACCTTAGTTCTCCGCCAATTTACGTTGCTTGAGTGCATCATCATAGGGTTTTTTGTTGTTGTATGCAAAACTCCACCCAGAGGTAACCACTGGTTGCGTAGTAGTGTCCAGAGACCAAACAAGTGCTTATAAAATAGTGAGTTTAAAAATTCTTTGAATCATCACAAAAAAGGTCTTTTATTGGAAGAGAACAATTCAAGAATTATTAAAAAACTATGCCGTGTAGATTTGGATCATGTTACTGGATCCTCTATACAAAGAAATAGGCCGACATGTTTCAGCCCCACTGTGCCCAGCCAGGTCTATGGGGCTTTCTTCAGGACCAGAATGACATTTTAAAAAATGTACTCACACAAGTTGTGTAGCACCTAGAGGTGGTTCAGTACTCCACTCTCATTAAGTTGAGGTCAGTAGTACCTGTAATTGGAAAAAAGAAACAACAACAACACATAGATATCTATTTATCTATTGACCCTATCTTTAGGTTGTAGCTTGATTTATACATTAGTAGCTATGAGCTGTCTTTCATTAGATATCTGGGGGGAAACTAGGATGGTTCTACTGAGGACTGTACGTTTATCTCATCTCTAATCACAACATTCCTTGATTGTGAATTTGTCTTATCAGTGCTTTCGCTATCGCGTTTTACACGTCGATTGTAAACCCAGGGATTATTGCTGTACCGATGGAATTGTACTATGATTTTTTTTCCAAATATTTTTATTTAACATTTTTGCAGAACCAAGCACGTTACATGATAATATGCATTATTCACAGCAATCGTATTGTTGTTATCCCTTCAAAGAGCATTCATCGTGTGTGCTACAGAAACTCTTGTAGTTGGCTTGATCTCCCTGTAACATGCTGCTAGTAAAAACTAGGGGTAATTAACTGGGGGTGTGTGGAGGGGGGAAGGGAGTCAGGGCGTAGACATTACATGGAACGTCTGGGGCAAGACAGGTGCAGGCAGTTGGCATGACCTATCCCTATTGGAAGGCTGTTTGGCGGCCAGTGTCGCTAGGTGTATTATACAGTGGAGCGTGTAGCGGGGGGCATCTACATTCATGTGGTGGTCAGTGTGGGGGGGCAGCGGCGTGTGTGTTTCGCTGTGAGGGACGCGCCACCGGGCTTGTGGGACCGTGCTGAGAGGCATTGGGGTCAGTGTGCGTGCGTAATTGCTCGAACTGGAGGGATAGTAGGACCCATTCCAATGACATGGGGTGTTTACGTAAACCCTTTGCTTCCTCCTTCCTCAGTATTTCCTCCTCTGCTTTAACCCACTTCTGTACCGCACCTACCCATGTCTCTATCGGGGGGCCTGTTGTAGTTTGCCAGGACATGGCTATATTTCATTTAGCCAGGAGAGTGGTTAAGGATGTGAAGCGAGCCTGAACCTTATGAGTTTTCGGTTTTCGGAATAGTCCTAGGCTACTTCTTCCCACGTGTGGAGACCTGTGAGTCCTGTGAGGTCTGTGAGCGTGTCCAGGACTATAGACCAATATGGGCGAAGAGATGCTGGAAATGCGCATCTGGTGCGTGACATCTGGGGCAGAGAAAGGGGGTATCTGGGAAAAAACGCTGTAGACGCACAGGTGTTTGATATGCTCTGTGTAGGACGTAGAATTGAATATTTTTGAAATGTGCGTTTCTGGACACTTTCTTGGGGAATTCCAGCACGCGTCCCCACTCCCCATCATGCAATTGTCTCCCAATTTCATCTTCCCAGCTGGCTCGAAGAGCATGCAGTGGTCTATTAACCAGTTCCCTGATGGCCCTATATAGCCAAGTAACCAAGTGTCGGCCTATACCCATGTATAGTATGGTGTGGATGACCGGGTGTGTCGTTGGTTCGCCCACAGAAAGGTCAGAGTGTGGCCAGAAACCCTCTATAAGCTGTCGGTGAATTAAAAACTGCCCCGGAGAGAGATTGCATTCATCCATGACCTGCTCTTACGGACAGAGTTGCCCATCTGTGAATAGCTCTTCTGCGTTCCGTCCATACCCGGAGCATGGTGGACGTGAAGTATGTCTCACATTTGGCCAGCCGACCAGCGGCAGCTGAGGGGAGTAGCACGGGGTCTCTGCCGATATGCGGTGAATTCTTTGCATACATCAATGGGCCACTGACACTTGCAGCATGTACGTCCTTCGTGGTTTGGTGCCCGGTAGCAGTAGACGATAGAGCTCCGGGGTAGGGACTGTGTTCTGTACAGTATGCGTTTCTCCGGTATGCCTACCCGCCGTCCAGTACGATAGCCATTGTAGTTGCGCCGCCAGGAAGTATGATTCGAAGGCAGGGGCACCGAGGCCACCTTGTGTAGTGGGCACCTGCAGTTTAGTGAGGGCTATTCGATGTCTGTTTGCTCCCCAGATAAGTGAGCGGAGATGCGAATCCAGGTCCCGGAAAAAGGACCTGGGAGGGATAACTAGCAAATTCATGAAGTAGTACAATAGCCGAGGAACAATGATCATCTTGGCTATGGCTACTCGGCCTGTCGAGGCTAACTGGAGGCCTTTCCAGAAACCCACCAACGATCTGATGCTGGCTAACACTGTGCGATAGTTGCCTTCATAAATATCGCCGGGGGAGTGGTACAAGTGGATACCGAGATATCGGGGGGCGCTCATACTCCAGGAAAGTTGCTGTGTCCCTATCCTCACCTCCCGGGGCTCGAGAGTTGGGCGTAACGGATAGACTGTGGATTTGTCCCAGTTTACCTTGAGGCCGGACGCCTCCGAAAACTCCGTCAGAGTTGTTCAAATGGGTGTAAGGTCCGCGGTGATATCTCTAACATATAGAAGGAGGTCGTCCACGTAGAGGGGCACTCAGTGGATCGTATACCCTATAGGGATGCCCCTTGTGGTCCCCTCCCGACGGAGTCATATCGCCAGTGTTTCAACTGCCAGGGCAAAGATCAGGGGCGATAGTGGGCAGCCCTGTCTCGTACCTCTCTCCACCTTAAAAGGGGGATAAATGTATCTGCCTATTCTAACCCGCGATGTCAGTTTGGTGTATAGAAGCTGTGTGTATTTTAGGAGAGTTGGACTGATCCCCGCCCGTCGCAGAACAGCGAAAAGGTAAGACCATGTAAGAGTATCGAAGGCTTTCTCCAAGTCCAGAATCAGGCCAGCCGCATGAGGGTGCGCATCGCCAACCTGATCCTGAACATGGAACAGACGCTGTATGTTTTGGGATATGTTCCTACCGGGAACAAACCCGCATTGGTCTGGATGGACTAGGGATCGTAAAATGTGTTCATACCTGTCTGCCAGGATTTTCCCCAGTATTTTGCAGTCTGCAGCTAGAAGTGTAATGGGGCGGTAGAAGGATAATTGCAATGAATACCGGTGTGGCTTGAAAAACGTTACTATGACCGACTCTCGATCAGTGAGGTCGGCAACTCCTTTTTTTCGCGCGCCGTCGCTAGCATTTCTGCGAGATGTGGGACCAGTATTGTGGAAAATGTGCTGTAGTATTCCACAGGCAACCCATCCATTACCGGCGCCTTGTTCCTTGCCAGTGCCCGAATCGCATGTGTGATGTCCGTCAACTTAATTTTGGCGTCTAATGTGGTCTTCTCTGTGTCCGAGATGTGCAGGATCGGTGACGGGTTCAAAAAACGGTTGATCGCTTCTTGTCCAAGGTGTCTTGGGGCTCGGTAAACCACGGTGTTACATAACTGGAAGGCTTTTAAAATATCCATTTGGGAGTGTGCTAAGTTCCCCGAGGGATCTATTACCTCAGTAATGTGTTTTATTTCCGGGTCTTGTTTTGACAGCCATGCCAGAAGTGTGCCTGTCTTATCTCTGCTGTTGTGCATCCGAGCGGCGTAGGCCCTGAAGTTGTATTTGCGTAAGTCTGCCATGGCTGTGGAGTACTGTGTTCTGGCCTCCGCTACTTGAGCCACTGTTGTGGCACTGGCATCCGCCTGTTTCGTGAGGGTTGCTAGCTTCCGTTCGGTAGTTATGAGTGTTTGTTCAAGTGTGCGTTTTGCCCCTACTATTTGTTTAATGCATGCTCCTCGAGCCACTATCTTGAATGCGTCCCATTCTACCAGTCTGGATGAGGCGGTCCCTGTGTTGTGAGTGAAATAGTCTCGTAGGCTGTGTTCGTGGTCGTATTTGAACATCTGGTCCGTCAAACAGTCCCGTGGAAGGCACCAGGTGGGTACCGGAGGGTGTGGGGGTTGCCATTGCTGGTGGAGGGTATGTGCATCATGATCTGAGATGACACGGCCCAGGTAGTCCGAATGTTGGGCCTTGGGAATAAGGGACGGGGAGCATAAGAACCTGTCTAGTCAGATCCGCAGGTAGTGGGGGATGGAGTGGAACGAGTAAAGCCTTGTTAGGGGTGAAGGGCTCCCCACGCATCAGCTAAGGCCCAATGGCTAACCCAGTGTTGAAACCTCTCCGTCTGCTTTACGGCGGGAGAGTGTGGTGATGGTGGGTGAGATCTGTCCAGTGCAATATTGAGCGCACAGTTATAGTCTCCCCCAAGGATCCATGTAATAGATGTAAATTGGGCCAAAGTCCCTGTGAGTGACTCCCAGAACTTGTCCTGGTCAATATTCGGGGCATATATGCTACCCAAAAGAACTGACTGCCCATCTAACAGCCCCTCTAGTAATACATATCTGCCATCTTTATCCACCACCCTACGGTGCTCTTGAAAAGGGGTACCCTGGCGGACCCATATGAGCGCGCCTCGCGCGTACGAAGAGTAAGACATGGCACATATGGTTCCACGCCATCTGGCTCGCAGCTTGATGACTTCTGGCGCTGTGAGGTGTGTTTCCTGTAGAAATACTCTGTGCGAACGCTGGTGCTTAATGTATGCATGTGTGGTGTATCGCTTGCGTGGCGTGTGAAGAACCCATACGTTTAAGGTTAGGAAGCTAACGTTCGTGTCCTGCATTTGGGTGACTGATGATTGTCGCCCCTGCCCAACTGAGTGACGGGGGGAGGGGGCTGTGGGGCCATGGAGATTAACGGTATCCAGGTCGTATGGTCGTCAAATATGGGGGATTCTGTCACCCGCCCAGGTGTGCTGTATGCCCTGGTGCATGTGCTCCCTATGGGGTGAAGGGTTAGAGTAAAACGGGTCGGAAAAACAAAGAACCAGGGGGGGAAACAGTCCCAATACCATGGACCTATCGGCAGTGCCGCTACGTCCAAACCAACTCTCATGGAACTAGAGAGTAATCAGATAGTGCATGGGGGTGACTGCTCGCGCGGCGGGGCTCCGTCAAGGCATTTGTCGGATCAATGTTCGTCGTCTGGATCGTGGTTCAGCATGCAAGGCATGGTACATCCTGGGGGTGTGTTCCAATCGAGCGTGGAAGCTCATGTCCGCTGGGTTACATCGGATCTGTCTGATTATCCTCCTGCGCTATCATTAAAGCAGGGCATCGACAGTTTGCGGGGTAACCCGGGGTAGTGTGATGGAGTCGGTCGTGGATTGCGTTTCATTACTATCTTCTTCTCCTTTCGATGTGAGAAGGTGAGGGGCCCCTTCGAGGTCCTCCTTTGTTAGGGCAGTTCCTAGCTCAGTCATGGCCTGCAGGGCTCTGCACCGTTCCTGTAGAATCTGCTCCAGGTCTGGTGACTCAGCAGTGTGGAGCTCCGTGCTCTCTTTACGCCCCTGCTGCATCTGCGCTTGGGTCAGCTGTGAGTTGCGTCGCCTGTTGCGTGGTGCTCGTTGTGTTCTCTCCCGTGGAGCCTTTGGCACAGGATTCAGTGTGTAGTGATGGTCCGCTCAGTCACACGCATCTGCAGCACTTGAAAAGAAGTGGGTAGTGCCAGCATGGATAATCTTCAGTCGGGCTGGAAACAGCAACGAATACTGGAAGTTGTTTGCCCGAAGCCGGCGTTTCACTTCCAAAAAGGACGATCTTTGCTTTTGTACCTTCCGTGCATAGCCAGGAAATATCATGACGTGCTTGTTCTCCACTTGTAGAGGGCCGGTGCCGTCGGTGCCTCTGGTGGCTCGTAGTACCGCATCGCGGTCTTGGAAGTGCAGAAACTTTACGAGCATCGGTCGGGGTGGGGTTCCGGGCGGCGGCTTGGTGGCTGGGACTCGATGGGCTCGCTCGATTGAGAAGAAGGTCGTTCGGAGTTGGGGTGAACGATTTGACCCAGGCGTCCATGTACTCGGTCCAACATGTGGATGTTACAGCGTCTCGAGCGGCCTTCTAAATTGTCCATGCGTTCCTCCACTTTGGTGAGGCGGACCATGACAGTACGGAGCGTTTTTTGCTGTGCGGTCACAGTGGCTTGTAGGTCGGCAAGGGACCTTTCCCCATCCTTCACCTTTGCGGCGAGCTTCCTGTGGTCATCTCGGAGGATATTCATATCCGTGGCGAGAGTACCGAGACATTCCTCCATAGAGACTCTGGAGAGTTCTATTTCCGCTAACATCTGGTCTAGTTTGTCCGATATGGACGGCTCTGAGTGGGTCTTGGGCGGCCTGATCAATGTAGCAGTGTGTGGTTGGTTTTCTGGTGCCGTTTCATGGACCATAGTTTGTTATGAGGTCCTGAGTTTCCCCATTGTATCACTTTGGGTGACGTCCGTCGCTCCCCGCGCTGCTGGTGAAGAGGGTGCGGGTAGTTCGGTGGCCTCCCGCGGTCTGGTCTCCCCCCTTGTAGATCGCTTGATATATGGGGTGTAATGTGCCCGCAGGTCGCTCCCGCCCCCGCGGGGCTTACTCCGTCGCGGCGCAAGTCGCTCTCGTGGTCGGTGCCCGTTGCCGCACCTCACTAGGGTTAGCCGCAGTAGCTAGGAACGTCCGGGGGGTCCCCGACCTCTCGGGGGAGCAGCGGCGTTGGTGATTGGTGGGTACACCTCTCCTCGGCTGCGCGGTGTCAACTAGTGCCCTCTAGGGTGGTTGGTGGCAATACGCAATAATGGTGGGTACAGCAGTGAAGTGGTGGAGGCCTTTCTGCTGTATTTAATCCTCCTTGATGGCCGCCATTTTAAGGTCAGGCATTGATGAACGAGTCTTTGCAACGGGTACAGGCGACTGCAGGGTATGGGGGGCCCACGTTGAAGGAGACAAATGAAGGCTCCTCACCTGCTGTGGCAGTGTTGGCAGGGAGGGTTCTGTCAGGCGCTGGTGTGTCAGGTCCTGGGCGCCATGTTAAAGCCAGGCAAATTTCAGCACAAAGCCGACCCTGAGGATCGGGCCGAGGAGGATGTTGCGCTGTTCCCACCGGCGGGGTCTGTGCGTTGCTGCTCCCGATATCAAGCCTCCAGTGTCCGCTCACGCCCGTCGCTCTTAAAGGTTGAGGCCGTCGGATCGAGGGCGCCTTCTGTGCTCCCTGGCTGCATCCTGTGCTGCCACGCCAGACTGCTGACTGCAAACGCGGAGGGGTCTCCTGCTCCATCCTCCCCGCGATCGGGACACTCGCCCAGGAATCTTACAGGTGACTCGCGCGTCTCTCCGGGTTTCCGCCGCCTCTAGGTCACGGCTGGAAGGGGTGGGTGCCATCTTGCGATCGGAGCCCACGGTAAGACTCACACGGCGTTTACCACCATCGTTGCAGATGCTGCTTTTATCTGGACCCCACCGCATGCGGACCTGGTTCCGACAGCAATTGGGTTACTTCCCGACCCAAAGCGACGAGGTGGTGCCGTCCTCTGGTCTGCCCGGTTGCGGAGCCTCAGCAGAGCACGTTCGCCATCGTAGCCTGGTTGGCCACCCCCCCTGGAATTGTACTATGATATGATAACATGCATGGTTCCTTTTATATCTGATAGTCATTTTATCTATAGTATAGCGTGACTACTACGTAGCATTTCTAGTTCGTTTCGACTATGAACTTTGAAGGTGTGCGTGTTAGTAAATGGTGACTGTACTAACATTCAATAATTCTAATGCACATATAATTCTCTTGTAAAGCGTTTCAATTAGGAAAAAAACGTGTGACACGTTTCAGTTTTAAAAAGGCATTGTATGGAGGGGAAAATGCCTACAAAGTTAATGCGCTCACGCTCACGCTCACGCTTGTTCGTTACGATTTCAATATAGTTAGCCTGCCGGTACCTCAGAATCTGTGGTAATCTCTTTTCTCGGGGGACTAGAGAAAGTCTCTCTGTCTCCTGTGGTACAGAAGAGAATATTAGTAGCCGGTCTTACTTGTATTGACGATCATATCACTCTCGGCGTTCTTTCCTTACCTGCAATGCAGAACTTCTCGCTTGTGCTCTCTCTGTCCCCGGAAGTCAGGGGGGAGATTTCGCTAGTCCTTTTTCTACTGTAAATGCCGATGACAACAGACGAAAGACTATACAATTACTTCTATAGTTTTTTCTTTCAAGTGAAAAGTAAAAAATGTTAAATTTATTCACAAATGTTAAAGCTAGTGTTTGGAGGATTTTTAGTTACTTTGCACATTGTGATGATTTTGGTGTTGAAAAAAGACTATAGAAGTAATTTTATAGTCTTTTGGCTGTTGTCATCGGTAATACCAAGAATGTAGTTTACCTAATAACATGCCCATGCAATCTCAGGTACGTGGGGATGACCATGAGGAAAGTAAAGACACAGATCAACGAGAACCGAAGCACTATCCTTTGCGGAAAAACAAATACCAAACTAACGAAACATTTCTTAAATCTCAACCATAAAGAATCTGATCTACAATGGGTAGTCCTGGAAGTGTTGAAAAAATGTACATATCGGAACAACGCTGGGTATATCGCTTACGCATCCGGGACATTGGTCTAAATTATGAAATCCCATGGTTGCAGATGGCACAATAGCACCAACCGTATAGTGCACCCTACACCATTGCAATGCTTACAATATGTGCAACCATCAGCACGTTATTATTAATCACAGATCTGAAAACTAGTAACCTCATATCCCACGGTTACCACCCCACGGCAAATAAAACACTTACTCCCTAATAAGGTATTGAATCAACCAGACAGTGTACTCCACATCGTTGCTGTGCCCACATTATGTATTAACATCAACACATTCTGCAAGCTAGTGCACCCCCGCCCTACGGGTACCACCCACCTTGTCAATAGAATTCCTGCACACTCCTATGACACCTTTCTTATTTAAAGACATGGAATTTGTAAATACCCTTTTCAAGTCATGGTAACTAGTGACTGCAGTTCCGTTTAAATCACAGAACTCAAGGGTGTCCTACCTGCGCAGGGCTATATTAAGGGTCACCCTGCGCATCATCATGGCACGATCTTATCTGTGAGAGTGCTGCATTCGCATAAGTATCCGTGTCTGACTGAAAATATTAAACACCAGTCCCGTCAGCACCAGGGGATATTAGAACACTTCCTGTGACTACTTTTCACATAAAGTAATGAGTCCTTCTAGACCTGTTACGAGTGGCAGGGGACCAGGTATTGCCTGACCTTATCCAGTGTCTAATACGTACATTTACTTAGCGTCTGGCGGCACTACCATGACTCCACCCGACCGCGCCCACCTATCGGTCAACTTCAGAGCGAACTCAATACGAGAGTGATCTCAGCCGTAAGCTACCTACACATACTTCCACTGAGGCGATCGGAGGCAGGCAGTCAGGCTTATAATAAGCTTAGTGATACGGGAATACCGGATCTAACTAGGGAGCCCACCAAGCACACCCATAGTCAGGAGGACAGGCAACAAAAACAAGTCTGGTAGCGAGGACACCAGATCCCAAAACAATAGAGGAAGCGTAGAGGTACTGATAGAATCACCCTCCTGGCAAAATTGAATAAACAAAGAGATTCTATCAACGGGGGTAGTGATTATTTTTAGATTTTTTATTTACTGTGTCTAGTGAGATACTAGGCTCTCTCTTAGATTTGGAAAGATGAGAGTACTATGTGCTTTTTTGAATACCCCTCACACACTAAAAAGTCCTTTAGTGTCATGCTTCATCATGGGGGTCTTCCCGTCCTTCTATGGGGCGGGGCGTGCTGCGACCTACGAGCTACGCGGGAGCACTTAGTTTTTGTGACAGAAGGCTATGTGTCAGTGCAGGAGGTGTCAGTGAAGTGTAGGGACCTAATACGTGGGTGTGAAGAAGAATAATAAAAAGGTTAAAAATTCCCTGGCTAGTAGAAAAAATATATTTTATTCGCTTCTCTGGCTGGGAACGTTAAGAAGGGGGTTTTGAGGTAGAGCAATAGCTTGCTACTACGTCGACATGTTTCATAAGCAGTCCCCTACTGCTTACTCATCAGGACCATCTAATGGTCCCTACTACACAATGCTGGGTTCTAAAATAGTAAGCCTAAAGTCCTACAAACAAGCAGCAAAAATAGGCTGCCTATTTGAGCTTCAGGGCATGAGCTGGCCCTAGTGAAGCGTGGTAGAATTACCAGTATTGTCAAAAATGTTGACCTATTGCGGTCTTATTCCAACAAATGTTCCAAGCCTCATGAGCTTGCAGTCGAAGGGTATTCAACGCGGTAAAGTTGACCGCATAAGAGCAATGCCATATTCCTACCCCCGTGCTGATCCTCCTCGGCGTGCATCCTTGTTGTCAGGTGTATGCCCGCCCTCTATCAAACAGAGTTTTTAGAGGGCGAGGAGGGCCTATGATGAAGCCTGACACCAGGCGGTGTATGAGGCCAGTCCTTCACTTTTTGTAAGATGCCCCCACCAATCACGCATCTCTGAGCACCTGTAGATCACTTCACTATGAGCAGCCCCACATGTGCTTAACAATGTGTCAGATTGTGACCTGCTCCTTTACGGATGTGGTCCACACTCAGCCACCTCAGTGTTGTGGCGTGTAACATTTCATGATATATTGGCTGCAGCAATGCTATTCGTCATGCAGTGTCAATTGTATTGTCACTGTTGCTCACAGACACGCCGCTTTGCTGGGTTTAGCACATGTGCATGGGTTAGTTGTGAGATTGGTAGTGTGTGGGAAGGGCCCCCTCTAGGCACATAGTCGACGGGGGCTTACTTGCTGTTTCTAGGTGTGCTGCAGTGTGGACACCATTTCCTCCATCTCATCCAGCTCCTCCTGTGGCGCTGGACTCCCACCTCCAGTCTGCATTGCTGCCTTCTGGTTGTTGGCGAGTTTCTGTTTGGTTTTGGGCTTCACATAATTCTAGCACCTCTTGACTTCTTCCATTGTCCTCCTCAGCACTCCGACTGCATTCACCTGGTCCACGATGGACTGTGATATTCCCTTTTTTGTTGCCAACGACACAGTGGAGGTGATGAACAGTAGTTGATGGTGTTCTATCACCTCCACTATCAGGATCCTGTTTTCCTGCGGACTGAACTGCCTCTTCCTTTTCTTCTTGTCCTTGCCCTTCCCTGATCTCAAAGTCCCAGGCTGGTCCTCCGTGGGGCTTTTGGGGTTCCGGTTGTCCTCTGTACTTGCTCCGGCTTCCTCCATTGTGCTTCACAGTTGTTTTGGTTTCTGTTTGTGTTTTTTTTTTTCTACTTTTATAGTGATTTTTCCCGCCTGACGTGTGTGAATTGAAGGCCTGGCAAAGATTATCGCCCAAATTTTCTATTGCGGTTGGGCCCATCGCAATTTTTTCAAGTTGGGGTTTAGATTTTTATCGCCGTCCCGGTGACTTTATCGCGGACATTTAACGCGTTATCGGGAAAATAACGCATGTTACCACCGTGTTGTGAATAGGACGTTAACACGGAGTTAGTTTCCTGCGATAGACGGCGATATGAAACATTGAGTTAACCGATTTTGGTGATGATTATCGCACGTTCTTGAGAATATCCCCCTCTGTAGATCAATGTCAGTGAGAAACAAAGTGTTCCTCTATCTCACTCCAACTCCATCTAATTTGTATCTAGAACCCCTTGTGGCTATCCTCAGGAAGTCTGGGTTTCGTTATCATCAATATGCAGTTCTATTTTATAATTTTATTCCCAAACGGTCTCGAAAAGATCTATTTTATGACTTTGCCTCTGAATGACACTTCTTTACTCTGCATCACCCTGGAAAACATCCAAAGATAGAGGACTACTCATTTCGAAATGTAACCCTCCAAAACAGAATTTCTGGTAAACTTCCCAGAAAAATGCAAACTGCCCGCCCAAGCATGAACTAATTCATGTTCTCTTCTGGATTGTAATCCGGCACTTTTAGATAATGCCTAGTCCCTGGATATTCACCCTTGGCAGCAGGATAGATCTAAAAATGCCAAGGTCTGCTCTGGCCAAGAGTGAACGTTATCACCCCAGGCTGCTTTGGAGTATCGGGCAGTCTATCCCAGATCAAGACCATAAGACTTTAGTTCAGGCACTTGTTATTTTCAGACTGGATTATGGGACTTTGCTTCTCACTGCCCTGTCAAAAGTTCACCTAGCACCCTATAAACTTTGCTATGGGAGGCGCTTGCTTTGTTTTAGGATGCAAGAAAACTGACCACATTGATCCTCTACTTGAAACAATCCAGTGGGTTCCATTAGAAGCAGGAACACAATTTAAATTGCTGCATCACTCACAAAGCCCTACACATATCCACATCTTCCTATTTACCTGATAACTTGAATTGACGATTTATAGGGCTTAAGATATGCCGAATTTCTCCTTCTTGAGCCGCTTGCATTCAAACAAGAGAAGTGAATGAACAAATCCGTCTCCCTAACCTTGTGCCACTCGTCGAAAAGGGTTTTGACGCCTCGCCAGGGTTAGTAAGTTCTTTATAAATCTATTTATAATTACAATTTACAATTACAGCAAGGCCAGAAGAATTTGGGGTTCACTTCCATCAGCTCTAAGTATCACCCCTTATCTTGCAGCTTTCAAACATAAGCTTACCATCCTCCTGTTCCACGCACACTGAGTGAGACTGAGAACATGATCTACACTTCTAATACCTAAGGCCGTTCACCTAATTCCGCAGATGGGCCACATCAGGAACCTCCCCACCTTGCTGTCCCAACCTTCTCGCCACCTTCTCAAGGTTTTCCACCTTTCTCTATTTTCCTTCTGAGGGCTTTTTTTGGTTTACTTCTTCTTTTCTCTAGGTTCTTATTATGTCTTTTTGGGAAGACTTTTACCAGTGGTGCACTTTAAAGCATATTGGCCTAATACAATAGTGCAAAACTGAACTTGATTTTACTCCATGATAGAGATTATCCAGTATAGGAATGTGGTGTACATTTATGATAAAATGGCGCATTTTGGGGTACACACATGCATGACCCAACATCGATACCGAATCTCACTCTAGCCTTATGGGCAAGTGCAGTGCTTTAAATGGGCAGGGACTGCCCGGTCCAGAGTATGCGAACCTCTTTAGTTTTAACGGGAAAGTACCTGCACTTCTCAGCACTTCTGTAATGCATTTAATGGGAGACTACCGCCACTTCTCAGGAGCAAATGGGTACTTTAAATAATGACTACCTGCACTTCGATATTTCGGTAGAAAGGACTGGGCAAACCCTGTTGGGTTGCCTTTCTGCCAGATAGGTCAGCCCAAGCCTCAACTCAGGAGCTGCACTGGCCCCCAAACCCGTTCTGTGCCAACTTTTAAATTCTGCCTGTGGGTATGTAAGGCCTGGTCGGTTAGTGGTCGCTCAATGTAATAGCATCAGCCATTTATGTGACACATTCCACAAATTATACTGTTGCTTGATACTTCTGATAATACTTTTACCAAGTACGGTGGTACTTATTTTCATAGCATCGGCAGGATTAATCACATTATCGGCCCTTCCATGATTGCTCCAGGTGAATTACAGACTAAACATGAATCTATGAAGAAGGCTAGCAATGCACTCCGCGATCTTATGGCAGCTCTGAGTGGCGATCTGGCCATCAACCTGGATTATTTCCATCCCCACACATTTTTATGAGTGAGGTCCAGCGTGTGGCGTCTACTTTGGGTCTACATCTGAGCACCGTAGGAATATGTTAGCTGTAATAGTGCAGGTATTAAAGGCAACTATTGCATCCTGGCGCCCTATAAATATTATGTCATTTGTTCTGGTAGGGATAGTGTGGAACATGCAAATTGCCTTTAGGGCCAGATTAAAAGTTCAGGGCTAATTTCTGACTGCCGTGCGAAGAGGAGTTTTCACAGAAATCAGCATTATCATTTTTTTGGTAATTATCAAACCCTTATAGTTTCCCCTGATAGATTCTAACAGGTCAAACATGGCGATTGTTTTTTAAACATATTTTTATAGATTTTTCAAAAACTTCAAACAAACACCCTCAGGTGCCCCCAACCAACTGTGAGAACACTTGGCCACCTGATACACTCTTCCACCCCTTTGCCACGCATAGTTCTCCGGACAGTGATTGTTGGTCCCACATCCATGGAGTCCTAGCCAGTTACCCAGTTCCTCTTTCTTATTGTCCTTCTGAGGAATCTTCTCCATGGTCCACCCCAAAGTACCCCTGCCACCCTCGGAGTCTCACTCCTAATCCTATATTTTTGCAAAATGTTTCAAATAAGCTTGAGCCTTATAGACCTGTTATACTCTCATGCACCAATCCATGTTAACTTCCCAGTCTTCCAACCTCAAAACACTGTAACTGCTCCATTTCTGGGTTCCAACTAGTCTGGCCACTATTATAACTATGTTACAGAATAGATAAGTGTATTTGTCCAATTCATGTTCTCCCCAGATGCCAAGCATTATTAATTTGGGCGTGAGTTGCAACGGTGTGTTTAGGACCTCAGAAACCCTAGTCCGAACACTGGTCCAAAACGATCTCCACTTGGTACACTCCCACAGTGGGTGCAGTAACACACCCCGGTGTGTACATCCGCTCAAGCATCTGTTGACGGTCATCTGTTCATAGAAAAAAGCTGCATCCTTATGAAATATGCCCTATGGTGTATTTTGAGCTGGATCAGCCTAAAGTTTGCCCTTATCGCCACCTCCCCGGAGTAACAGCATGCTTCCCCCCAATCACCCTCTCATCTGTCTCTAAGGACTCTGAATGACAGGGTAGTATTAGCTAGCAAAGTGTTAGATATTGCTAATATGGAGTGTCCGTGCAATGGGGCGCATAGCACCCTAAACTCTAGAGGACTCTACTCGTGGATCTCCTCAGTCTGGCCTATGCAGCCACCGAGGAGGTATCTGATGTGCACATATTGCAATTACTGGCTCTCCGCTAGCTCACCTAACTATAACATTACTTTAACTTTTTTTCAGTGAGTTTCACATTTTTTTTAATGTAAAGTAAGATATTGTTACCATACTTAACTATAACATCACTTTAACCTTTGTTTCTTCCTATATATATATATATATATATATATATATATATATCACCTGCAATCTTTCCAACGAAAAGATGAGAGGCCACAAGGGGAGTGGGGAACAAGCTTGCCGTTTTATTCAGAAATTCCAGCAAATGGCGAATGGATTTCGGCGTTGGCCTTCTTCAGCGCCTTCCTCTTGAACAACCCATTCCCTAATGAGTTCCTCCTGTGTGGAAATACCTGTAGGCACTGAGTTCCCTCCCCCTAATGCAGTCAGCACAGCAATGGTAGTCCGTGTTGGTTGTTGCGGACTCCAATTCCCAGCATGCACGTCTTGGCAATGTTAGGTGGCTGGTGTATATATATATAAGTCCACCACCCAATACTTACTCAGCAAGCAAGACCACCACCAGAAAACCCACCACCAGAAAACCCTCATGGTTCACTGACACCCTCAAGGCCTCTAAGAGATCCTGCTGAACGCTTGAAAAGACCTGGCGCCAAGAACAGACGACACAAAACATGACAGCCCTCAAAGCCTCCACCCGCGAATACCATCAGCAGATCCGGACCACCAAGACGACTTCGTTCAAAGAGTGACTGGACAACAACACCCACAACAGCAAGGAACTCTTCAGCATCGTCAAAGAGCTCTCCAACCCCAACGCCAGCAACAACGACATCACACCGTCACAAGAACTTTGCAACTCCCTCGCCACGTTCTTCCACCGCAAAGTTGCAGATATACACGACAGCTTCGGACCCCAAACTCCATTGCCGGGCACCAACCCAGCGACCCCCACTATCAACATCATCTCCTGGACCCCCATCAGCAGTGAAGACACCATCCACGTCATGAGCACAATCCACTCCGGCTCACCCTCCGACCCGTGCCCCCATCACATCTTCAACAAAGCGGCACCACCTCGGAACATCATCAACAGCTCCATCACGTCAGCAACGTTCCCTGAGAGCTGGAAACATGCAGAGATCAACTCCCTCCTGAAGAAACCCACAGCAGACCCTAAGGACCTCAAGAACCTCCGACCCATTTCTCTTCTCCCCTTTCCGACTAAAGTCATTGAGAAGACCGTCAACAAACAGCTGACCGCTTTCCTTGAGGACAACAACTCCCTCGACCCTTCCCAGTCCGGATTACGAACCAACCACAGAACCGAGACCGCCCTCATCGCAGCCACAGACGACATCAGAACCCTGATAGACAATGGAGAAACCGCCGCCCTCATCCTCCTGGACCTCTCAGCAGCCTTCGACACCGTATGCCACCGCACACTAATACAGCGCCTCAGCAACACTGGAATCCTAGGAAAGGCCCTGGAATGGATCACCTCATTCCTTTCCGGAAGAACCCAGAGAGTCCGCCTCCCCCCCTTCCAGTCCGCTGCCACCGAGACCAACTGCGGCGTACCTCAAGGATCTTCACTCAGTCCAACACTCTTCAACATCTACATGAGCCTCCTCACCACCATCGCATGAAAACACAACATCAACATCATCTTCTACGCCGACGACACCCAGCTAATACTCTCCCTCACCAATGCCCAGCCACCACCAGAGCCAACTTCCAGGATGGAATGAAAGAGGTAGCAGACTGGATGAAGCACAGCCGTCTCAAGCTCAACTCAGGCAAGACGGAGGTCCTCATCCTCGGACAATCCCCCTCAGCCTGGGACGACTCATGGTGGCCCTCGGCGCTGGGCACTGCACCAACACCCACGGACCACTCACGCAACCTGGGTTTCATCCTGGACTCCTCCCTCACGATGACCAAACATGTCAACGTCGTCTCGTCCTTTTGCTTCAACACCTTGCAAATGCTTTGAAAGATCTTCCGATGGGTCCCCACAGAAACCAGAAGAACAGTCACCCAGGCCCTGGTCACCAGCCGACTGGACTACAGGAACGCCCTATACGCAGGAACCACTGCCAAACTGCAGACTCGGCTCCAACACATACAAAACGCCTCTGCACGACTCATCCTCGACATCCCTCGCCACAGCCACATATCCACCCACCTGAGAAACCTCCACTGGCTCCCCGTCAACAAAAGGATCACGTACAGACTGCTCACCCACGCACACAAAGCGCTCCACAACATGGGTCCGACTACCTCAACAGCCGACTCTCGTTCTACACCCCCGCCCGCCAGCTTTGTTCCACCAACCTTACCCTCACCATCGTCCCACCTATTCGCAGAACCACCTCCAGAGGAAGATCTTTCTCTACCTGGCTGCGAAAGCCTGGAACTCCCTCCCCATCCACCTATGACTGACCCAAGACCATCTCAGCTTCAGGAAGCACCTCAAGACCTGGCTCTTCGAGCAGTAGCAGCGCCCCCCCCCCCCGCCTAGACCCTTGAGACCCTCACGGGTGAGTAGCGCGCTCTATAAATGTTATTGATTGATTGATTGACTGGAGCCAGGCTCACCAGCCAGCTCCAGCCAATCACAAGCCAGACAGCCAATTCACATAAATTACACAGACATGCCAACTTCTAGAAGTGGCACTTCCACACTAGACACAATAACGCCGCACACATCATCGCGCATCATTTGATCACACGAGTCCGCACACACCAAACTCGACCCTGCACTCCCCATGCATCAGGAACTACCAGGGACACATACATTCCCCATGCATTGCTATGGGAGGGCAGGCCAACCTCACTACACGCACGCACTTTACCCTGGGACACAGTGGTAAAGTGCGCAGAAGCCAAAAATCACTAACACCAAGTCACAATTAAAAGCAAAATGTTTAGGGGTGAACCTGCCAGAAGGGCCAAGTCCTACACAAACCCCTTCCAGCCAAAATGCAGGGTAGACCAATCACCACCGTGATGGGCTTCCCTGCTTGGGGTGCTAGAACACGGACGCGGGCCAGCAACTGCAAGGACACCCTCCTGTTCTACGCCACGGTGAACCCATGGGGTTCCTTCTAAAAAACACTGTCTGGAACAACTGGGCTACCCCACTGGTACTCCCAGGCTGTCCGCGGCCAGGACCAGGCCCTAGGCCACCCAGGTGCCACTGGTCCTTGCCTATTCACAGAGTGGGGGGTAGTAACCCCTGGTACATAGTAGCCATTCTCCACTCTTCCTGTCTGTAGGACAGGGCTAGATTGCCACTGGGTCTCCAGGAATCACAGGGGAGCCTCTCCTCCCTCTACCTCTCCTTCTAGGGTTCCTCCTCCTCCTGCGAGGGGTACCCTTTGAACACCACTCTCCAAACCTAGGGTTTAACCCCTCAGGTTGCACCGGGGTCAGAGGTGGGCTCTCCCACCCTCTGCAACCCCTTTCAGAGTTCTGCACCCTCCCAACTGGAGTGGTACCCCTGCAAGATGAACCGGTCAGGACGCTGGTTACAGACGTCCTACCCTTCAGGTCAGGCGGATCCTTAACCTGGCCTCCCAACCTCTGGTCTAAAACCTTTGGTGGAATACTTGCCTGGCACTCCAGGACTTCTGGGGACTTACACACCATCCCCCTGAGGCTAACACATAACTCATATGTTGTGTGACTGTCTGTGTGGTGCAGATCTCCCGTCCCCTGTCCATCTGACAGTGTGTGAAGACCCCCCAGAACAGAAGTGGCGTCACCCGGGTCCCCCCAAGGGAATCTAGCCCAGCTGGCTAGTCCCTGGTTCACTGGTTCTTTCACTGGGGAACTCATCCCCCAATCACTCCTCACTTCGGACTCCTGTTCCCTCCCAACTGGAGTGGCACTGCTGGACACTAGAACCACTGGAGCTCTATTTACAGATGCTCCAGGTCCTCTACACACTAGATGATCTTCCTCAAATGGACTAACAGGACAGCTTAGGTCCCCACCTGGTTTTCCCTAAAGAAACCACCCAGGTTCTGAGACAGGGCTTCGGGCATCTGGGGACTCTCGGTCACACACTCACTCCCGCTCCACTGAGACAGGTAGTAAGCCCCTACACCCCCTTCACTACTCTGGGACCGAGCTGGGCTACTCTGAACCTCTTCCACCTCTCTGGGCTGGAATATACCTGAACCACTACTTTTGGAATCACTCACTAATGACTCTTCTGAACCTCTGGCACTTTCCCAGGGGTCTGCTTCCTTGGCAAGCTCTCAAGGTTCCAAGGTTTCATACCTCAACAGGTGCTGGTGCAACTCTGCCCAACAACGACTGAGCACCTGCTCTTTGAGAACAAGATCAAACAGTTTGTCAAAATTAGGTCCCGTGGGGAGTGCGTGGCTTGGCCGGCAACAATGGCGGCTGTGTTTTAGGCTCGCTCCGGCCAGCCTTGAGATATCCTGAATATTAATCCTGCCCTGAGCGTCATCACTTGCCCACCGGTTGCCGGAGACCCTGCGCTATCGATCGACGACCCTCCGATCTCTCTGGGGGCTCGCGGAGCATGTGCGGTGACCTGCCGTGAGGGGGCGGCCTGCTGAGAGTCGGTGGAGGAGGAGCCGGGGCCTGGAGTGTCGCACCTAGCTGGGGCCGTGGTTCTCGGGGCCGGCAGAGGTGCGCTGGTGCTCCGATGCAGAGTGGCGCTTCCCCCATTCACCATCCGCGGGTGGCTGCCCGGTGGAAGAGTACCCGGCGGCGGACTGCGCTACCTGGCTCTGCTGCGGGGCCGCTGAGACTACGGGCCTGAAGAGGTGCACATAGAAAGCGGGCGTGATCAGTCAGACGGCCCGGTGGAGGACGGTGGCCATTTTCCATATCCTGGGCCGATAGAGATGTTTCCTGCGGGCCGCGTCAGAGGAGCGGCCCGCTGCTGCCTACTACGAGCGCGGCTGGAGCGGTGAGCCGACACTGCCGGCGGAGACTTGGTGGGGCGGCCTGCCAGTCGGGTCAGCCTGCGTAGCCCGGGTGCTGAGAGGCACATAGCGGATGCCACACTGCGACATACTGGGATCGAGGTGGGTCCCACCCCTATTGAGCAGCGGGTCGACCTTCTCGTCTCAACGGTCGGTGGAGTGGAGAGACTTGGCGTGCCGCCATACAGAGATCCTGAGCTGCCCACGAGGACGTCTGGCCAGATTTGGGGGTCCTCGGCGGTCAGCTTGCTGGCCCGGGCCTGCGGTGGTGAGTCGGATACATCGTGGTGTGGGGTTGAGGGCAAAGGTAGCCAGGGGGTAAGGGCGCCTGCTCTTCCCCCCCGAACATATTGCATGGGCCTCCTATAAGGTGGTGGCGGCCCTGACCCTGGGGTGCTCGGCAGCCTAGTCGGACTGCGGCGATTGTGGGTACAGCAGACATAGCGGCCTGGTGTGGCTGTCTTTGCGACATGGCCCGGGTGAGGTCTGGGGGCTGCTGGCGAACCCATTGCTACGCTCGGAAGACCTGCGGGAGTGAGTCAGTTGTCGGTATGGGCCACGGTGCACGGACTAGAGCGGTATCTTGCACCGCCACGATGACGCGGGATTGTACTGGCGGCGGCCACTCCAAGCAAGGGACCCTTGACAAATTCACAGAGGCGGGCCAGGCGGCTGGCGTCGGGGGTTGCAAAATTCAGCGCCCGATAATGCAGCGCTGCTGGCGGCCCTAACACAGTCCAGGGACATGCTGGACGCCAAGATTGGTGTTGTTGGGTCCGATGTTACACTGTTCCGCCAGGACCTGAGGAACGCGGTGGAGAGGAGCACCGGCACAGAGAGTCGCATATCCAAGGTGGTAAATGACATGTCCACGCTAAAAAAGAAGGTCGCGGCCATGGAAAAAATTCAAAAGGGCCTAGCCATGAGGGTCGAGGATGCAGAAGGGCGGGCTCGGAGGAACAACCTACGCTTTGTGGGATTTCCGGAGAGCTGTGAAGGTGACAGCGCGGAGCGCTTTCTGGCCCAGTGGCTGGAGGGCTAGCTTCCCTCGGACGCTCTGTCTCGCTGATTTGTGGTGGAGCGGGCCCACCGGGCTCTCATGCAGAAGCCCCCAGCTGGAGCACGCCCACGGCCGATCATCGCTAAATTTCTGAATTACTCTGACCAAGACACCATTCTGCGGCAGGTGAGGGTGAAGGCCTCCCTCACCAATGACAATGCAACCATCCTCATCTTCCCAGACTACAAGCGGCTGATGCAGCAGCAGCGTCAATCTTTTCTTGCAAGCAAAGCCCATCTCCATGGCCTTAAGCTCCAGTATGCTTGCTCTACCCGGCGCGGTTGCGAGTTATCTATAAGTCCTGCACGCTGTTCTTTGATTCCCCTGAGGAAGTATTCCAATGGACAGATGAGACAGTGAAAATTTGAGTCAACGCGGCCCAGGGTGGAATCTGATTCCTCCTCGAGTGGAGTGGTCCGAGAGGGTCTTAGGAGTCAGTGGCTCCCACAAGGGATCGAAATCTGGACGAAGTTCACCCTCTGGCTCAGCGCCTCACCAAGGGGATCTGGCACCGGAACAGCAGCCGGAAGTAACATGAAACTTGGGACTCCCGTCTAGAACTGTGTATGTGGTAATCATGGATGCTCAGGTGCGCAGTTATCTGGGGCTGCGAGCCTGACCCAGCAGGAGTGGGTGGGAGGGAGTGAGAGCCCTGTTGTTATGGGTTGTCACTTGGCGATCCATTGGAGGGGGTGGTTCTTGTTCCCCCGTTGGAGACTAGGCTGCGATCCAACCCCCGACAGGTGCTTCCATGTTTGGGAGGTACAGGGTGGAGGGTGGAGGGGGGTTTGGTGTTTGGGATCAGGGTTGAGAGGATTGTTTGCGCATGTTTCGCTGCATTATGTCAGTCATATTCTTTGTCGCCAGGACACCTGTAGCCTACACAGTAATATTGTCTTATGTCCACTGCTGAGAGGGGAGGACGGGTAGGCCCTGGCTCCTTGCGTATACTGATTTGGAATGTGCGGGGGGTGTTGGACAAGGTGAAACGGGGGCGGTCTTCCAATATGCTATGAGGGCGGGGGTAGATGTCTTATTACTTCAGGAGACTCACCTACTCGGCACGAAAGCACTATGCCTCCAACGGTTTGGTTTTACCCAAGTGTACCATTCGGGATTCACAAGGGGATCTAGGGGGTTGCTATTCTTATACACTGTCGGGTTTCGTATGTGCATGATAGGCTCTGGACTGACACACAGGGCAAATGTTTTTGTGCAGGGCAGGGGGGGGGACAGGCTGACCCTTGTTTGTGTGTATGGCCTGCCACCGCTACAGTGGCCTATGGTGGAGAAGTTCATGTCCCTTTGGGGCACCATGCCTGATACCCTCTCCATTATAGGGGGGACTGGAACGATGTCATGGACCTGGGCAGCGATAGGTGGCGAAGTGGGGTGATTGACCGGGGAGGGGGGATGGGGGGACCCACCACCAAACTAAATGCCCTGGCTACAGGCCTGGACTCATTTTCCAGACTGGACTACATATTCGTTCCAAGGGGGCTGTCCCATAGAAACCTGTTGGCAGATATTGTGCCGAGAGCCCTGTCTGATCATTCACCGGTAGCCCTCACATTTAGCATAGGCCTGGCCAGACAGCCGTTTAGTTGGTGCATGTATGGGTGGCACCTGATGCAGGACGACTACAGGGAGCATATGTCCAAAGAACTAGATCACTACCTGACATCCAATGTGGGCTCCGTGGACTCCCCGACCACCCTTTGGGAGGCCTTAAAACCCACTCTGCGGGGTGTGGATATTTCCAGGTGCGCGGCGGCCTGTAAGGAGCAGCGGAGAGATTTAGTATAGCGCAAGGCGACTCTGGAGGAATTAGAGCGTAGAAGCCGGGAGGTGGGTGGTGGACCCGCCAGACGACAGTTAGTCTTGGCCCAACAACAGTATACCGCGGTTTTGATGGAGGTGGTGCAGCAGGCTTGGCTGGCTACTCGTAGTCGTCTGTACCAGTGGGGGGACAAATCGTGCAAGATGCTACACCGCCTGTGTCAGGGCACTTTACATGCCCAACCGCTGCCTCAAATCTTAGACCCCGGGGGTGTGCCTATACTCGAGCCCCCAGCAATTGAGGAGAGCTTTGCTGCGTATTATGAGGAGCTATATGCACCTCAGAAGTGCTTGGCGGCTGACATGATCCAGCGATTTACTGATGACCCCCCCCGCGTGCGGTCTTGGACGACGTGTGTAAACTCCTGGACAAGCCCCTGTAAGACGACAAATTGGGCACGGCCCTGGGTGAGCTGAACCCCGGTAAGGCACCGGATCCCAACGACTTCCCCTGCGAATTCTGTCGGCGGTTCTATGTGCAGCTGGGTCCCCGCCTCCGTCCGGTTGTGGAGGAGGCGTGCGAGGGTGGTGTGCTCCCTCCGGATTGGCGACACGCAGAGGTGGTGGTCTTTTTGAAGCCGGGCAGACCCCCTGGGAGCCATGCGTCCTACCACCCGATTTCGCTGCTTAATACGGAAGCCAAGGCTCTGGCCCTGGCCAACAGGCTCAAGCCCCACATCACGGACCTGGTCCACCCGGATCAGGCGGACTTTATGCCTCAGAGGGCTACTCGCCATAATATCCGGCATGCCCATGTCACGATATCGGCCAAGAGGAACATGGACCATGCCTTTGATTCCCTGAGCTGGACATATATGTTTGCCCTATTGCGATGCCTCAATTTGGGCCCGCGCTTTCTGGCGTATATACAGCTGCTATACACTGATCTTACGGCCTCAGTGCGTGTGGGGGGCGCTGTCTCTCAACCTTTTTCGGTTCGGCGGGGGACGCATCAGGCTTGTCCCCTCTCCCCTTACTTATTCGCGCTCGCCATGGAGCCCCTTGCAGAGTGGGTGCACATTGATGCCCAACTTAAAGGCTTTCGGTGGTCTGCAGACCTGACTTATAAAATAGCGTTATACGCAGATGATGTCTTGTTTTTCCTCACTGATTTGGATCGCTCGGGCCATGGCTGTTGCGCATTCTGCAGATTTTTGGCGAAACCTCCGGCCTCTATATGAATCCGGCTAAGTCAACACTGTGGATACTCGGTGGACAGGGGCAGGTGGGAGCGTGGGCGTCGGGCCTTCAATTAGCGTCGGGCGGGGTGAAATATTTGGGGCTGTACCTGTCGGAGGAGGCAGCTGCCTCCCAAGAACGCAACCTCACCCCGGTATGGGATCGCACGGGCGAGGACATGAAGGTATGGTCCCGTATGCCATTGACTATATATGGCAGGTCAGCCATATTTAAGATGGTGGCGCTCCCTCGCCTTGTGTACCAATTACAAAACCATCCACATCGGATTCCGCCCCGCTGGTTCCAACAAATCAACTCAGCACTGAGTGGGTTTCTGTGGGAAGGGGGGATTGCGCCTGTGGCGCTGCGGACGTGTTTTTTATCTTCCTATACGGGGGGGTTAGCTACATTGCACGTGCTCTCTTATTACCAAGCAGCGCATCTGCTTGTCTTAAACGACTGGTGGTACGATGATAGGGGTGATCCGGCCTACGCGGTCGAGCGGTTTTTCATGGGCTCGGCGTCTGTACATTCGCTGCTGTACTCTGCATCGCTTCGGAGCTGCCTTCCCTCTGCCACACAGGTAGTATTCTACGTCTGGAGGCAAGCGCTGTGCAGAATGGGATGGTGGAACGTGTTCACTCAAGAAACTCCTCTCTGGCATAATGGTCACCTGCCCCACATGGACGCGTTGCTGGGCTTCCGGGGATGGGATGCGATAGGTATCTCCACACTGGGTGATGTGATGTCAGACTGCTCCTGAAGTCTTTTCAGAACTTACAAGACAAATTTGGGATGCCCCTCTCCCAGTTTTTTAAATACCTCCAATTTCGAAATGCTCTGACACCCTACTTGACTGACCTGGAGCAGCTCCCTGAGTTTAGTCCCTTAGAGGCCAAACTGTTCATGGGGGAATTGCCAGATAAGAAAATCTTACGCATATATCAGACACTAGTCCATCATTGCTTCTCCGACTTACACAGACTTAAGTCCGCGTGGGAGGAGGATGTGGGGGACTTGGAGGAAGAGGACTGGACTGAAGTCCTGGCGAGCCTGAGGGCGGCAGCAATCTCCACCCACCTGCGATTGATACAATTTAAATACCTACATCGCACTTATTTTACCCGGCAGCACTTGTGGAGGGCGGGCATGGTGGGCTCCCCAGACTATCTTCGATGCGGTTCAGAGGTGGGTACACTTCTGCACACTACATGGGGGTGCTCAGCGCTACATACATTCTGAGATGGGGTCTTCGGATGCTTATCTGAGGTGTTGGCCTGGTAACTTCCCCGTGATCCCAAATTGGCATTGCTGCATGTTATGGAAGGGATTGGGGGCAACAGGTACAGCGTCATTTATTACTCCTGGGCCTCACATTAGCCAAACGAGACATTGCCAAAGCTTGGAAGGCGCCCCAAGCCCCTCCACTGGCGGCCTGGAGGAATGGCATGGACTTCTGCATGGGGCTAGAGCAACCTATATTCGTGGCCAGGGGGTGCCCCGGTAAACACTTTAAAATCTGGAAGAGGTGGGCTGATTACCGTGGGCTGGACTTGGACCCTCCACCTGAGAGAGCCGCCCTCCCGTCACTTTGACAGCTGGATCTTTGGCAATTCCGTGAAGTGTCTAGATAGACTTGGCATGTCTTTTGCACAGATATTTTTTGTATTTAGGTATTAGCAGCAGCGCAACTGGGGGGGGGGAGAGATTGGGGAAGGGGGGGTGTTAGTGTTCCTTGTAAAAGTCTGCAGATGCTATTGTTGCTTCACTAATGTTTGCAGCAGACTCTCAGAGCTATGTATTTATATGCGCGTTCTGACAAATAAAATCTGTTAAAACATTTTTTTAAATCAGGTCCCGTGGGAACCTCTAACCACCCAATCAGTGCATCTTGACATTCCTCAGCAAACTCCGCCCAAGAATGGTAAGACAGTTTCCTACTGTCCCTGAACTTCAACCTATACTCTTCTTCTTGGGAAACAGGTACCATACTCTGGGAACTGGGAATGGGACTTTCTGCACTGAAGTCTATATCGCTGCCACCACTGGACTCAACACTCCTTGGGGAATCCAGAAAACTGTAACTGCGCGCAGGGGATAGTCTACCCTCCAGAGCTAATTTCTCTCTGGCGAAGGCCCTCTCAGCCTCCTCTACCCTCTCCTGCGCTAAGACCCTCTCAGTCTCTAGCTTTTGCTGTTCAAGGCCCAACGCCTTAAGACTCAACTCCTGAGCCCATAATGCTTTTTTCTCCTCTAAGGCTAGCTTCCTATTCTCCAACTCCAATTTCGGAGCTTCCACATGCTCATAGCTCTCATTCTGGAGTTTCTCTACAGCCAGCAGATGCTCCCTTTCTTCCCTCCTATCTACCCACTCCTCTGGGGACAGGAAAAGGGATGGGGCGCTGCTCCCTACACTGGACCCAGCGAGGGACTCCCTATCTATGGGGTCTTCACTATCTACTGGCGTCCAGGCAGTGTCATTTTCTTCCTCCTCTTCAGACTCTTCAGGGCTCCCCACACCCACCACCCTCATGGTGTGCGGCCCGGGCCCTATCTTCCTCACTGCGCTCACCTTCCCATTCATCCTTCTGCCACAGGATCAGGTTGTCCCTCAGTTTGACCCATTCACTGCTATGTAAGTATGGGTGAAATTTGCGAATTCGCGATCCGCGAATTGGTGCAAAAGCAAACGTGCAATTCGCAAAATTCGCGAATTCGTGCGCATCTGCTGTTTTTGCCAGTTCGCGAGGGTTATGTACAAGTTCGGGAACGCGAACTTACTTGTGTGGTCGCAACGGTCGCGACCATGTTGTTTCTACGTGTCCAGCCTGTTTGCGACCCTGTGGTTCATCGCGGCCACCCTCCGGTTCATCACTGCCACCCTCTGGTTGCCCAATGCCACCCTCTGGTTTGCAACTGCCACCCTCTGGATCATCACTGCCACCCTCTGGCTCACCACTGCCACCCTCTGGTTAATCACTGCTATCCTCTGGTTCATCACCTTGCGGTTCACCACTGCCACCCTCTGGTTCATTACTGCCACCACCCTCTGGTTCATTACTGCCACCACCCTCTGGTTCGCCACTGCCACCCTCTGGATCATCAATGCAACCATCTGGTTGATCACTGCCATCCTCTGGTTCATCCGGTTCATCACTGCCACCCTCTGGTTTGCCACTGCCACCCTCTGGATCATCACTGTCCCCCTCTGGTTTATCACAGCACCCTCTGGTTCATCACTGCCACCCTCTGGTTGATCACTGCCACCCTCTGGTTGATCACTGCCCTCCTCTGGTTTATCCCTGCCCTCCTCTGGTTCATCCCTGCCACCCTCTGGTTCATCACTGCCACCCTCTGGTTTGCCACTGCCACCCTCTGGATCATCCCTGCCAACCTCTGCTTCACCAGTTCCACCCTCTGGTTCATCACTGCCACCCTCTGGTTCATCACTGCCACCCTCTGGTTCGAGGCTGTGGATTGGGGCAGGGAGGGCTGAATGAAACTAGACACTGCCTGGGGCACACAAAGTGTCCCATGCAAAGTCCTGTTCAAACCGGTGCTTCAGCTCTCCAGCCCCAGCTCTGGCACGAAACTGGACAAAGAGAAAGGGGTGTAACCACCCCCTTCCTGGGTCCCACCCATAGGAGGGACCTAGCAGGAGATCCAGCCCCTAGATTTGGAATAAAGGTAGGAGCTGTGCCAATGCAAACCAGATCATCCTGACTGAAACCTTGAAACAAAACTCTGGACCCTTCGACATCCCACTCGATGTGGAAGACTGAAGAATCTCCTTTGTGGTCAAGGAGTGGCCACCCTGTGCAAGCAAGCACCATCAGCGCATTGAGACTTTCTTTGCCGTTGCTCCCGCCGGAGCTCGAACGACAGAGATCAACAAGACCCAGACTCCCAGACATCCAACAGCCCGATCCACAGTCCTGGCAAAGCTGAGACCCGTGTGTCAGGATTCCCCGGCCGCTGGTAGATCACTGCCTGCAGCTCAAGTCTGTAACGAGCATGAAAACTACAATACCCATGATTCCTAGCGCTGCGTGTAGGAATGACGCTATGCGACCGGAAATGGGATAGCACGGCGCTTGCGGAGAGACGCGTTGCCGATTATTCCTCCTGGCGAGCAAGAGTGATTGCTCGAGTGACCTGTTCTTCTTCGGTGCTGTTTTCGGTGGGCTGAGGTAAGCTCACGCCGTTTTGTACTTTGGACCCGTTGGATTCCTAGGTGGGGCTTAGGAAGCGCCCGTATATCGGTATCTGTAATCCCGATTCTCGGAACTCCGTTTCACCTCTACCGGTGTGTCACCGTATCTTGGATTACTTGGGAGGGGCTTAGGAAGCGCCCACATCGCGTGTTGCGAGCTTCGTATTCAGGTTTCCCCAATCAGGGGGGTGCTTGTATTGTACTTACTTACAAAACTACATTCTCTGTTTTTCCAACTTGAGGTTGGGTTCTATCCCTGTAGGACACTTAGGCTAAGTGTCCTTGAACTTGTGGGGAAGTGTTGTTCCTGCTTTCTCTTGCAGAGACGTATCTGCATGGAAGTCGAGTTCTTCACCATTTTGATTTGTGCTGGGCTGTTTTCTTTTGTTATTTGTTCTCCGAAAAGTACATTACAGACTCCTAATTTAGGTGGTTGTGAAAACGTAAAGGGTGTTAGACACATTTGAGCCTCTGGTCCTGACCCCTTGACTGTGCTGTTCATAACTCCACCTCGGAGGGGACGTTATCTCCTTTTTCTGGACTGAGTGATAGGTGATATTATTTCTCCTAGGGCCTTCAGGTCCTCCTCATTTCCCATTAGGGTAGGTGTACATATATTTATACATATAACCTGTTCTTTTGAACCCTATCAATAGAGGTGGGCAGGAAGGGGCATATTTATGGTCTTCTTTGTGTATTTAAGCAGGAAAATCTGGGAATTGAGAAGACGCCCATTCTATCACTCTTCGTTTCAGCATACCTGTATGATATTTCAGGTGAGGAAAAGCATAGCATATTGGGTAGAGAGGTTATAGGTCTAGAGTTACTATTCCACTTATCCCATGCTTTATATATTTACAGGTTTCCAGTTCCAGCCGCCCAGCTGTTCCCCTCCGGACTTCTCTATTTTCCCCCGCTTGATCTCCTTAATAGTCTGTGTTACTGATAGCCAGACTTGGGATGATCTAGAGGTGGGCCCCCTTTATAGCATCAATCCAATCCTGAGGAGCAACAACGAAAGGCCTGACAGAATAATCGGCCCACGAGTTCTTATCCTCCTGGTTGTGTTGATTAAAGGGATGGCCACCTTAGATGACGTCCTGGCAGCGTTAAGCTTAGTGCAAACGGAATTAGCCACCTCTCGTCAGGAGACCGCCGCGCTGCAAGCTCGGTTTGACGCCTTACAGCGAAACCCTTTCGACGTAGGTGCCCCTCAACCTGCCTCAGTCGTGGTAGAAATACCTTCCCCTGTTCCATTGGCCCCTCCTGAACGATTTCTGGGAGATAGAAAAAAGGTGCAAGTATTTATGACCCAGGTACTGTTACACTTTACTTGTAAACCCAAGTGTTTCTTAACCAACCAAGCCAGGGTTTCTTTTCTGATTTCATACCTGGGTGGAGAGGCAGCTCAGTGGGCGGTCCCCATAGTCAAAAGTAATGACGCAATCCTTTATGATTGGGATCTGTTTAGAACAGAATTCGGAAAGACCTTTGACCGGAGGGCTGAAACTTTTTCCGCAGATCAATCAATCAATCAATCAATCAGTGACACTTATAAAGCGCGCTACATACCCGTAGGGTCTCAAGGCGCTGGGGGGGGGGGGGGGGGGGAGCCGCTACTGCTCGAACAGCCAGGTCTTCAGCTTCTTCCTGAAGGAGAGGTGGTCTTGGGTCAGGCGCAGGTCGGGAGGGAGGGAGTTCCAGGTCTTGGCGGCCAGGTAGGAGAAGGACCTTCCTCCTGTAGTCGCTCTTCGGATGCGGGGGACGGCGGCGAGGGCGTGGTTGGCTGATCGGAGGTGGCGTTTGGGAGCGTAGAAGTTGACTCGGCTGTTGAGGTAGCTCGGGCCTTGGTCGTGTAGGGCTTTGTGTGCGTGGGTGAGGAGGCGGAAGGTGATTCTTTTGTTGACGGGGAGCCAGTGAAGGTCTCTCAGATGTCCGGAGATGTGGCTGGTTCGTGGGATGTCGAGGATGAGTCTGGCTGAGGCGTTCTGGATCCGCTGGAGTCTCTTCTGGAGCTTGGCGGTGGTACCGGCGTAGAGGGCGTTGCCGTAGTCCAGTCGGCTGGTGACGAGGGCCTGGGTGACGGTCTTCCTGGTCTCGGTGGGGATCCACCAGAAGATCTTCCGTAGCATGCGTAGGATGTTGAAGCATGCCGAGGAGACGTTGTTGACTTGCCTGGTCATGGAGAGGGAGGAGTCCAGGATGAAGCCCAGGTTGCGTGCATGGACTGTCGGTTTGGGTGCGGTGCCCAGGGCGGGAGGCCACCAGGAGTCGTCCCAGGCGGAGGGAGAGGAGCCCAGGATGAGGACTTGCTTGTTCTCAAACAGGGCACTTCCGACTTAGTCACATACTTGAACCATTTTAGGAGGTTGATAGCGGAAACTGATTGGCCTGAGGCAAAGCAAATGGTTCTGTTCTATCAGGGACTCACAGAAAATCTAAAATATGTCATAGCCCAGGTTGAACCCCAACCTACGACGTGTGCTGCTTTTATTGATTTAGCCTTACGTCTGGACCACAGATTACGTGAAAGAAAAGAAGAGCAAGGAAGAAAAGACAGACCACTACTCTTGGGTGAAAAACCGGCCAGTGGGGAGAAGCATGAGGGAAAGACAGAACCGATGGAAATCGGAGTTGTACGAGCATCCCTAACCCCGAGTGAAAGAGATCATCGCCGTAAATTTGGGCTCTGCCTTTATTGTGGGAAAAAAGGACACTTCTTACGTGAATGCCCAAGGAAGCCTAAGGGTGGTGGCTACCGTTCAGGACAAGTAGCAGTGTCCACAGTTGAAAAGGGGTCGGAAAACTCCAACGCTTGAGTTTACAGGAAGGGAGAAACTCGAGCACTCATTTCATCCCTTCAGTGACAGAAGAGGACTTCGTGGGAAACCCCCTATTCTTTCTGGACATGGAGTTGTGGATAGACCAAACCCTCAAGCATATCAGAGCTATGGTAGACTCAGGAGCCACAGGCTGTTTTATGGATTTAGCGGAAGCACGTCGATTGGGGGTGACTCCTGTCACCAAACCTGTCCCTGAGGCTGTCTTTGCTGTAGACGGACATGAACTGGAATCTGGCCCTATCAACCAACATACGCCTGAATACGAGATGTGGTATGAGGGGTATCATACAAAACATCTATCATTCAACCTTATCCATGCCCCTACTTACGGGGTGATATTGGGACTCCCATGGTTGAAGAAACATGAACCCACCATAAGTTGGACGGATCAGTCTTTGGATTTCCTCTCCGCTTATTGTCAAGAACACTGCCTCAGAGAGAATCCTCGACCTTCCATGGTTTTGGCCACTACACATCACATTTCCACGGCAGCAGAAAAGGATGTACCACTACCTTGTTGCTACCAGGAATATGGGGAGGTGTTCAGTAAAACAAAGGCCGAGGTGCTCCCTCCTCATCGTGAATACGACTGCCGTATCGACTTAACGCCAGGGTCTGTGATTCCCTGTGGCAGGATCTACGCTCTATCACAACCCGAAACTGAACATCTCCGGGAATACTTGGACACCCTCCTTAAATTGGGATTCATTCGACCTTCCAGATCTCCAGCGGCTTCCCCGCTTTTCTTTATCCCTAAAGCTAATGGGGAATTACGCTGTTGCATTGATTACAGGGCATTAAATGCCATAACTATAAAGAACAAGTACCCGCTCCCCTTGATACCAGTGTTATTGGAGCAAGTGAGATCAGCCAACATCTACACCAAATTGGACCTTAGAGGGGCCTATCATTTAGTAAGAATGCGAAGTGGCGATGAGTGGAAGACCGCCCTTAAGACGGGTATGGGCTCTTCGAGTACCTGGTGATGCCCTTTGGGCTCTGTAACGCCCCAGCCTCTTTCCAATTTTTCTTGAATGAGGTGTTAAGAGACTTCTTAGACATCTTTGTAGTAGTCTACATAGATGATATCCTGATCTATTCCAACGATGAACTAGAACATCAAAGACATGTATGTCAAGTACTTCACGCCTTACAACAGAACCATCTGTACTGCAAATTAACAAAGTGCGAGTTCCATGTTACCACTGTTGAATTCTTAGGAGTCATGCTCACTCCCTCAGGTCAAGTGATGGCAGAACGAAAAATATGTGCAATTGTGGAGTGGCCGAGACCCCACAGCGTCAAGGACATTCAAAGACTCCTTGGATTTGCAAACTTCTATAGGAGATTCATCGCACACTTCTCTGACATGGTAACTCCACTTACTAAGTTGACCAGGAAAAACACTCCCTTTGTGTGGGGCTTAGCCGAACAGACCGCTTTTGAGCAATTGAAAACCGCGTTCACTTCTGCACCGGTACTAACCCATGCCGGTCCGAAACTCCCCTTTGTGGTGGAAGCAGATGCTTCAGAACTGGCAGTCGGAGCGGTCCTCTCCCAAAGGAATGAGAGTACAGGTCATCTTCATCCCATTGCCTTCATGTCTCGCAAATTGAACATCGCGGAGCGCAACTACACCATTGCGGAAAAAGAACTGCTAGCAATCAAGGACGCCTTCACTGAATGGAGACATTGGTTGATGGGCGCCTCTCAGCAAATCACGGTGTACACCAACCATCGTAACCTGCAGTTTATGCGAGCAGCTCGTCACCTCACCCCTAGACAATTACGATGGATGCTGTTTTTTGCTGAGTTTCATTTCATGGTCACATTTCGTCCAGGATGTGACAACCGGAAGGCAGATGCTCTCTCGCGTCAGGAAAATAACCCAGTGATAACTGTAACACCGGAGAAAAGCATCATTGAACCTAAGAAAGTGGTGGGAGTGATACACACGGAGGAGTTTCTTCACAAGGTCAAGAGAGGTATACAAACCTTTGCTTGGAAAACATGGATCCGTCTACATCCAGAGTGGAAAATCCGACAAGGGTTGCCAAGAAAAGGCCCACAGCTGCTCCTTCCTACGCTAGCCTTGAGACAACAGGCTTTTAAATGGTGTCACAATCTGCCGTGTGCGGGACACACTGGAGGAGAGAAGATGCTACGCACTTACTGGTGGCCTACTATCCGCCCTGATATATTTGCATGGGTACAACGGTGTGCCACTTGTTCTCAGGCCAAGAGCGATCATCGTCCGGCGCAGGGGCTTCTGCAAAGTATGCCCACTCCTGTGAGTCCTTGGGAGAGCTTTTCTGTGGACTTTGTAGTGGGTCTCCCTAAAGATCAGGGCATGACAGCTATTGTGGTAATAGTGGACTACTTAACTAAAATGGGACACTTCATTGCTTGTAGAGGGGTTCCAACAGCTAGCCAGCTTGCCCATTTGTTGCTCCTTCATGTAGTCAGGTTACATGGACTTCCAAAGGTCATTGTTTCAGACAGGAAAGCCCAGTTCACCGCTAAGTTTTGGAAGGTCTGGTGTAACAGGTTAGGCATTGCTTCTTCCTTATCCACCAGCTTTCATCCCCAAACAGACGGTCAAACCGAAAGGTTAAATCAAACTCTCAAACAATACCTGAGATGTTTTGTAGATACTACTACTGAGGCATGGGTTGACTGGTTATGGACTGCTGAAGTGTCATATAACGATGCCACACATTCCTCCACTTCATACACCCCGTTTTTCTGCACCTACGGGTTTCACCCTAGATTCGCCCCTTTGAGCGTCCCATCCACAGAAGTTCAGATTCCTCAGTTACAGTCTCGATTGGTGCAGTTACGGAAAACCGTACTGCTAGCAAGAAAGAACCTTGAGAAAGCAAAACAGAAATATAAGGCACAGGCTGATAAACATCGCAGGTCTTGTCCTGAATATAGCAAAGGAGATTGGGTATGGTTGTCCACTAGAAACATCCGCTTCCGCAAGTATAGTGTCTTCAACCCTAGGTTTATTGGCCCATACCAAGTGATTCACCACATCAACCCTGTGGCTGTGAAGCTGAGTCTTCCCGCACATTTCAGAATACATCCAGTGTTCCATGTATCTCTGCTCAAACCGGCGAAGTGTCCCCGTTCTAAAACCCCTGCGCCTGTGAGAGTGCAACAAGATGTGGAGTATGAAGTAAGGTGCATCTTGGATGCACGTAGAGTGCGTGGCAAGCTCCAGTATTTGGTGTCATGGAAAGGATATGGACCGGAGGAAGACTCCTGGGAGCCTGTTGGTGCTGTACATGCCCCCAGATTGGTGCGGAAATTCCACCTATCTCATCCGGGCAAACCTGGTGGCAGTCAGTGAATTTTGCAAGGGGGGGGGGTGTCCTGTCAGGATTCCCCGGCCGCTGGTAGATCACTGCCTGCAGCTCGAGTCTGTAACGAGCATGAAAACCAGCTGGACTCACTCCTGGACGGTCGCTCCCTCTCGCTCCCTGCCTCACTTCCCCTACCACCTGGAAACACTCCTGCTAATCACTGCCAGACATCGCCTGCAGTTCTAGCGCCTCGAAGCCGGACTAGCGCTCATTGCCTGTGTGGTATCGTTATTTAGGGCATATCACATTGTATTTTATTTTATTTTAAAAGCGCTGCATTGCCTGCCCTGTGTAATTTCGGTTTACTTTACAGCATATTTTACTTACATAGCGCTGCATTCACTGGGTTTTAGCTGTCCCCTTCTGTGTGTCCGTGCCCCAGTTTCACTTTCCCTCCCTCCATTTGTTGTGCTCGTGGCCCGTGTCTCCTCCCAGCCTCCCAGCTGCCCCTCCCACGCACTGGCCGAGTCAGAGCTCTCCTCCCCTGGCTCTCTGTGACCAGCTGGACTCACTCCTGGACGGTCGCTCCCTCTCGCTCCCTGCCTCACTTCCCCTACCACCTGGAAACACTCCTGCTAATCACTGCCAGGCATCGCCTGCAGTTCTAGCGCCTCGAAGCCGGACTAGCGCTCATTGCCTGTGTGGTATCGTTATTTAGGGCATATCACATTGTATTTTATTTTATTTTAAAAGCGCTGCATTGCCTGCCCTGTGTAATTTCGTTTTACTTTACAGCATATTTTACTTACATAGCGCTGCATTCACTGGGTTTTAGCTGTCCCCTTCTGTGTGTCCGTGCCCCAGTTTCACTTTCCCTCCCTCCATTTGTTGTGCTTGTGGCCCGTGTCTCCTCCCAGCCTCCCAGCTGCCCCTCCCACGCACTGGCCGAGTCAGAGCTCTCCTCCCCTGGCTCTCTGTGACCAGCTGGACTCACTCCTGGACGGTCGCTCCCTCTCGCTCCCTGCCTCACTTCCCCTACCACCTGGAAACACTCCTGCTAATCACTGCCAGACATCGCCTGCAGTTCTAGCGCCTCGAAGCCGGACTAGCGCTCATTGCCTGTGTGGTATCGTTATTTAGGGCATATCACATTGTATTTTATTTTATTTTAAAAGCGCTGCATTGCCTGCCCTGTGTAATTTCGTTTTACTTTACAGCATATTTTACTTACATAGCGCTGCATTCACTGGGTTTTAGCTGTCCCCTTCTGTGTGTCCGTGCCCCAGTTTCACTTTCCCTCCCTCCATTTGTTGTGCTCGTGGCCCGTGTCTCCTCCCAGCCTCCCAGCTGCCCCTCCCACGCTCCGCCCCCTCCACTATCCATTTAAGTCAGATGGTCCTACGCGCAGCGTCCACGCGCTGCGGCCGCGCCGAAGGTGCGCCAAAGGTAAGCCCGTCCGCGCCTGGTCCGCGCCCAGCGCCAGACCCCCTGGTCCCCGCAAACCCCACCCCTCCCGCATCACATACAATGCAGCTACCCTCTCAGCCCTTAATCCCGGCCGATCACCAAACTGCTACCAAGCCGAATCTGGACGCACCCATGGACCATTCGCCTGCCACTCCTGCAAGTACAACTGCACTAAGAAACACACCACACCCTCAGATTCCAAACCGCGATCCGACCCCAACCATCTGAAGTGCATCCTGCTCAACACTCGCTCGGTCCACAGTAACGCCATCGAACTATGGAACCTACTTGACACCACAGCGCCGGACATCGCCTTTCTCACAGAAACCTGGATGAACACATCTTCAGCACCCGACATCGCCATAGCCATTCTGGACGGCTACAAGATCATTCGTAAAGATCGCACCACCAAACAAACAGGAGGAGGCATCGCCATCGTCCATAAGAACACCATCCGCATCTCTACCAGCTCTGACGATAACCTCGCTATCGCCGAACACCTCCACTTCCAGATCCACACCGACCCGAAGTCCACACTCAGAGGCACCCTCATCTATAGACCACCAGGTCCCCGCGCACAATTCTGCGAAGACATCACTGAATTTGTCACCCCTCACGCCCTCCCCTCTGAGGACTACATCCTGCTAGGAGACATCAACTTCCACCTAGAAAAGAACAATGACAGCAACACCACCACCCTTCTGGACAACCTCGCCAATCTCGGACTCAAACAACTTGTCAACACCCCCACTCACAACGCAGGCCACACGCTCGACCCAATCTTCACCTCCAGCAAGCATATCTCCTTCGACCACACCACAGCCCACCAATGGACAGACCACAGCTGCGTTCACTTCAGCTACAAAAAGACTACAACCCACAACCTCCCTCAACCAATTCCGCGCAGAAACTGGAACAAAATTACAACCGACCAACTCTTCACATCACTGCAACAAAACCTTCCTGCAAAATCATCGGACCCAAACCTTGCAGCAACCAACCTCACACAATGGATCACCCACAGCGCTGATGAATTAGCACCCTTGAAAAAACAGCAATCCAAACAAATCAACAACAAAGCCCCTTGGTTTAATGAGGACCTCAAAAACTCCAAGAAGACCTGCCGCACCCTCGAGAAAGCCTGGAAAAAAGACCGAACCTCTGACAACCAGGCAGCCTTCAAGAACGCCATCTGCAAACACCACCAACTGATCCGATCCACCAAGAAATCAGCACTCAAAGACCGACTCGACAACAACGCCCAAAACAGCAAGGAACTATTCAACATTGTCAAAGAATTCACCAACCCTCCTGCCGGCACGAACGATATCACCCCCTCCCAAGACCTCTGCGACTCCTTAGCCTCATTCTTCCACAACAAAATCGCAGACATACATAACAGCTTCGCAAATGAGACCGGAAACCAAGCCCCATCACCCTCACCTGAACTTAAACACCCCCCTAACAACCTCTGCGCCTGGAACCCAATCTCCACTGAAGAAACCATCTGTCTGATGAACTCCATCCACTCAGGATCACCAACGACCCATGTCCCCACTACATTTTCAACAAAGCAGACTCCGTTATCGCACCCCATCTCCAAGATGTCATCAACTGCTCCCTAAACGCTGCCACCTTCCCAGAAAGCTGGAAACACGCCAAACTCAGCGCCCTCCTGAAGAAACCCACAGCAGACCCCACCGAACTCAAGAATTACCGCCCCATCTCACTCCTTCCTTTCCCTGCCAAAGTCATCGAGAAAGCCATCAACAATCAGCTCGCCGCCTTCCTCGAATCCAACAAATCCCTTGACCCTTCACAATCCAGCTTCCGAGCCAAACACAGCACGGAAACCGCCCTCATCACAGCAACTGACGACATTCGGACACTACTGGACAATGGAGAAACAACTGCACTCATCCTACTTGACCTCTCTGCAGCATTCGACACAGTCTGCCATACCACCCTTATCAAACGCCTTAGCAACGTCGGGATACGAGGTAAAGCACTAGACTGGATAGTCTCGTTCCTCGCCGGTAGAACTCAGAGAGTCCGCCTCCCCCCCTTCAGATCAGAGGCCACCGAAGTCATCTGTGGTGTACCACAAGGATCTTCACTTAGCCCCACCCTCTTCAACGTATACATGAGTCCCCTCGCATCCATCGCACGCAAACACAACCTCAACATCATCTCCTGTGCAGACGACACACAGCTCATCCTCTCCCTCACCAACGATCCCAGTACCGCCAAAACCAACCTACACGAAGGAATGAAAGAAGTAGCCGAATGGATGAAAGACAGCCGTCTAAAACTGAACTCGGACAAAACTGAAGTCCTCATCTTAGGCTCATCCCCCTCCGCCTGGGACGATTCTTGGTGGCCACCGGCCCTGGGAATTGCACCCACACCTGCTGACCACACACGCAACCTGGGTTTCATTCTAGACTCCTCCCTCTCAATGACCAGACAAGTCAACGCCGTCACCTCATCTTGGTTCAACATCCTACGCATGCTTAAAAAAATCTTCCGCTGGATCCCCACCGAAACAAGAAAAACGGTCACCCACGCACTGGTTACCAGCCGACTGGACTACGGTAACACCCTCTACGCCGGAACCACCACCAAACTCCAGAAAAAACTCCAGCGCATCCAAAACGCCTCAGCCAGACTTATACTGGACCTCCCCCGCCAAGCTCACATCTCCGGGCACCTGAAAGACCTCCACTGGCTTCCCGTCAACAAGAGAATAACGTTCCGCCTGCTTACCCACGCATACAAAGCCCTCTACGACCTAGGACCCGACTGCCTCAACACACGCCTGTCCTTCTACACCCCCCCCCGCCAACTACGATCATCCACACAAGCCCTCGCTGCAATCCCACGCATCCATAAGTCCACCATGGGAGGAAGATCCTTCTCCTACTTAGCGGCCAAAACCTGGAACTCTCTCCCCACCCATCTCCGCCTTACCCAGAACCACCTCACCTTCAGAAAACAACTAAAAACTTGGATATTCGACAAATAAACTTCCCCTTCCCCCAAGCGCCTTGAGACCCTCTGGGTATATAGGGCGCTATACAAATTTCAAACTTGAACTTGAACTTGAATACCCATGATTCCGAGCGCTGCGCGTAGGAATGACGCTATGCGACCGGAAATGGGATATCACAGCGCTTGCGGAGAGACGCATTGCCGATTATTCCTCCTGGCGAGCAAGAGTGATTGCTCGAGTGGCCTGTTCTTCTTCGGTGCTGTTTTCGGTGGGCTGAGGTAAGCTCACGCCGTTTTGTACTTTGGACCCGTTGGATTCCTAGGTGGGGCTTAGGAAGCGCCCGTATATCGGTATCTGTAATCCCGATTCTCGGAACTCCGTTTCACCTCTACCGGTGTGTCACCGTATCTTGGATTACTTGGGAGGGGCTTAGGAAGCGCCCACATTGCGTGTTGCGAGCTTCGTATTCAGGTTTCCCCGATCAGAGGGGTGCTTGTATTGTACTTACTTACAAAACTACGGGGCATATTATCAAGCCTGTGCGCTAAAATTATCGCCGCTTTATCGGTCGAAAACGGCCGATAAAGCGGCGATAATGGGCTTGATAATATGCTCTGTGGAATTCCAATCGAAGCCCATGTTAGATGTCTTCACATCTAACATGGGCTTCGATTGGAATTCCATAGAGCATATTATCAAGCCCATTATCGCCGCTTTATCGGCCGTTTTCGGCCGATAAAGCGGCGATAATTGTAGCGCACAGGCTTGATAATATGCCCCTACATTCTTTGATTTTCCAACTTGAGGTTGGGTTCTATCCCTGTAGGACACTTAGGCTAAGTGTCCTTAAACTTGTGGGGAAGTGTTGTTCCTGCTTTCTCTTGCAGAGACGTATCTGCATGGAAGTCGAGTTCTTCACCATTTTGATTTGTGCTGGGCTGTTTTCTTTTGTTATTTGTTCTCCGAAAAGTACATTACAGACTCCTAATTTAGGTGGTTGTGAAAACGTAAAGGGTGTTAGACACATTTGAGCCTCTGGTCCTGACCCCTTGACTGTGCTGTTCATAACTCCACCTCGGAGGGGACGTTATCTCCTTTTTCTGGACTGAGTGATAGGTGATATTATTTCTCCTAGGGCCTTCAGGTCCTCCTCATTTCCCATTAGGGTAGGTGTACATATATTTATACATATAACCTGTTCTTTTGAACCCTATCAATAGAGGTGGGCAGGAAGGAGCATATTTATGGTCTTCTTTGTGTATTTAAGCAGGAAAATCTGGGAATTGAGAAGACGCCCATTCTATCACTCTTCGTTTCAGCATACCTGTATGATATTTCAGGTGAGGAAAAGCATAGCATATTGGGTAGAGAGGTTATAGGTCTAGAGTTACTATTCCACTTATCCCATGCTTTATATATTTACAGGTTTCCAGTTCCAGCCGCCCAGCTGTTCCCCTCCGGACTTCTCTATTTTCCCCCGCTTGATCTCCTTAATAGTCTGTGTTACTGATAGCCAGACTTGGGATGATCTAGAGGTGGGACCCCTTTATAGCATCAATCCAATCCTGAGGAGCAACAACGAAAGGCCTGACACCGTGGAGGCGACAAGAGACGTGGGACTGGCCATCTTGAAAAGTCAACAAAGTGCTTCCTGTGCAGCTCCTGAGGCACCCTCGATGCTGTGCTTTGGGGTTTGAGAGGCCCCAGCCCCGCGCAGCCTGTGCTCCAAAGATCACCCCTCCAAACTCACTGAGTGCTGTGTGGGGCCCTTTTGCACTTTTCCTGCTCGACGCATTGTCCGGTCGCTTGCCCGTTAGCTAGTGGCCTCTGTGACGACGATCCATCAAAACTACACTGCTGGTCTGGTTGCTCCAGACTGGCCCTAGCTCCCCTGAAAAGGAGCCATTGATCTGACCTTCCCGGTCCGATCCAGAAGACATCTTTGAGTCCTGCTTGGGTTGCATTTGCCAAGGTTTGGTGACTCCAATTCGAGAACCGACACCGCCGACAGCAAGAGCCTTTATGGGACAGCTCGTGTCCACCAGCTGGTCATCTTCGATCCTTCCTGGTCCACGTGGTAGTGGAGACAAACTACTTGACAGCCCCTGATCGCAACCAGAAACTGCCTGGTTCCGTCCTGGTTCCATCCTGGTCACTGGCTAGTGACCTAGACTCTGTCCCCTCTGCTTTCAGGTACTCTACATCTTCGATCCACCCTTGGATCCAACCGGACCGCCTGCAGCATCTTTACCTCCAGGCTCCATAGAACTCCACAAAGAAACCCGACGCACTTTGGCAGCTATGCACCCGCTTCCTGTGGGTGAGGTAACGAGATTACACCAGTGCTCCTATAGTGGTTTACACCTCTAGTGTCCTAGTTTTTAGTGGCTAAGTTCTAGTCCAGTCGGAAGACTCCTAAACCTATAACTTTCTGATTTTTACGCACCATTGACTTGTACGGTAAACGCGGTTGCCTATAGACACTGCACCCGCATCCTGTGGGCCTCCTATGTCCTAACCTTCGTTAGTACAGTGTAGGCCCAGCGATTCCCTAGGCCCTAGGCCTGTTCATTGTGCGTGACGTGGTACTTATACCACTTTCTTAATATATGGTTTGAGTGGCCACCCGGCCTATCCATAATTGTGCATCTTATTGTATGTTATACTGTGTTCTTTGTTTAACGCTTGTGCTCCTGTGCTCATAAAGAGTCCAGGGGATTATTCTAGAAATAAATACATATATTTTTATAATATATAACTTGTGTTGTCCTTTCATTTGGTATTTAAAGGATTGCATATGGTAAAACAGCTGGCTTCACATGCTCTCTTGAGTTTAGCCTAAGACTGCTTTTGTCCATGCTACCACTAGGATAGCTGGTCTATAAAGTTGACTTACAACCAATCACCATAAGGGTCGTTTGGACTGGTGCAAGGTGCTCACTAGAATAGTGATCATCATATACCAGGCCAACTTCTCACACACAGCACCCTCTGGTTCGCCACTGGCACTCTCTGGTTTGCCACTGCCACCCTCTGGATCATCACTGTCCCCCTCTCTTATCACAGCACCCTCTGGTGCATCACTGCCACCCTCTGGTTGATCACTGCCATCCTCTGGTTCATCCCTGCCACCCTCTGGTTCATCACTGCCACCCTCTGGTTTGCCACCGCCACCCTCTGGATCATCACTGCCACCCTCTGCTTCACCAGTGCCACCCTCTGGTTCATCACTGCCACCCTCTGGTTGATCCCTGCCACCCTCTGGTTCATCCCTGCCACCCTCTGGTTCATCACTGCCACCCTCTGGTTCATCACTGCCACCCTCTGGTTCATCACTGCCACCCTCTGGTTCATCACTGCCACCCTCTGGTTCAACACTGCCACCCTCTGGTTCGTCACTGCCACCCTCTGGTTCGTCACTGAAACCCTCTGGTTTGCCACTGCCACCCTCTGGATCATCACTGTCCCCCTCTGGTTTATCACAGCACCCTCTGGTTCACCACTACCACCCTCTTGTTCACCACTGTAGATTATGGGGGAAAAGCAAAGCACACCTTCCCAGCCTCAACTGAGATGAATTCGTTTGGGGCTGGTTAATGTGTCACTGAATTTGAGCTTTAAGTCTGGCACCTGCTTCCTTAGCTGTAAGTGCTTACTGTTGCAGTTTAATTTTTTTTACAGGAGCATTGTGCCATACTTGTAACTATTCTCTGACCCTGCTTTGAGGGTCAGAGCAGGGCCAGAGAATAGTTGCAAGTAGGCAACTGAACTCTGGAGGGCCCCCTCAGGAAGCATTACAGGGAATGGTTACAAATTAGCTTGAAGTTTTGCCCCTGCTAAATGCTTTCAGTTTTGGAAAATTCGTTTTTCTGCAATTTCGCGAGATTCGCGGGCCGCAAATTCGCTGGAAATCGAACTTGCAATCCGCGAATTCGTGCGAATTTGCGGATTTCTTTTTTTTGCGTGTTCGCCCGTTTTTTTGCTTATTCTCGGACCGCTTGCAGCGCAGCGACCGCGAGGTTGCCTATGCGGTCGTACATGGGCGCGGCCATCTTGTGCTCATTGCATATTTCCGTTTCCGGGCCTATTGACAATGTCGCGTTGTGTGCTGCGCGCTATTACCACTTCGCACGTGTTTTTGTGTACTCGCACGAGAAAAATCGCGCAAACTTACCCACGCGGTCCTCAATGGGCGCGGCCATCTTGTTTTTCATTCATTGCTATGGTTCTGTGCATGCTTTCTAATACTCCTTTCATCTGTGCAATCCTTTGTTTCTTTGGACTTTTTAAAAATCTTTTCTACTCTATATCTATCCCTCTTTTTTTCTAGATCTATATTTTGTGTTTTTTTCAACTTTTCGTTACTTTTAAAGCTACTTTTTAAAACTTTTTTTTTTACTTTACTTTTTCCCTATTCTTTCCTTTTTTTTCTTTCTGCTGTACAGGACCATGGCAAAGGGAGCCGGGAAGGAGAAGGGTAAGGGTCCCGCACCCCGTACCCGGCTCCCTTGCGGGCGATTGCGGGGGGAGCTAGTCACAGCCCGGGAGGTCTACAGTGCGGAGGAGGTGGCCAGCACCGCCTCCCCAAGACCATCGCGGCAGGCTGCAGGATCGCGAGCGGATACGGGCTCCGGGAGCGTCGGAAGTGGTGGGAAAAGGTATGCCGGGCCATGTATCAACACTCTCGGGTCCGGCACACCTACAACCAGGCCACGCACCTGTGGTCCGACCTCTGAACCGAGAACGCGACCTGCTCGACCTGATAGGCATCGAGATCCCCGGGCTTGGTGAGTAGTAGTAGCTATTTAATCACTACTCTGTTTTCTCCTGTCTATGTGTTATCATATTGCCAATTTTTTTTTTTTCGAAGAGCAATAATGCTGCCGATTAGATTGTAGGTAAATTATGTTTCAAAATGTTCTGTGATTGCATTTCTGGTGGACTGCTCTCCTGCTCAGTGGCGGTGCTACTATGCTTATGTGTTTTTGATTTTTTTTGCTCATTTCATTGGCCTGAGTAATTATGTATGAGTGTACTTTACAGAACTGCGTAATGCTAGACACTAAGGGGCATATTTATAATTACTGGTGCAACCCTGCAAATAAGCAGGGATGCGCCAGTAATTGTGCGCCACACCTCCACCACCCATGGTGCGCCACATTTACAATGCGGGGCACCATGGGGCAAAAACGACATAGAAGCGTCACGCATCTGTGCCCTAAAGGCAGCGCATTGCTGGAGTTGCGTCGCAACCACGACGCACCTACAGCAATGCTCCGGGGTGCCCCATCTCCCCAATGCTGCGTCAAGCCGTACGTCTACTTCAAGCAGGCGCAGGGTTTTGACTGAGTGATGCTGCATTGGCCTAAAAGTGACTGAGTGAAATCTTGTAGATTTCACTCAGCCACTTTTAGGATGCGTTCCTGCGCAGGAACGCACTCCCTTGCGCCGGAACGCCCCCTGATGGCGCAGGGCTTTACAACATGATGCATCTCCCAGATGCGTCACGTTGTTAATATACCCCGCAACATGGCGCCTCTTAAGCGCTGCCGCTGCGTCACAAAAGTCACACAACGATGGAGAAAAAGAGCCGCAAGGGACTTGTAAATCTGCCTCTAGAGTCTCAAGTCCAGTCCTTCCTTTGTACACCTGCCACTAAGAAGAGATAGTGGTGGTGGATTGATAGTTTGAGTATTTTAATGACTTGTTATGTAGTAGGAAACTTACTTTTTAGTGTTCTCACTGGTCTGCAATCACGATGGACTTTGTCTGTCACTTCGCGTGCTGCGTAGTGCTGCCTGCCAGTCCTAGTCGAACCTTTTTGTAGTTTGTTTAGTGAGTTACATAACTTTCCAAGTCGACGGTCCGCGAATCCAGCAATACTAATATCCTAGTAGACCACATCAGATAGGTCAATAAATGTAGTGCAATTGTTGTCTATTTGCTATTTCCCCGAAATAATTTGTTATTGTTCTTTTGAAATGTTTGATTTGGTTGACAACAATCATCCATGGTTGGGTCTTTCTTTCATTTTGTACATCAGCTTCCCCAGGGGCACGAGGACAGCGGAGGAGGTAGCAGCGCCAGCGGACGAGGACCAGGAAGGCCAGGATCGGTCAGGCGAGGGCTCCTCTGCTGGCCCCAGTAAGTTTTTATGTTATTATTAATAATTATACTTCCCTATCTTTTAGAGTACCTATTTTTTACTAACATTCCACATTCGATTTTTCCTACATCGTCTTTAATCTTATTGTAGACTGTTTCTAAATTCTTATCCTGTCTCTACTATGACTCCCTGTGGTACTACTCGATTATTATTATTAGTCTGTCTGTGTAGCTAACTAAGCTTCCACAGTTGGCAAAAGGTGTTAAACGAAACTCCCATTCTATTCAGCAATAGCTCTATGCACTGAGTGCAGTCCTCTGGGTTGTCCATAATGTCTTTTGAAGTCTTCTAAATGTTTATGCTTTGACAATTCCCAACGATAAACTGTCAATGACCACCAAGAAAGAATAAGATACTAGTTTACTTTTTGATTGGATAGGAGGACAATCCATACTACTATTGTTGCAGGGACAATTCTGCACAAACAGACCTATGGACACTAAATAGTGTATTGTTTATCAATTATAATAGGCGCAGTTAGACTTTCCACATACCTCAGTCATAACAGAATTTGAACCCCCGATCTCCTTACTGACTAGCTAGTGTGACAGAGTCATTTAAATCCCTAATTCATCATTGATTGATCCCCAATGATGATTATCCAACCCAGGACATAAGACTACGGAGTCAGAGTCCTGAACTGTCAGAGCCACGGAATCATGCTTGCAAATTGCAAACCCTTTAGCTCACTCACTCATGACTAAAAACCACAGAGTCTATGTAAGTTTTAAAGCTTTATTAAAAGTAAAAACATTTATTAAAATCAAGTTCACCATACAACATAAACGGTGGATTGAAAATGGAAAAGTGCTTAGTGATCTCACACATTAATTGTTGGCGAGCCCTCACCTGGATGGAACTTCAAATCTTCTTTGTGGTGCTGAATCTTTGCTGACTCAATCCTACTGATGATGATCTGATGTTGCTCTTGTTCTTAGAAGGGAAGCTTCTGTCTGTTATGAGAAAAACTGTGCATGTTGAAAAGCAAGCATTCATCAGTTGTGCCAAAAAGTGTAGCAAGACAACACCCATCCCTGAAAAAAAGTGCAATTTTTACTTTTGACTAGACAGTCAAAAATTATTACATTTGTTTGTGTAGTTGTAGTGAAATTTTTTCATTCCTAGACAAAATACTAGGGAGTGGTGTATATGGCATCTAAGAATCTGAAATGTATTTTCTAGGCGGAACATCGGCACATCCATCCACCGGTGCCGGGGCCAGCGCGGAGGTGGGCACTCCAGGAGCGGAGGCGGTGCAACAGCCAGCGAAAGCTGCTGTGGGGGATGCCACGGTAGTGGCGGACAGTGGTAAGCTATTCTATTCCTTACTTATTGAGATAGCAGACTGCAGAGTGTGCTCTCTGCACGGGTGTAGTATACGTTGTACAGTACAAGTATACTAGACTGTTAAGAAGACTTGCAAATTTAGAACTAAGTTTTTATTAACCAGGTAGTATCCTCCTCTAAATTGACTTCAACTCAGCTGTGAAAGTTTTTTCGAGAATCCAAGTCAGATCAGAGATGAACTTAATGGATGGTATGAACGAAAAGGAAAAGAAGGGTGTAAGTAAGTGTGGAAGGACGAGCAAGTTAAAAGTAATGATGACTGGCAAAGAATGATACGTGTTTTTTAATGCTGCCCGAGGTGGCTGGTGCATGTCCGGTTGAAGGATGAAGCAAGGATGGGTGGAAGGAGAAAGGAAAGAGGACTGCCTGGGTGAGTGAAACAGAAACTGTATATGTGCGCAATATAACCTTTGGTTGAAATTCAAATGCAAGTCAAGCACGGATGCATGGCTTGCGGTTTCCAAAATAAAATGAAAATGTTGTTTTCCCATGTGAAAAAGTAAGGTTTGTCCACTTGAGACATTAAGAAGAATGATTGACATTTACTTTGAATGGATGGATGCCTGGATCATGGTACTATATGACTTGTGTATGTAGAGAGAGTAGACGGTCACTGGATGAACTAAGTGTTACTTTGAAGAGCATGTAACACCGCACCTGCACGTCCGTTCCAGTGTAGGAAAGGCAAGGAAAAGAAGTTGTAATTTTTCCGAATACTACCATGAATAGTCGCAGTACTTTGTATTGCAAGCACAGCATATATCCGGCAATTACGGGGGCCACTCACTACCTCTGTTAATAATTTTAGTACAACTCTGTCATTCATGTGTGCCCTATCAGTGTTCACTCAATAAAAAACAAAGCACCTAAAGTCATCCATATGTAATCAAATATCATATCCTGTGAAGGGATAGATAATCATAATATTTATCTTCTTCATTTTCATTTTCTAGTAGTCATTGGCACTGTAGGGTGAAAGTTAAATTAATTAATCAGTAGCCCTTGTAACGGAGTATTCTCAATGCCACCCGTAATAGAGAAGTAAGAGCTTCACCACCTGCATGTACTGGACTGGTACAGTAACGCAAGCCTGTGTCATCATGGCGTGCAAGTTGACTGCGCTGGCATTATGCCGGCTTCCAGAAGTTTACGTGCCAATTTCGCTAAACAAGAGAGAAGAAGAAGAAGAAGACTGGTGTACTGTCATAGTCGACTCTAATGTACTGAGTCCATAGTGCTCATAGAATTTATTCCTCAACTCCCACTAATGTTAGAGCAAGGCTGAAGAAGTGGGAGGTTAGATAGATACAGGCCACAAATGTTATGTACTGTGCTTGCAAGTTGCTAGTTCTACTGTGACACAACTTTCTGCTGAATTATTTTGTGTTAATCTTAAAGAGCAGTGGTTACAGACAGTGTTTTTCTTTCTTCATATAGATGCTCCTTCCAAACTGTCAAGGAAGGAGATGGCTAGACGGGCCCGGCAACGGAAACTGGAGGTGACTGTCGCCGAATATCGGCGGCTGGTGGCCCAGGAGGAGGAGGACACGCAGTCGACCACAACATCCACAGGGACAGCTGCATCCTCCTCCGCGCTCCCTGGGTCAGCCAGTCAGCGCAGGCCTCCAGCGGTACGGAGCCGTGGTACCGCAGCCACCCGCCACCGCCAAGCAGCAAAAAATCAGCTGCCCCCCACAGCAGGTGCAAGGCACGCCTGCACCGCCTAACACTCAGGGTGTCCTACCTTGAGCAGGAGCAGAGGAAACTGAGAATCCTGCTCAAGAACCTGCGCAAGGAGCATGACCACCTGGCCCAAAAAGTACGCCGCCGCCGGCATTAGAGAAGGAGAGACTGTCCCTTGCCCCTTTTTTAAAGACTTTTGGGGGGTGGGAATTGGGAGTTCGGTTTTTTGGACTTTGGGGACTTTATTTATTTTATGGACATTCATTGGGGTTAGGTGGGGGGGTGGGTTGGGTCTTGTGGGATAGTTTATTTTTGTTAGGGATATAAATAATTATTACTTTCAACCTAAACATAGCATGCGTGTTTTTACTGCAGTTTGCAGTTTGAAGTTTGTTTTCCTGAAACTTAAGTGGCTTCTTGATTCAAATTGGGTAAGTAATTGCCCAAATGATTACAAAAGTAAGTGCCTCTCACAGAGTCAGTGAATTCAATTGTCCTAGGACTTTACTAGTACTACCCCCAGTCTCTCATCTCTCATACTACTCCATTATTCTTCCTCCCCCCAAACGCTTCTCTTACCTGTAACTCGTGTATGAAAATAGGGCTAGGCACAGGGCTGGCTGCATGGCAAATGGCCATTAAGGAAGGCAATCCTGGGCGGTTGAAATGGCATCATTGCGGTGGTACTAGTGGTGGTACACAGTGGCAGTTGCAGCATTATTATTATTATTATTATTATTATTATTATTATTATTATTATTATTATTGCATTTATTGAGCGCACAGCTACCCGGAGGTTTCCCGGCGCTTGCCTTGGGAACCCGTCCTGGCTTTTCCCTGTGAGATAGCCCCTACAGGGCATCCCCAAGGTGAAAGCCAGGCATCCCGCCGCAGGGGGGCCCTTGTGGAGATTAAGCAAGCTTAATGCCCAGAGTTGCAGAGTGAGAACCCATGATTAGAGCAGGCACCGAAGCGAGAATTATCGAGTCCGTGGACATTTGAGCTCAAGACCCTGCCGCGTCGGGAATTGAACCCTGGTCCCGGGTCTGACCTCAGCTTCCGGGTCTGCCTGCTCTACACCGTGAGCCACACTTCTCCACTCCATATGAAAAAAAAAGAAATTGAAACCTTGATTGTCCTGAGCGGAGCATTAGAACGGTACGATAGATACTATAGCACGTGACAGTACACTAGAACAGTGCCAAAATGTAGCCTTACAAATGCTAAAGTATTGACAGTATAACTACTACTTGCGTGGAATTTGACATTGGCTACTATTACAAGAAATAGTACTGAAGGTGAAGGACACAGCAGCATAATCATTTGCCACGTGTAAGTGGAGGATGTTCTTCATGATCGATCCAGTTGATGGCGCCCATGAAAATATGCTTTGATTTGCCAATAGTCATGGGTCTGTGTCAAGCTGAGTAAGAATATATACTTCAATTCCTTCACCAGCCTTGAAATGTATTTCATTTTCAGTTGCTAGGACCTTATCCTCCCCAGCAAGTGTGTGGAATTATTGCTGTCATTTACTCACACATCAATGAAAACCACACAGCCCGGGCGAAGAGGGTTAGGGTTTTGAAATTGGATGGGAATGGGGTTTTTTAGGAAAGTTTTGTTGAGAGAGAAAAATAAAAACACAGCATGGAGAAACAACAAATGAAGATAAACAAATCTTTGGATACGAAGATATCCATAAGCATTTTAAGGGACATAAAGGAAGTGCATGCAATTCTGCAGGCATGAAGTGGATTGCTCAATGGATGGTTAGGTTACTTAAACTAAGTAATACTTTCTAATGAATGAAAGAATGCGACAGTACAGGCCTGCACTAATTATGCATTTTTGCCTATCTCAGCACTCAGAGAAACACTTTGTTCAATAAAATAGTTTGAAAATAGCAAAGTAAAACTATACAATGGCTGGAGGGATGGATTTAGAAGCAGAGAGCAAAGAAATGCAGAGTCACACTCATAGAAGTTCACAGCAATAACATTACTTAAAAGATAAGTAGAAATGAATGGATACTGTTACAGTATGTTGTTGTACTTGTCCTGTTGAATTTGGGAAGTTGCATGCACCAAGCCATTCCTCTTATTTGCGGTACTCCTCCGTTCCATCTGACGCTCCATTGATCAATGTTGGTGACCACCAGAAAACACCCTGTCCACTGCCTTCCTGGCGGATGCTGAATTGCGCGTCGCTAATGTGAAGCCTGACTTCATCCTTTTTTCCATTGCACAGGGTGAAAACCGACCTGTAAATGTTGATGCAAAAACAGGAAGTGATATTAAAACACCACTGAGAAAAAAATATAAGGTATGTACACTGTGTAGTGCAAAAAGTCACACTTTCAGTTTCAGAATCGACAGTACAATAGTTTCGAAAGGGCGTACTCTGAGTCTCCTTTTGAAGGATAAATAAGTATGGGCGAATTTTGCGGATCTTTCCCCTCAAGCTAGGTGTAGTGTAAACTACGATTTTAGAACAAAATTAGACCTTCCCAGCAGTGCTCCCAGACCCTTAACCACCGACGCTAAAATGCAGATTACCCCCAATAAGACCACAAAAAACGTGCGATACTGCTACCTGTCTGAGGCCTAGTGGAAAATGGTGACAAAACGTATTTTGAAAGTAAAGTAGGCCCAAATCCCCCCTTTCCCACCATGGATTTTCTTCAAACCACTTGCAACCAAAATTAGACATTTCTCGACAAGTGCTCAAAGAGTAGACCCCAGAACCCAGTTGCCAAAATCTTGAACTCCCCCAAACACATGCAATACTGCTAACCCTAACGAGCCCTAAGTTAAAAATAGTGTCAAAGGCTTTCTTCTACTAGGCCCTAACTCCACTTTGCCACCATGGATTTTCTTCAAACCTCTTGCAATCAAAAGTATCCATACCCAGCGTTGCTCCAAAACCCACCCACAAACACCAGGAACCCCCCCCAAACAGCCCCCCCGAAAACACTAAAGTGAGTGAAATGCCTGAAAATGGAAAAACTTTTTCACCTTCGATTTTCTCCAAACCACTTTTATCCGGTATTAGACCTTGACAGCAATGCCCCCCAGACCCGTCAACCCAGGCGAAAACAAGTTTGACCCCCCCCCCCCAAACAGCCAAAAAGCAAAAATTGAAAAATGGGCACTTTGACATATTTCTGCATATTTTCCAGATCACTCCGTGCGCGCTCTGCAGCTAGGCCCTAACTCCCTTTTGCCACCATGGATTTCCATCAAACCTCTTGCAATCAAAAGTATCCATACCCAGCGTTGCTCCAAGATACCAAAACCCACCCACAAACACCAGGAACCCCCCCAAGAAGGCCCCCAAAAACACAAAAGTGAGAGAAAACTCTGAAAAGTTTAAAACTTTTTCACCTCCGATTTTATCCAAAACACTTTTATCCAGTATTAGATCTTCACAACAATGCCCCTAGACCCATCAACCCAGGCGGAAACAAGTTTAACCCCCCCAAATAGCCAAAAAGGAAAAATGGTCACAGACATATTTCTGCATATTTCCCAGATCACTCCGTGCGCGCTCTGCAGCTAGGCCCTAACTCCCCTTTGCCACCAGGAATTTCCGTCAAACCTCTTGCAATCAAAAGTATCCATACCCAGCGTTGCTCCAAGACCCCAAAACCCACCCACAAACACCAGGAACCCCCCCAAACAGCCCCCCAAAAACGCTAAAGTGAGTGAAATTCCGGAAAATGGAAAAACTTTTTCACCTCCGATTTTCTCCAAACCACTTTTATCCGGTATTAGACCTTGACAGCAATGCCCCCAGACCCGTCAACCCAGGCGGAAACAAGTTTAACCCCCCCAAACAGCCAAAAAGCAAGAAAGGAAAAATGGTCACAGACATATTTCTGCATATTTCCCAGATCACTCCGTGCGCGCTCTGCAGCTAGGCCCTAACTCCCTTTTGCCACCATGGATTTTCGTCAAACCTCTTGCAATCAAAAGTATCCATACCCAGCGTTGCTCCAAGATCCCAAAACCCACCCACAAACACCAGGAACCCCCCCAAGAAGGCCCCCAAAAACACAAAAGTGAGAGAAAACTCTGAAAAGTTTAAAACTTTTTCACCTCCGATTTTATCCAAAACACTTTTATCCAGTATTAGATCTTCACAACAATGCCCCCAGACCCGTCAACCCAGGCGGAAACAAGTTTAACCCCCCCAAATAGCCAAAAAGCAAAAAAGGAAAAATGGTCACAGACATATTTCTGCATATTTCCCAGATCACTCCGTGCGCGCTCTGCAGCTAGGCCCTAACTCCCCTTTGCCACCAGGAATTTCCATCAAACCTCTTGCAATCAAAAGTATCCATACCTAGCGTTGCTCCAAGACCCCAAAACCCACCCACAAACACCAGGAACCCCCCCAAGAAGGCCCCCAAAAGCACAAAAGTGAGAGAAAACTCTGAAAAGTTTAAAACTATTTCACCTCCGATTTTATCCAAAACACTTTTATCCAGTATTAGATCTTCACAACAATGCCCCCAGACCCGTCAACCCAGGCGGAAACAAGTTTAACCCCCCCCCAAATAGCCAAAAAGCAAAAAAGGAAAAATGGTCACAGACATATTTCTGCATATTTCCCAGATCACTCCGTGCGCGCTCTGCAGCTAGGCCCTAACTCCCCTTTGCCACCAGGAATTTCCGTCAAACCTCTTGCAATCAAAAGTATCCATACCCAGCGTTGCTCCAAGACCCCAAAACCCACCCACAAACACCAGGAACCCCCCCAAACAGCCCCCCAAAAACGCTAAAGTGAGTGAAATTCCGGAAAATGGAAAAACTTTTTCACCTCCGATTTTCTCCAAACCACTTTTATCCGGTATTAGACCTTGACAGCCCAGGCGGAAACAAGTTTAACCCCCCCAAACAGCCAAAAAGCAAGAAAGGAAAAATGGTCACATATTTCTGCATATTTCCCAGATCACTCAGTGCGCGCTCTGCAGCTAGGCCCTAACTCCCTTTTGCCACCATGGATTTCCGTCAAACCTCTTGCAATCAAAAGTATCCATACCCAGCGTTGCTCCAAGACCCCCCAACCCCCCAAACACAAGGAACCCCCCCAAGCAGGCCCCCGAAAATGCTGAAGTGAGCGAAATTCCTGAAAATGCAAAAACTTTTTCACCTCCGATTTGGTCCTAAACACTTGATTCCGATATTAGACCTTCCGAGCTATGCCCCCAAACCCATGCAGCTAGGTCATAACTCCACTTTACTACCATGGATTTCCTGAAAAACAAATGCAATCAACATTAGACTGTGCCAGATTCAAGGATAATAATCAGCAACTCTTTATAAATTTTTTCATTGATTTGATTTGTGAAGAATCCCAGATTCCCTCCCCACTTAAATTATTTAAATCTCCAAAAACAGTCAGGTATAAGGTGCTGCACTGGTTTTTTAAGAGACGCTCAGCACTCCTAAAGAGATACTCATTTTCGTTTCTTAATACATCCTCTTCCCTCTGCTCGGCTTTTTCATTCTTCGGAATGGATATCAGCATGGATCTACTAGAAAAATGGCAGAAGATAGGGTTTAAGATTTTAAGCGATTTTATGAAAGATGGCGCTTGGATTAGGATGTCTGATATGTCAACCTTGGTTCAAGGTAATTTCCTATTGCTGGGATCATATAAGTTGATTTATGGAATCTTGATCCAACTAGACCCTTCACTCCTCTTTTCCCCTGCTCCGTTATTTAATGATTTATTTTGTTTAATACAAGAAAGAAAGCCGGGGGAGTGGAAACGATGCTTAACCGTGAATAGGGACCCGGATTTGTGTCTAAAAGCAATCAATAAGTGGCAAGGGCAGGAAAACATAGTATTAACCCCAGCTATATGGAAGAGAATTAATGTTCTGAATTTTTCCGTATTAAGAGGTGCCAATTGGCGCAGAATGCTGTTTTTTAGTAAATGGCTTCTGTACTTCACTCCGGCAATGGTTAGTAAAATGTATCCTAACTGCTCTTCCAACTGTTATAGATGTCTGCATTATAATCCTGCTAATAGGTCTCATATTGTTGCTTATTGTACCAAAATTGTACCTTTTTGGGAAGAAATATTTGCATATATACAAAACCAGTGTAAAATATCAATCTCGGTTAATGTTAAATTGATTTTGTTTGGATTTGATCCTGAATTGATGTTAGAGGGGCAACTAGTTAAACTAATATACATAGCTATGGCTGTAGCGAGATCGCTAATTCTACAAAACTGGCGATCACAATATTGCCCCAATCTATATGAATGGTGCTATAAAATGCAAAAAGTCAGAAATAGTGAACATTTGTATGCTCAAAGAGTTGGGGCGATTCGTAAATTTGAGAAAATCTGGGGTTCGTACTTCGATCTTAATGATTCAAATTGATTATGTTGGTTCCTTTTCTTTTTTCTGTGATTCATCTTTATGAGATGGCCTGTTGTGTGTCTTCTGATTTCATTTTGTTATCTGTATATTTTGCCTAGCATATGATATGTTAGTGTTTGATTTTGCTTGATTATCTAAGACTTCAATAAAAAAAAGAAATTAAAAAAAAACATTAGACTGTGCCAGCAGTGCTGCCAGACCCCAAAACCCACCCACAAAAACCTAGAATCCCCCCAAACAGCACCCCAAAGACAGGCAAGTGAGCAAAAACGCCAAAAAAATGTCACCTCCGATTTGGTCCAAAGCACTTGATTTCGATATTAGACCTTCCGAGCTATGCCCCAGACCCCTGCAGCCACCCGCCGAAAAGCAGAACACCCCCAAAACAGGCAAAAAGCAAAAATGGGCCTACCTTCAATTCAGTCCAAATACGTTCTGCAGCTAGGCCCTAACTCCCCTTTTCCACCATGGATTTCATGAAAAACAAATGCAATCAAAATTTCACTGTGCCAGCAGTGCTCCCAGACCCCAAACCCCACCCACAGAAACCTAGAAGCCCCCCAAACAGCTCCCCAAAAACATGCAATGCTGGTATATTCAAAAGATGGCAAATTGCGCTGTTCACAAAACATTGCTGTTTTCAGCACTTCCACTACTTTGATCCTCTTGAAACTCACCTGGACAGTCACTTGTTCCAGCGATTCACAAGAATCTCAGCAAGGCAGAACAAAATCGAACCAATGCTTTCTTTGAAGAAGAAGAAGAAGGAAGGTCTACGACTAGTTTTCACTTAGTTTTCAGCCAAACACACGCGCCCGCAAAACACCCAAAAAGGCCAAAATTCTGCCAATTCTGGACCAAAGAACACCAAACCCCCCTAAAACATTGCCAACATCATTATGAACGAGCCAATGTTAGAAATGGGATCCCTGGCCGGCCAGGGTTTGCGCCAAAGTCAGTCAGAGACCACCACTTCCACGTCAGGGCAAGGGAGTTACGCGCCAAGAAAACCCCTGCTCACCCCCTTGGTAACGTAGTACGAGCAGTAAGGCTAAACTCGGAGGCAATGTGAGTTAAGTGTTTGCGCATGCACCCCCAGCAACAACACCCAAGGCCCACCATAAAGGAAACTCCAAACAAGGTTATGTATAAAAAAAATAGCCTTTGTATTACACCAAAACACATTAGATAAAAACACACACTTCACAATGTGCCAACAGGCACGGGCAGAATTTACAGGGGATATGTACAAGACAGGGCCACCTGTACCACGGTCAGGAATCAGTACTTTTATAACTAGAAATACTGTTAGAATTAGCTCTTCGAACATAGAGTATAAATCACTTTAGCACACAACCAGTAACTACTGGTAACCGGTAAGTACCACCTACGCAACCCTAACCAGCTTAGGAGAATATTACGCAGGACCTCACCGGGAACACCTGTACTAGGAGAAAACAACCAACTAAATATCACCGTACATTTAGGGGTATAGGCCTGGAAACAAAACACATGATGCATAAACATACATTCAGCGGTGTAAGAACAAGGCACTTGATGCATAAAACACATTCAGAGGTGCAGCACAGGAGAACACATGATGCATAAACAACACATTCAGAGGTGTAAGAACAAGGCACATGATGCATCAAAATACATTCAGAGGTGCAGCACAGGAGAATTTGCAGAAATTACACTTACATCAAAGTCCAGGTTGCGCCACTGCAACAAAACCTAAGCGTAGAAGCTGCCCACTATTTGCTGGGCAGCTGAGGACAGGGACAGAACAGGGCCTAAACGCTGAGGGAAATGGATAGGGTGGAGTCTGGAGGAGGAGTATAAAGGAGCATGATTGAGTTGTGAACTTGTGAACCTCAGGAATGCAGACTGAGGCACCTTCAAATCAATAAGGAATATAAGATGAAGAAAGTGCTGCTGTTGTGATTAGGTGATTATAGTTTTGTTGTGGTAAAAGTTGCAAAACAAAGAAAGATACACAGGAATAAAAGTGAATAAGGACAAAAAAAAGGAAGTCATTTTCAGGGCTCGGTGTCAGGGAAGTAGAACTCGTCCTCAGACTCCATGATTTGAGACAGGAGTAGGTCAGGTAACAGAGAAGAACTTCCGTCACCTAAGTTGGTGTCCTCTTCTTTCTGCGTGCATTCACATACTTTGTAATCTGGTGGTATCAAGTGCTGAGTCATCTTGATCAGTGTTAACCTCTCCACATTTTTGACCGAGAGCCAGATGGCACTAGCAGCACTGAAAACACGTTCAGAAGACACACTTGCGAGTGGGCAAGACAAATAATTTAGAGCCAGATTGGCGATCAGTGGCCATAGAGCCATTTTCCTGTACCAATACAGCAATGGGTATGAACAAAGACCTGTGTTGGCTCATCCAGATAGGCCTGCACCATCAACTCAAGGTTCTCCACGGTTGCTCCACTTTGCGTACCATCTGTGGCCTTCTCAGCACTGGAACGAACAGTTAGCCAATCCGCTTCCGACAATAATATGGCTGGGCCTGGTGCAGGTGAGAATGATGATAGGGTTGCTGCTGGTGTCGTTTACGGCTGTGAGGGAAAGTGACTCTCTTCGGCCACAGATTCAGAAGTGGAACTTGACGCTTGATCGCCTGCTAATTCAGTTGGACTTCTGACGGCTCCTTGAATTCTCTGCTGATTTTTTTCGAACCGTCTGGCTGACACAGTTATCCAATGTTTGTACTTTGAAACCTCTGCCTCATCAAAAGGAATGAATGCTTTGCTGGCCACTGCCTTTTTGTATCGTGGATCCAGAATAGTGGCACAAATGTAATGTTGTTCTGTATGTATCTTCTGAAGCCTTTCATTGGCAACTAGGCGGCTTAATAAGTTCTCCGCCAACACATATGCAGTTTGCTTTCCACCATCATCTCTCAACGTTGAAGACACAGCCTTCAGTTGGTGCTCTAGCATGCACAACAATGGGATAGCTTTGCTCAAAGAACAGTCCTCCCTACTGACTTCACGCATGAAGACCTCAAAAGGACGAAGCATGTCTGTCAGGCTTTTAACTAGCTGCCATTCCTCCGACTCTAGCCTCAAGTCATTAATAGTAGAACCTACTGTAAAGATAGTCATTGATTACCATGCACTGCTCAAACAGACGCTCAAGCATGTAAAAGGTTGAGTTCCAACGTGTTGCCACCTCCTGGATGAGTCCTTTGACTGGCACTTTACGTTCATGTTGAATGCTCCTCAGCTCCTTCCGGGCCTTAAAAGAATGGCTGAAATGTGTGCAGATTCTTCGGCAGGTGGTCAGTAACTTCTTGATCTGGTTTTAATTTTTCAAGAAATCTTGAACAACAAGGTTTATACAGTGCGCCAAACACGACACTCTGAATTAGTCACCGTCCTGCATGCCCTAACTATATTACTGCCATTATCCGTGGAACCAACTATGCGATTTCTTGGTTCCAGCCATTCAGAGACCTTACTTTTAAACTCATCCAAAATGTTTTTTGCAGTATGACTTTTCGCCATGGCAAACATGGCTAATGTTTCCGAGAAGCTTGAAAAACTGTGTCCAGGTCAGCAACTGCACTTGACTTGTCTCAAACCCCTGCAAATGACCCTGCAAAAGAGACCCAGGGTGCAGTGATGCACATGTAATCAAGGGCTTGGCAACTGGTCCACATGTCTGTTGTCAAGTGGATAGTGTGAACAGAACTCTTCTGCAAAGCTGCCCCAATCACCTCCAGCACATCTTGATGTAGTGCTGGAACCGCAACTCTGGAAAAATAGGACCAGCTAGGAACCTTCCATTTAGGGCAGACTGTAGCCACTAATTCTAGAAACCCCACCCCTTCCACGAAAGAAAAAGGGAGAAGGTCCAGCGCTAGCATTTTAGCCAGCTTCGCGTTATACAGGGTGGTTGCGTTCAAATGGCGCCTCCGAGCAAAGCATGCTTCTAATGGTTGGCTGGATCATTTTACGTGATGATGATGATGATGACCTCTTCAAACCAGTTAGGCCCATTGATGTAGTTTTTCGCATTGGTGTCTCTCCAGCACTCTTAGTGTGCCTCATAGATGTTGCATGGGTAGAGGGTGTGGGCGATACCACTGCAGTGCTGCTGCCAGGGGTACTGGGTGTACCAGAAAAATGTCTGTCGCTTCTTCACTTCCCCCCTGCACAATCAGATTCTCGTCATCATCAGATTCAATACCAAGGGATACATTTGGATTTTTTTTTCTTTTGGCTTCCTCGATCTTCCTCATGTGTGCTTCCCACTGGATAGGGTGGTGTAACTTGAGATGACCTCTCTGGCCTCCGGTACCATAGTTGGTACCAAGCTTACCCCGACTAACTGATGTTTTACAAATCGAACAAATGACCACTTTTTCCGCCTTTGCGCTAACAGTAAAGAAGTCCCAAACTGCGGACTGGTGATGTCTGCTGGTGGTGGAGGTGCTACTGCTACTTTGACTTTCAATGCCAGATGAAGTGGAGGATGGGCGTGGCTGAATTTGTTTCTGTTGTTCACTTACAGCACCACTACTTGAGGTCGAGCTGGATGGAGGTCCATGCCGGCCCTTCTGACTAAAAAAGATGGAAGCTGTAGGTAGTGTTGGTGTAGTACTTAACGCTGGTGGTACCAGTGCCACCCCGCCCATATGACGCTCAGCAGCCATCCGGGCTAGGGTTAAAATGTCTGTCTGCTGCATGCCTGCTGGGGCTGGAGTGACGACTGTGATGACTGGTCAGACTGTTCATCAGCAGCAGAACATACCACTTCTTGTTCGTCGTCATCACCCATAAGTGGAAGCTTTGCGGGAGCCTTCCTTTTAGGCTCAGCTACCTTTGTCGGCTCATCATGGGGTGACTCACCCTCAGACCGCATTGGTGGGTTCCAATCAACATCAGCATCATCAGAAGGAAGGGGGCTTGAAGAAGAACTTCTAGTATCCCTTCTTGACATTTTCTTGCTGGGGATCTGGAAGACAATGGATAATCATCATTAGGAGGAGTGACTTCGTCGGATACCTCCTCTTGAATAGCAATTTCCTGATGTGCCCCTACTTCTGGAGGAATAAGCGTTGTAGGCAGTTGTGCCGCTCCATGAACCTCTAGTCGCACCTCTCCATGCACCTGTCCATGCGCCTCTCCTTGCGAATGTACTTGCGCCTCGACTTGCACCTCTCCTTGCGGCTGTACTTGCGCCTCTCCTTGCCCATGTACTTGCGCTTGTACTACTTGCACCTATGTTTGTGGCTGTGGTTGTCGAACACTCGTCAGCTGAGTTACACCCGGCGTTGATTGGATGGTAGTTTCTTGTGATGAGCCAAGATCACTGGTGGATGGTGATTCAACAACCAAAGTGGCTGCCGCAGCAGCACTCATGGTGGTCTTGGACCAAACTTGGCGTAGTGGCACTGAGCCCAATGAAGCGGAGGTGCTGCTTCCAGCTTGGTCCCCGGCGGACACCACTGCTGCTGCAGGCGTAGTTTTTTTTTTCTCCCAAAAAAGGTGTCGGTGGGCACACCAGTCTCCTTGGTAGGTGGTGCCACTTGCTTCTTCTGCTCCTTCTTACTGGCAGTGGCACTGGCGACTTTTTTCGCTGAGGCGCTACGCCCAACTTTCTTTGGGGTCATCTTCTTGAGATGTCAGAACAGCAGGCCGCAGTTGCACGAGTTGCAGAGTTGTCTTGTCTGTGGCCACAAGTGACGTTGTGCTGCACACACCGCTGCAGGACTTCCTCCTGGCACTGGTGGTTCTCTTGTGCACCTAAAAGCAATGGAAGCCAGAGGAACATCAGTTATACACCCAGAAAAGTCGAAAAACACTCAAAAATCCCCACAATCCCATGCCATCCATGCCCTCAATGATGTTTAAATGCAAGACACCCCAGAGAAAGACTAGGCCCATGCACCACTGAGTACCCCTGGGCATAACCTTGGCATAATGGTTAAAAGCAAGGCAAAGTGGGTGCAGGCCTGAGCATACTGCCTGCCTTCAAAATGGCCCCTTGACCCCCCCCACATGGCCAGGCCCTGCCTGTCCCAGGCCTCAAAATGGCCCCCACCCACATGGCCAGGCCCCAACACCACCCCCAAAAGTCGAAACACACTCAAAAATCACCAGAATCCCATGCCATCCATGCCCTCAATGATGTTTAAATTCAAGACACCCCAGAGAAAGACTAGGCCCATGCACCACTGAGTAGCCCTTGGGCATAATAGTTGAAAGCAAGGCAAAGTAGGTGCAGGCCTGAGCACACTTCAAAATGGCCCCTTGACCCCCACCACATGGCCAGGCCCTGCCTGTACCAGGCCTCAAGATGGCCCCCACCCACATGGCCAGGCCCCAACAACACCCCCAAAAATCGAAAAACACTCAAAAATCACCACAATCCCATGCCATCCATGCCCTCAATGATGTTTAAATTCAAGACACCCCAGAGAAAGACTAGGCCCATGCATCACTGAGTAGCCCTTGGGCATAATGGTTGAAAGCAAGGCAACGTGGGTGCAGGCCTGAGCACACTGCCTGCCTTCAAAATGGCCCCTTGACACACACCACATGGCCAGGCCCTGCCTGTACCAGGCCTCAAGATGGCCCCCACCCACATGGCCAGGCCCTAACAACACCCCCAAAAATCGATAAACACTCAAAAATCACCACATTCCAATGCCATCCATGCCCTCAATGATGTTTAAATTAAAGACACCCCAGAGAAAGACTAGGCCCATGCACCACTGAGTAGCCCTTGGGCATAATGGTTGAAAGCAAGGCAAAGTGGGTGCAGGCCGGAGAACACTGCCCAGATGGCCCCCACCCACATGGACAGGCCCTAACACCACCCCCAAAAATCGAAAAACATTCACAAATCACCACAATCCCATGCCATCCATGCCCTCAATGATGTTTAAATTCAAGACACCCCAGAGAAAGACTAGGCTCATGCACCACTGAGTTGCCCTTGGGCATAATGGTTGAAAGCAAGTCAAAGTGGGTGCAGGCCTGAGCACACTGCCTGCCTTCAAAATGGCCCCTTGACCCCCACCACATGGCCAGGCCCTGCCTGTACCAGGCCTCAAGATGGCTCCCACCCACATGGCCAGGCCCCAACACCACCCCCAAAAATCGAAAAACACTCAAAAATCACCACAATCCCATGCCATCCATGCTGTCAATGATGTTTAAATTCAAGACACCTCAGAGAAAGACTAGGCCCATGCACCAATGAGTACCCCATGGCCTACTGGCTAGTGAGGCTTTACAGGCACCCCAAAATTAAAACAAAAAACAACATATAACAGGGAGCTAAATTTCCATTACATAAATGAGAATTAAGTTTAAAAAAAATCACAGAAACAGTTGTATCATGCACCCATGACTAACCCTGGGCCTACTGGATACTGTGGCTAGCTACCCACCACAATATATATTTTCTTAAAGTTGTGAAAAAAGTTTTAGAACTGGAGTTGCCTCAACTGCATTGTCCCAAACAAACAACAGCAACTTACTTGTAAAATCTCAAGTCCAAAAGTGATCCAAACTCCAAAGTCCAAAAAGTCCTCAAATACAAATATCCACCATCAGCCAGAAAAAGTAATTCTTCCAGCTCAACAGCCAAATGAAAAGTGATCAGAACATGGACAAAGCACTGGGAGGAGCCTGCTGGACAGGAACAGGAAGTTGGAGACTCTGGGGCACTTCCTTGCTCCCACCCCCCCGCCCCAAAAAGATGGACTCCTGCACCGAAAAGTGCAGCCAAATGTCAATCTCGGGAGGTATTCTGATTAAAATCATAATTTTCACAAGGTTTATGCTTCCTGCGGTGGATTTCTTGTGCAGAATTGCAATTTTTGGGAACGCGATCTGTTCAAACCTCCCGCCGGAAGTCAGCTGCGCGCCGTCGCGGGTCTTTATGACGTACTCGAGTTGTCAAACTCTCGCCGTGCAAGATGGCAAGCCGCGATGACGTAATTGCGTTCGAAAAACTCTCGCGCGATCACGCAGCAACATCGAAAATGGCGCAGCACACGCAAAACCGGGAGAAAAACAACATGGCAGGCTCAGAGTCAACGCCGCACACGCGATATTGTATTTTTCAAGCGCTACCAAGCAAAATAATTCGCAGCTTGCGAATTTGCGGATTATTGGGTAAATTCGCCCGATTCGCGAATCGCAAAATCGTCAATAATCTGCAAATTCGCCCGCGAAACGGATTTTACGTCCATGCTTACTGCTATGTCTCTTTCTTCACAGAACTCTACCAACTCATCCACACTGTATCTAAACAGACCACGAAAATTAAAAGCAGGCTCCATTTTGGCGGACGTTCTTGAGAAAAGTTTAACACAAGGAACCTAAGTGTCTGAGCTAAAAACAGGAGTACATAATTCACAAAGGACACCTTTAGGAGAAGAAATAATGGAACTTCAAAAAAACAATAATCCCCAAAGTGTGATTATCTAAAATGCAGAGTTTTGTGGTGCAGCCAGCTGCTGCTGTGGTACAGCGCAAACACAAGTCCAATTTCCCACCATTGACCACCAATGTTAGAAATGGCGATTATCGGTTGGCTGAGGCTTGCGCCAAAGCCAGGCAGAAACCACCATTCTACGTCAGGGCAAGAAAGTCACCCGGCAAAGATAACCCCTGCTCACCACCTTGGTAGCTTGGCACGAGCAGTCAGGCCTATCCCGGAGGCGATGCGTAAAGCATTTGCGCATACACCCAGCAACAACACCCAAGGCCCACCACAAAGGAAACTCCACTCAAGGTTATATATAAAAATAGCCTTTGTATTATACCAAACACGTTAGATAATAAACACACACTTTACAATGTGCCATAGGCATGGGCAGAATTTACAGGGGATTATGTACGCAGGACAGGGCCACGTGGGCCACTGTCAGGAATAATCACTTTTAGAACTAGCACTTGGTAGAATTAGCACTTTGTAGGAATAAAGCTGAACACATAGCACATATAATAACTGTTATGTTATGTTATGTTATGTTAGTTACATTTTAATACGCACAGCTGCTCCAGCGAAGGAGCGTCCTGGCGCAGGGAAAGGTAAACACAACACAACACTAGGTCCGATAACAAAAGGCAAACAGTAAAAGCTAGAAAACAATTAAAACAGGAAGGTTTTCAGGGCCCTACGAAAAGACATTAGGTCATTCAAAAGGCGGATTTCCAAGGGGAGCGCATTCCAGAGGGTTGCGGCTTTCACGCGGAAAGAGCGACCCCCCATCCGACTAAGTCTGAAGCGGGGGACGACCACCAAGGACTGTCCAAGGGAACGTAGTGAGCGGGAAGGGACATAGGGAAAGATCAGTGTATTCAGTATTCCGGGTGCCAACTCTCTCAGAATTTTAAAAACCAGGCAGAGAGCCTTAAATTGGATACGCTTGCATATCGGTAGCCAGTGCAAGGACCGCAGGGTGTTAGAGGTAGGGCAGGTTCGAGGCAGACCAACCACCGCCCTAGCCGCCGCGTTCTGGACTCGTTGTAAACGGAGAATCTCGGCTTGGTTCGCTCCTAAAAGGAGAGAACTGGCGTAATCCAACCGCGAGATGATCATTGCTTGAACGACCAGCTGTCTGTAGCACCAAATAACAAATGTAGAACACAACCAGTAACCACTGGTAAAAGGTAAGTACCACCTACGCAACCCTAACCACCGTAGGAAAATACCACGTAGGGAACCGTGAACTCACTAGTATAACTATACTATGTAAAACAACCTCCTAAGCATAAACATACATTCAGGGGTATAGGCAAAAAGCATTACACATGATGCAGAAATCACATTAGGCAGGTAATCATATTTGCGCAAAAATCACATGAGGCAAAACATGTAAACTGTCCCCAGGCCAACTTGGCCTCTCAGGGGCTGAAACGCCCTGTGTCCAGCAAAAGTCAGGGCAGGCTACGTAGGCAGCCAAAGGAAATGCGCAAGGGGTCTAAACGTAGCAGCTGCCCACTAGGTGCTGGGCAGCTGGAGAAATTGAGCCTGGCACCAGCGTGCTTCCTGGCTCTTCTTTGGGGGCTCTCAATAAACAAATGCCCCCTTCAGCGTTGGAGCCTCATGGGCTCGAAAGAAATGACCAACTGTGTCCCCTGGAGCCACTCAGGCTCTAAATACCAAGAAAATGACTGTGGGACAACGTGGGAGCCTCGTGGGCTCTGGACAAACAACTGGGGCCTCAGGAGCCTCGTGGGCTTGAAGGAACAATGCCCCCTTTGGTGGAGCCTCTATGGCTCTCGATGCGGAATGCCCCCAACCGTTGGAGTCCCCCTCTGGGGACTCGGAATAACAATGTGCCCAAGAGTGTTATGGTGGCCCGCTACCCCACGGGGCCACCCAGGAATGCATGAGAAGCTCGGGGCTCACTCACTGGCTGGTCGCTGCACGGGAGCTCCCGCTCCTCGGGGTTCCTGCTGTGCCTCTGCTCCCCGGATCTCAGCGCCTCTCCGGTCACGTCCTAGCACGGGGTTCTCTTCTGCCGGCGCTGCTCCTGGTTCGGGGATGTCCTGCGAGGCGGGGTGGGCTCCCGTCCTCCCTCGGTACCTAGGACGCTTCTCCTCACCTTCTTTGTCCACCGGAGCGAGGGGTGGGCTCCCATTGGCTCTCGGTTCTAGTATCAGGCCGGCAGCCAATCACAGCTCGGCCCAGGGAATGACGTCACAGGGGTGTCCCGGGCCGGCAGTGATTTCTCTTTCCTCAATACAGGGTGGGCTCCCATAAAATAAATAATAAAACAGGTAGGGCCTCCGTTAAAATGCACGAGTCCCTGGCGGGGTGGGCACCCGTCAGAGGGTCAAATAAAAAGGGTAAATATGCGACAATTCTGCAGGGGGGCACCTGCTCTGAAATGAAGAACAAGGGGGTATCCCCACGCCGGGGAATCCCTCTGGAAAGGGGATCGCCTCACTAGCGGTGCCACGCGCTATTTGGGGGAGGGGAGGCCAGCAATCCCCAGGCACTGGAAGCCAAAGGAGTCCCAAAAGTCCAGGGACAAGGTCTAGAAAAGAATGGAGGTGGGGGGCAAAGGCTGGGCCCAGGGGCCAGCTCACAGGGCCCTCCAGGCAGGGAGGCAGTCCCAAGTGGTGGTCCTCCTGGTGCCCAGCAGCAGGTCCCCTCCAAGTTAGGATCAGCAAGAGAAAATTTTTCAAGGGGTCACAGCCACTTTTTATATACACATTTCCTTTGTCCGGGTCTGTAGGGTGCGGGGAAAACCAGTTGCAGCTGGTTTTGGAGCACTCTGGTGTGCTCGGCCCCTCTCACCATTCACTAGTCAGGCTAGGGACATCAGTCGCACCACAGGTGGCAGAGCCAGCATTGTGTGGGGAAAGCCCAGCCCTATTCAGGTCCCAGGTGCACTCCTCCCTCACATCAATCATGCAGATCTCTCCACTCACCACCGGGGCAGACCCATCCTGACTCCTGGAGCCAGGCTCACCAGCCAGCTCCAGCCAATCACAAGCCAGACAGCCAATTCACATAAATTACACAGACATGCCAACTTCTAGAAGCTGCACTTCCACACTAGACACAATAACGCCGCACACATCATCGCACAGCATTTGATCACACGAGTCAGCACATACCAAACTCGACCCTGCACTCCCCACGCATCAGTAACTACCAGGGACACATACATTCCCCATGCATTCTTATGGGAGGGCAGGCCAACCTGACTACACGCACGCACTTTACCCTGGGACATAATGGTAAAGTGAGCAGAATCCAAAAATCACTAACAGCAAGTCATAATTAAAAGAAAACAGTTTAGGAGTGAACCTGCCAGAAGGGCCAAGTCCTACAGCGCTCTAGACAGAGTAGACCTCAAAACACTTATATCAGTACCCCCACGCGCACCACCCTCAAGGTTTGGGACTCTCGAGTGACGATAGGTGGACCACGTTTCCCTCCCCTTTCATGCCGATCCATTTCAACGCTGCCTTCCCCCCGGCCCTATGTGAGGGGCCCTTTGATGCTTGGAGGGAGGGAGGTTGCCTGGCTTTGGTACACTTGTTCCACAACTTTCATCCTTTGACTTTTGATAGCTGTCAGCGAGAGTATGGAATTGGACACAAAGAGAGATATCATTACACTCAGCTGATGCCTTGGGCCCTTAATACGCACATACAAGACGCTGCCACATGACCCCTCACAAAGTTTGAAGCCTTCCTCACCAAGTCCCACTCTATGAAGGGGGTGATATCTTTTGTATACAGCTTTCTTCTTAAAACCGCTCTGACCCAGCGTCCTCGCTACATGTCCATGTGGGAAGATATGATATACCACCCTATTTCTGATGAGGAGTGGACACACTTATGGTCTGATAACACTAGTTTCAATCACTCCACAGAGCTTAGGGAAGCTCATTTGAAGATGATGATGGATTGGTACCTACATCCTGCCAAGTTACGACAAATCTTCCCCGCGACCTCTGATAGGTGTTGGAGGGGATGCGGCCTGTTACGAGACTTCCAACACATTTGGTGGAACTGCCCGACTATCCGCCCCTTCTGGGAGGACATTTTAGCACACATAATGGAAATACTGGGATATCCCATCCCCACTACCATGGCAGGTGTCCTCCTGGGGTTCGCAATCCATCCCTAGAACATCAGACACGGACCGATAAAGCAATTATGTGGCTCTGTATCGGAGCAGCCAAGATTACTCTAGCGGCTGCCTGGAAAGGACAGGAAGCCCCAGCTGTCTCCATATGGCACTCACGCCTGGGGAGACTACTCAGTTTGGAGCGCATGTCTGAAATCTTTAGAGATAACTACAAGAATTTTGAATTTAAATGGGGTCCCCTGGTAACCTTCCTCTCACGAGGCATTCCATCCGCGTATGTCCTGCTTCCATAAAAGCTTTACACCTCTTCCAGTTCTGAATAGGATTTGAGTGTCACGCGACTTCCACACTGTTTGTTTGCTGCCGCCTCCATGGGGAGGGAGGGGGTATGGGAGGGGTTCTTTTTCCTTACATTTGTTTTATACCTTCTTTGCGTAACCTGTTCTTACATCTGGAACACATTAATATGTGATTAAGACATTATTTGAGTCAAATTTGTTAGGCCTTTGGTGTGCTGAGGTCGGTATCACAAGGTATAACTGGCACCTGGTGACCCTGTGTGCCCTTGGCATGTATTTGAAGGACTTATTTCCAGCCGATGTTGTTCAGAAACTGTATTCCTTATTTGGCTTCCTTTATGAGGAAGGGGCTCGACTTCTATTGGACACTGCACCTTTTTGGGCCCTTCTGTCAATGTTGCATAATTTTGCTCCCCTGCGTGGGATGCTGAGCTGGTGTTCTCTCAGATGTATGTGACTAAAACTCCAATATAAATAACTTTGAGAAAAAAAGAGTACATGAGTTCTCCATATACTCCATGTGTAAGAATAAATAAGATGTAAGTACTGTGATGAGTAGATGGTGAATTCTTAATTTTATAAAAGATTACGATTTTGCAAGACTCTTTTGGGTTCGTCAACAGTAGAAAGGAGTAGACCTTTGAATAAACCGTAATATGCACACTTGCTACTGTGGGAAGGAGGCTTACTGGAGATACAAAGTGTACTGTTTACACCCATCTGCTTTGTAAGAGTTGTGAGTAGAGTATACTCTCTTCCCACACCCTACTATGCACGCCCATTATCAGATAGATGGGTGTTAGTAGGTAGGACAGTCCCTGAACAGAGCATACTATGCACAACTGTAATCCAAGAGAGAGGTCTCAGTGGAGAGTCCGGTCTCTCTCCACACAGCCTAGCGTGCACACCTGTCATCTGAGACAGAGGTCTTACAGAAGAGGTCAGTTCAGGTACACAGCCTAATACGTATACCTATCATGTGAGAGAGAGGTCTGACAGGAGAGGCTAGTCCATGTGCATACCCTAATAAGCTCAGCCGTCATCTGAGAGATCTGACAGGAAATGGTAGTCCCTCTCCACTCACTAATAAGCACACTGTCATCTTAGAGAGATGTCTGTAATGCTAGAGGCACTCCCATGTAATGAAACCACGTGATGACCTTTGACTACCATTATTTTAATTGACTTTTGGTGTTTTACTTTATCCTAGCCTGAATGTACAACATCATGTTTCCTGCATGTGCACTTTTACTTGAAGATTTCTTTTGTGTCTTCTTGTAGCTGCAGAGGGGGAGAGCTTTCACAGAGTAGAACAGCCTTTCCAGAAACAGAACGTGTACGATGTGCAATTGAAAACATGAGAGAGAGAGAGGTGTGGAGTGTACTTCTTGGTCTCGAAGTGCAGTGTTATAAGCAGTGGTTCTCAAATGTGCATTATGTTGTACATTGGGATGTGAAGTGTGTGATGCTATAGGCAGTGGTGCACAAATGTGCAGTGTGTTTTACATTAGGAAGTATTATGAAGTTCTTACTATTGGCTTTGACATGCCCTCATGCCATCTTGAATTCTGTCAGCTAGCTTGAGATTTTGCGCACACAGGCAGCCCTCAAGATTACTGAAGTTGTTACTGTTATTCACATTCAAAGTTGTTTGTAGCTGTACTTTTGGAGATTGTTGACTGTACTGCTGGAGACTTTCATAGCTAGAGAACTCTTTTGCCTTTGGAATGCTTGCATGGAGAGTGGCCAACTCCAGTAAGTTTCCTTGGTGCAGAGGAGGGCCTCTCAGAACCTTCTACTGTGTTTTGAGATTATAGAGCTGGGGTTTGTGTATTTAGAGACTGGGATTTTTTTAGAGTCTGAATGGGGAGGGACACGTCTACTTCAGCAGCAGCTCCCAGTTTTGCTGAGTGCCTTAACCCCGGCTGTAAATCCCTTAGTCTGGAGAGGGTCAATATGAAGTTTGCAGCTGGTGATGTGTTTTATTTTTGATTATTGACATTGTGATGTGTGAGTGTGTTTGAGTGCACATTCAAGTCTGCAGTGGTTATAATCATCTGAGGGGTTTTCATTGTGATGTGTGAGCGTCAGTGTGCACATTCAACTCTTCAGTGGTTGTAATCATCTGATGTACTTAGTGTATTATATCTTTCTGATTTCTTGCAGCGGATGTCCATATTATTATCTGCTTATATTTAATTCCATATTATAACAGTTTAATTTGCCGAATTAATAAGCATGATATTATAGCTTGCACATATATATACATATATATCTCTACATACATTTGAATGTTGTTCATTTGACATCTGGGAAAGCCTTTTTGTTAGAGAGTGTTGCATAAAGAAAAACGTCATGCCTTACTCTGAGAACAGTCTTTTAATGTGTTTCATTTTATAAAAGTGAAGTCCCTTTCCTGGTGATGTTTTGTTTTTATTGCTTCATCGTGTTTGAGCCTCCATGTGGGAGGGCGGTATCTATTATTTGGCAGGGCGAACCAATATGTCTCAGCGTAGAGGCCAGTGTCTCTCCACACACCCTATTACGCACACCGATCATCTGAGAGAGAGAGGTTGGGAAGGAGAGGGTAGTCCCTGTACACACCTAACTACACACACCCATTATCTAAGAGAGAGAGGTATGACTGTAGATGCCAGTCCATGTTCACACCCTAATACGAACACCCGCCATCTGAGAGATCGGTCTGATAGGAGAGGCAAGTGCATGTATACATTCTAATATGCACAAAGAGATGTCTCAACAGAAGCTTTTTTTATAAATCTAGGTGATATATTTTCCCCCTACAATTATATAATGGATTGCATTTCATAAAACGAAAGGGCCTGTTAGTATTCTGGTATAAATACATTTTACTTACAACATCAGGATATATTCAGTGCACATGCAAACTCCATTATAAGAAGTACAAGAGGCGAGAGAGAAAACCAGGAAGCACTGTCTCACTCAAACAGCATGCAAGGGATTGCCTCCCTGGCTCCCTCAAGCGCTCGCAAACTCTTGTGAGAGGGTCGCAGAGCCAGCTTCTCTGGCTCTTGTAAGAGTCTCACAAGTGATTTTAAGAACAAAAGAAGAGAAACGGAACAAAACAATATACATGATAAAAGTAGAGTAGCTCTCAAAAGACATGTGTTAGTTAACAGTTTAGAGGCTCTCATGAGAGTATTAAAGCCTTACAAATAAGCTGCTACTATCATGGGTCCATAAGAGAATTACAAAGAACTCAGCACATGCATTACTGAAATATTGAATATTTATCCGTTTAATTCTCACACATACTCAAACAATATTTTCCAAACATTTTGCAAAGTTTATTGTTTGCAAACATTTGCATACTCAGTTATATTACAACAACAAAAACCATAATGTTTACAAAATAATGTCTAAGCACTATATATATTACAGTATCATTCTACCATACATGGAGACACATAAATAATTCATTTATTTTATAAAACCCTAGAAATTCACAGAAAATCAAAGGTTAAAGTAACATTATAGTTAGGTGACGAAATCATCCAAGCTTCGTTTTCCAGCACATTGCTGTATAAATTGCAATGGCCTTATACATAGCATAGTTCACTTTAACAATCAACCACAGATATATGGGAAACCCCCATAGAGTACGGTGTTCAGTCGATATGCAACTGCTCAGAGAAAGCCAAAACAGTGAATGCCAGTTCCACAATAATGCCCTTCTGATGACAGCATTTATCTGTATCAACCCCTGACACTACTAAACCTACATTAAGAAATGAGATTCAGACCAGTAGAGAACTGAGTACTGTAAACAGTGTTTACTCTATGGAGAGAGTTCATTTTATACCACAATGTTTGCAATCAGTGAAACTGTAATGAGAAATATGCCACAGAGTATTCAGAAGAATCTACTAAGAATAGTGTACATTCTATGCAACAGTTGTCAAAAAAGACACTATTTGCTAACAATAACAAAGCTCTGAAGGTGCTAAAGATCATAAGACCTGCATCCTCTATACTGTGGTGTTAAACCTTACAGATAGCCCTTCTTGTGCTGCAAAACATGCATGCATATCTAGGTTAGTACCTGGTGCACACAATCTTCCATGTTAAGTATAAATTATTATGCTGACACGATTCCCACTAATAATTCCAGGCTGCTTACAAAAGTTAGGTTCTACTACGCAGAATTTTCTCCTGTCTGGGAAGTGTTTCTGCAGAACCAAAAAAGATCTGTGGAGCATAATGAATACAAGTCAATTGTCACCTGCATGCAAAGTTACTCTTGAATGCAAACATTTATAACATATTCAATACCTTTACACAGTTTTGGTGCATTAGGAGCACAAGCGTTTTGTAAACACTTAGACCCAAGCAGTACAGAAAGACATAGAATTAATAAGGTTGTTACTCGCCACTATGTAAACTGTAAAAAAACTTGCACACTCATTGAATGATATCATCAGTGATGGTATAAATGATGTACAAGAACATGTAATGAGTGATGTTATATGTGAGGCCGTAAGCAGTGCATGGCGGGGCAAAAGGTATAGTTAGTGCTGCTAACTATAACTGGTGAATTTCTGTGGTTTTTTTTTGTTGCTTTAGCTCAAAACTCTAATGCTGTCACTGACAAATTCACCTAACGATAACGTTACTTTAACCTTAGTTTTTTCGGTACATTTCTGTATTTTTTTAAAACCATGAAGAGATCTTTTTATCACATCTATTTCACTGAAAAAAACAAAGGTTATAGAAGGTTCAGATTTGACACACACAAAACCACAGACATACAGCAGGTATAGTTATAACTATCTCAAGAAGCTATTACTTGTGCCCTAAGTAACTGAACTCGCCCTCCCACCATGCAGTTTTCTCATTAATAATTTCACTGTAAATGTTCCAGTGCTATTATCAATGAAGCCATAGAAGAGGTCATGAGTGATGCAATATGTGGGGTAATTAGCAGTTCATAGCAAGGGTTGGGTTTACTTTAAAGCACAAGTTATAGTTACTTGAGATAGCGAGAACTGCTTTATTTCTATGTTTTAGTGTCCGTAAAATCTGATCCTAACATCTCTGTAACCTTTTTTTTTCAGTGAATTTCACTTGTTTTTAAATATAAATTGAACTACTATTTGACTCATAAGTTCAATTTACTAATATACATTTTCACAAGTTTATAAACACATTATTCACACATGTATTCTTATTTTATATTTAAAAACTAAAAATGTAAAATGAATGTAAGTTACCTTATAAAGTCTTTCTATAAATGCAATGCACCAAGTCTTTCTTTAAAAAAAGTTCATTTTATGGATTTGTGGATCCGTTGCGAATCCTTGGACAAATAAGGGGCCTGTCGGTTACATTGCACACATTCAATGCCAAAACAACAACATATTTCTGCAATTTCTATGTTGTATCACTGCCTGTTTGTGGGAGTGTGAGTGACAGTGTGGGTGTGTGAGTGGCTACATTGGTGTGTGAGTGGGTGTGAAAGTGACTGTGTGGGTGTGGCTGTGTGAGTGGTGTGGGTCTGTGAGTGACTGGATGGGTGGGTGAGTGGATGTGTCAATCAATCAGGGGGTTTATAAGGTTTGCTACTCACCCGTGAGGGTCTCAAGGTGCTGATAGTGGCTGTATGGGTGTGTGAGTGTATAAGTGGGTATGTGATTATGTGCGAGTGGCCATGTGGCTCTGTGAGTGGTTTGGTGGGTCTGTGAGTGGGTGTGTGAGTGGCTATATCGGTGTGTGAATGGTCGTGTGGGTGTATAAGTGGTTGTATGAGTGGCTGTGTTAGTCTGTGAGTGGTTTTGTGGGTCTGTGAGTAGGGGTGTGAGTGGCTGGATGGGTGTGTGAATGTGGGAGTGAGTGTGTGATTAGGTGCATAGGTCTGTGAGTGGGTGTATGTGTTGTTTTTAATGGGTGTCTAGATCTACCTGAATCAAAGAGAATCAGTGAGGATACGAGCAGATCCTCGCTTTCCTAAAAAACATTTTGGACACTTTCTTGCCCATGTGGGTTCCCTCACATACCCCTCTATCAGTACCATAGGGTCAGGGTAACTCTATTTGCCCTGACCCCTTGTATCACTTTTACATTTTTTCCCCCGGCAACAGTGTCCAGATGCACGAAATGGCAGTCACAACTTTCCTCTCAGGTTGCGGCGAGTCCATAATAGCACCGCTGTTGGCACATGGATCCGCGGCGGATCCCCATCTCTAGATATAAATACATCTTTTTACTTTAATAACTCCCAAACCACTGAACAGATTTACAACAAATTACAAAAAGCACTCTTTCTGGACCACGACCCAGCTTTCTGCCAAATTTGGTGTAATTCCTTTCAACGATTCAGGCTGTAGTCATGTCTAAAATCCCTATTGGAAATTGCATCCGGAAAACATGTTTTGAGACCCCCTTTTTCTTTGTTGCCATTTGACGAATCACCTCGAAACTTTCAGGCTAACACCTGAAGTGACTGGAACACTAGTGTTGAACATTTCGTGTAGAATTGTCAAACAGCACCAAGGTTATTAGCAAAACAAAAAATACTTTTTCCAATGGAAACTAGGTCCTAACTTTAAATACTTACTGTCAGAAGGTAAAAGAAATATATATATAAATATACACACACACAATATATATATATATATATATATATATATATATATATATATATATATATATATATATATATATATATATATATATATAGATAGATAGATAGATGGATAGGTAGGTAGATAGATAGACACATACATACATAGACATCTTAGCTATAATTAGCTTGCATGGTAAAGGCAGGCGTGGTAAAGGCATGTGTGTGGTAAAGGCATGGGTGGTACAACTGCCTAAATGTAATAACAGATCAATTGGTGATAAAAATACTTTTCCACCAGACAACATACTTGGTTGCTGTGATATTCTGCATTACCACCAACAGTGTGGAATTACTGCTGTGGTTGATGAGGAGCAGCCGTCTGAAGCTGAACTCGGACAAGACGGAGGTCCTCATCCTCAGACCCACCCACTCAGCCTGGGATGACTCCTGGTGGACGACCACACTGGGAACAGCACCAACATCCACTGACCATGCACGCAACCTAGGATTCATCCTCGACTCCTCCCTCCCCATGTCTAAGCAGGTTAACGCCGTCTCCTCCTCCTGCTACAACACCCTCCGTATGCTCCGCAGGATCTACAAGTGGATCCCGACCGAAACAAGAAGAACGGTGACACAGGCCCACGTCAGCACAAGACTGGACTATGGCAATGCACTCTACGCAGGAATCGAAGCCAAACACCTACGACGACTACAACGCATCCAAAACGCCTCCGCCGACTGATCGTCACCGTCCCGCTCCGCCACCCACATCACCCCCCACCTGAGAGACCTACACTAGCTCCCCGTCGACTAGAGGATCACTTTCAAGCTCCTCACCCACGCACACAGAGCACTCCACAACGCCGGACCAGCCTACCTGAACAGCAGACTCAGCTTCTACACCCCCACCGGCCAGCTCCGCTCCGCCAGCCTCGCCCTCGCCGCTGTCCCCCGCATCCAACGAATGGCCTCCGGCGGCAGATCCTTTTCCTACCTCGCCTCCAAGACCTGGAACACCCTCCCTACCCACATACGGCAGACCCAAGACCTACTCGCCTTTAGAAGACTCCTCAAGACCTGGCTCTTCGAGCAGTAGAAGCACCCCCCTCCCTCCCCATAGCGCCTTGAGACCCTCACGGGGAAGTAGCGTGCTTTACAAGTACTCTGATTGATTGATTGATTGACTATGGTGTACTGGTAGGCAGTGGAAGATTTATTTTGTTGCCAGTAAATATTAAATACCATGTGGAGCTATTTGTTGCTGCAAATCAAAACATGGGTTATGTGTTTTACCCTTTAAAGATGAGATGAGCCACTTCCTTTGGGAAGTAATTTTCAGCATTTTTGGGTAGTATTTTGCTCTGTAATGCAGATGACTGCAATTCATGAAGTAGAGCAGCAGTAATGCCCCAGTTACCTACCAGTAATCTCCATTGCTCCGAGTATTGTCTTGCTCGCCACATGAGTTACGAAGTGAGCTTCAGCGCCACACCAGAACCCACCAAAGCAATTTATGTTCTATCCCTCCCCAACATGGCCGACCACCAGTACCCTTGACACAGTACAAGAGGAGGTATGACCCACCCCACTTCCTGTAGAACTACCAAGCCCCGAAAGCAACCACATGAAGTCAATAGTAAAACAGGGAGGGCAGGATGGGAACTCATTTGGTGAATAAGACAATACTCGGAGTAATGAAGATTACCGGTAAGTAACCGGGGCATTACCTCCTCGTAAGTCTTCCTCCCCACTAGAGTTGCGAAATGAGCATATACTCAAGGCAAGTGGCTTCATGGGCACCCCCAAGAAACCACAGGCCAAAGGATGATGCAGACACTAAGTTTAAATCCAAACAACAATACAGAGGAAAAAAACAAGCAAACGCCCAAAGAAGGTGCGTCATTCAAGAGTAAGAAGCGCCAGCCAGGAGAACAGCCTCAGTGAAACCCCCCGCTGCAGGATCAACCAACACCACTCGATAGTGGTCCATGAAAATGTGAGGGGATGCCCACGGAGCGGCCCTACAGATATCCTCAGCCCAGGAGACAGACACCCCAGGTAGACCGACCCTAAATCTGGCCTGTGAACTCCGAACCCTGGGAATCATAGGCCAGAAGAATCATCTGCTTAATCCACCTATTCATGGTGGAGAGAGAAGGCTTATGACCCGATCTCATGAGGACAAAAGTGACAAACAGACTTTCACAATTGCAAAAAGGCAAAGCCCAATCCAAATAAACCAACACTGATCACCGGACATCCAGCACGGAGAGACCAGCATCCATCCCGGACCCAAGGACCTGAGCAAAAGTTGGCAGAATAACCTCCCTGGAACAGTTGATAACCAAAGGGACTTGCGGCAGTAATTTAGGATTGGGTAAAAAGGACAACCCGATCCGGTAAGACACGCACAAAAAGGAGGAGACCGCAAAAAAGGACCCCAGCTCCCCAATCCGACCAGCCTATGCAATGGCCACCAGAAACACTACCTTCATAGTCAAGAATTTAACGTCCACAGACCTCAAGGGTTCAAAGTGAGCCCCCTAAAGGGCCTGCAACACCAATGGGAGATTCAGAAAGGGACAGGACAAGCCACACTAGGACATTGAAGAAATCAACCGGGCCACCAAAGGATCCAGTCCTTCCAACTGAGGTCTGCGGAATGCCCGCAAGACCACAAACAGAACCCAAAGAGTAGAATGAGCCAGGCCCAAGGCAAAACCATCTGAGAGGAAAGCTAGCACCCTTATTAGATCCACGGAAGCAGAGTCCAGATCCTTAGAAACACATCACCTAGAGAAGGGCCCCCAATGGCGGGAATAAGATTGAAGAGTCGCCGGATGACAGGAACCTTGAAGCAAGTCCACTACCTCCACGGAGCAGCCACGAGATTAGAGAATCACCCTTTCAAGAGTCAGGCCTGAAGATGGAGTTGACGCAGAACCCCCGTATGAAGACGTGGACCCCTCAACAGGTACGGAAGGTTGGGAATCGCCTAACACACCTGGACAGCAATCTCCCACAGCAGAGGATACTATGGACGGTGAACCTAACCAGACACAATCAACAGAACAAGGGGCATATGTAGGTAATTTCCATTTTGCGATTCCCAAATTGCGATTTTTAAGGAATTGATATTTGAGAATAGCAAAATGGAATGTAGGTAAAAAATCGCAATCTTTTGCGAATCCCTAACATTTCTTATTTGCGATTAGCAAATTGCGAATCGCAATTAAGGAATTAGTGTCCCATTCATTCCTATGGGCCAAAAGGCCCATTGGAATGAATGGGGATACATTCTCAGATTGCGATTTTCTGTGTGAAAATCGGAATTTGAAAATCGCAATTCCAAGGGTGCCAGGGTGTCCCCCTGGAATGTGCCTGTAAGTACATGTGGCGCACAGACATGCCCTAAGGGCATGTCTGTGCGCCACATGGCACTTTGAATTAAAAAAAAAAATGCTTTTTAAAGTAAATCGCAGAATACCATCTACTTGAAGTAGATGGTATTATAAGCAAAATAAGGAATCGCAATTTTTGCGATACTTATTTTGATAAGTGGCACCTACCTATTAAAACACCGTTTGCGATTCGCAAATGGCGAAATTCGCCGAATTTTGGCATTTGCGAATCGCAAACGGCTACCTACATATGCCCCCAAATACCTTGTCGGTGTGAATTTTGCACAGAACCCAAGCAATCAAAGGGATCGGAGGAAACACGTGGAGCAGGGAGTTCAGCCACCAGAACGACATTGCATCCATCCGCCATGCATCCGGACAAGGACGAATTGTGCAGAAGTGGGGCAGCTGAGCATTGTCTTTGGCCGCAAGGAAATCCACTTGGGCACATAAACTTCAACCGCAACACCCGGAACGCCTCCCCTGTCAGGGAGAATGAAAACATGGGGAGAAACACCCTGCTCAGGTGGTCCACCACACAGTTCTCTCTTCCTGGGATATAGACTACTCGAAGAGACAACACAGTGTCCTCCGCCCAGGTCAAAATCTCCTGCGCTAGGAGCCATACTGGGTAAATCCTGCAGCCCCCCTGGTGGTTGAGGTAACCCATCACAACCTGCAAAAGAATGGGGAAACAATTAGACAAGAGCGCACAGCAAATATAGGTGAGTTATAATGTCACAAGTCTCAATATAGTGCTCGAGGAAAAATGGGATCGGTTACCACAACCCCAAATCCAACCACCATCTGGTGATTTTAAACTATGACAAAGGTTCTTCCGAGCCCTTGTAGTAAATAAGAACAACAGTCCTCCACTTCAGTTTTCAGTTGTCTGTATCCAAGTTTTATTTTCTCCAATAGATTCGAAGCCCATAAAATAGGGGCAGTGCAGCCAACATGTGTTTGGTCTAGTCAGTAATTGACTTTAGACGTCTTCAGGGCTGCAACCCAAACAACAACATATAAGACAAATAATAACCATCATTGAAATACTACAAAGTAATGTAGTATTTAATCTCAATTTCACACAGAATTAAAGGATACACCCTTTCATCACCCAGTGTAATTATAAGATAAGGTATGGAAAAAGAGAAATGTCAACTACACTATGGACATGTTTTTAAATTGTGATACAACCTATGTGGTTTATGTTATAGTGTGCAGCTGTAGCAAGATCTACGTAGGTAGCACCATTAGGAGATTAAAAGACAGAATGATGGAACACTTTAGAGCTCTAAAAAATGGTGATACCTGCTACCCCATTGCATCACATATGTTTGTTGTTTGGGTTGCAGCCCTGAAGAAGTCTAAAGTCAATTAATGACTAGATGAAACACGTGTTGGCTGCACTGCCCCTATTTTATGGGCTTCGAATCTATTGGAGAAAATAAAATTTGGATACAGACAACTGAAAACTGAAGTGGAGGACTGTTGTTCTCATTTGCTACAAGTGCTCGGAAGAACCTTTGTCATAACCCATCACAACCTGATTGTCCGTCCGTACCCGAACATTATACCCCTGAAGAGCCAAAACAAACTCCAGACAAGCCTTCTGAACAGCCTTCAGTTCCCGGAAGTTGGATGAGCAAACAGACTGCAAGCAATCCCAAAGACCCTGCACAGACCGTGAATCCAACGTCGCCCCTGAGCCCAACTGGATGGCATCCGTTGTCACCAGCAGGGAGGGGGACACCTGAAAGGGAAGACCCTTGGACAGATTAGACCACTAGCAGATCATAAGCCACGGAACAAGGGGACCAATGGGACCAATGGGACCAATGGGACAGGTGATGGTTCACCAACGGGTACAGATGTAGATGAGCCCAAGGCAGAACATTTATTGCAGCTCACATCAACCCCGGGACCCTCAACCATTGATGCAACAGGGCATAAAACAAGGCCAGTAGACAACCCATGTCCCTCTTCAAGGTAGCCCTCCTCCCAACTTGCCAAAACACCAGCCCCATGACCATGTCCAGGTGACCCCCGATAAACACCAAGTCCTAGGTTGGAACCATAAGCGACTTGTTGTGGTTGATCAGGAATCTGTGCGTTCCAGAACCTTGCAGACCCTCTGAAATGAAAAAGTATTTATAGAGCGCATGGCTGCCCTAGAGCGTCCCAGCGCTAAAAAGAAACACAAAACCACAACCGTGTGCACCGGAGAATTAGGTGTCAAGAGGGAAGAGGTGGGTTTTCAAGGCCTTGCGGAATTTCCCAAGGCTGGGTTCCTTGCGGAGCTCAACAGGGAGGGCATTCCACAACTGCCCGGCGTTTATGGAGAACCGACGGCCGCCGGACTTTGCTTTCTTCGCTCTAGGAATTGCCACCAGATTACTGTGTTCAGAGCGAAGAGAGCGTGGCGGCTTGTAAGGGCGGATCAGGTCCTTCAGAATGAGTGGGCCCGAGCCATGGAGTGACCTGAACACTATACACAGGGATTTAAACTTCACTCTTGCCCGAATCGGCAACCAGTGAAGGGCCTTAAGGGCGGGTTTGGCCGAGGCTCTTTTTGGAGTTCCGGTGAGTAACCTGGCGGCCGCATTCTGCGCTCTCTGAAGCGTGTTGCTGGACGTCAAGAGACCCCTTTGAAAGAGAAGAGGCAAAGATTAGCCAGTCATCAAGGTACAGTAATACCCGAATACCCTCCCTATGGATGAGCCCAACCAAGGGGTCCAAACCTTAGTTGAGACCCTCGGAGCAGAAGACAAACCAAATGATAGTACCTGGAATTGGAAGTGATCGGGCCCCACGCAAAACCTGAGGACCCGCTGAGATGCAGGGTGAATGGGCAGGTGGAGGTAGGCATCGAGCAGATCCAAGGAAGCCACCACGTCCCCCTGAACCAGTAAGGGAAGGATCTCCTGCAAAGATAGAATCTTAAATTTAACAGGAGGAATAAACGAGTTCACCCATTGCAAACCCAACACTGGACGGAAGTACCCAGAAACCTTTGTCACCAGAAAAAGAATGGAGTAGATCCTGTGACCCCTTTGGCAGACCGGAACTGGAAAAATGGCCAATTTCTCAAGAAGATCCTGAACACCCGCCAAAAGCGTTTCTTCCTTTGATGCAGCAGACGGCAAGGGAGTGTGAATGAAAAAGTCTTGGGGAGGAGAGTTGAACACAATCGAGTAACCCTCCCGGACTATTCGCAGAGCCCACTGGTATGAGACCGACTCTTCCCAAGTCTTTATGAAATTCAACAATTGACCCCCCCCCCCCCCCCCCCCCCCACCTACCCCTAGAAGAACAGATAGGAACAACAGTTTCCTATCCTCAGCCGATTTCTTCACCATCTCTTCCAGGGTGGAGCCGAACAGCTTAGTCCCAGAAAAAGGGATATTCATAAGAAGGGACTTCTAAGTAGCTGCAGCCTTTCAATGGTGCAGCCAGACCTGGCGCCGAACCTGACTAGCAGCAACCCCTGATGCAGCTGTGGCCCATTAGGTATCAAAGGAAGCACAAAAGAACCTACCCCTAGAAGGACACATAGGAGCCAACAGTTTTCTATGCTCAGCCAATTTCTTCCCCATCTCATCCAGGGTGAAGCCAAACAGCTTAGTCCCAGAAAAAGGGATCTTCCTAAGAAGGGACTTCTGAGTAGGTGCAGCCTTCCAATGGTGCAGCCAGACCTGGCACTGAGCCTGACTAGCAGCACCCCCTGATGCAGCTGCGGCCCCTTAGGTATCAAAGCAGATGTCAGACAACAGTCTTGTCTGCAGTTCCATGACCGCCACAGCAGGCAAGACGTCAGCCCCTGTTCCATAAGATCGGCAAGAGACTGAAAATCCTTCAAAAGAATACTGAGAGGTGTAAGAGAGGTAGGCGGATGCCCGGATGGAGAAGTTGGCCGCAGCATAAGACCTCTTAACTGCTGCCTCTACCTTTTTGTCAACCGCGTCCAAAGGGGAGGCATCCTACAAAATGATGGATCCATGAGAAGATAACCCTGCTATCAGGAAGTCAACCTTTACAGCAGAGGAACAGTCCTTCGCAAACTCCTGAATGGCATAGCACTTCGAGAGATAGCGCTGGAAAGACTGTTTTTCCACCTCCTGGCAATAAGTACTTTGCCAATCACCCTTTTTAACGAAGGGTGTAAGGGCAGAGACTCAGGCTTCCACCGCTGGTACTGCATGAAAAAATCATCCGCCTCCTCCTCCACCGGAGGGACAGAAAAAGCCATGTAATCCTTAATGTGCTGCAGGACCTCCTTCAGATCTTGTCCTTGCACATATCTGCCCCAGATGTCATCCTCCTCCCATCAGCAACAGCCCTGGTTGAAGGCTCAATACGCTGCTTTTTAGGGGAAGGAGGGCCCTCACTCTCTTGAAATGCTGTAGCCACAGCAGCATAAATCATCTGTTGGATGGCATGAAAAGATGGTGTCTCAGCGGATATATGATGTTACAACGCGTCCTTTTACAATGCATACCATGACCACGGATCCATTACAACGCAGGTCATGTTACAACGGATCCCTTTACAACGCAATTCACTACAACGCAGGTACTATTACAACGCAATACCATTACATCGTAAGTATAATTACAGGTAAATAAAATTAATATTTAAAGTAAATAATTATTAATGTATTATTAATTTAAATTATTTATTATTAAAAAAATAAAACATATTAATACAATTAATTTTAATTTTTTAAATTGTAAATATATGGGGGCGTGGCCAAGCAGCATGGCCGACAGGACGTGAGCTCTGCCGGCTCCCGTCCTGCGGACCCGTAAATCCTGTGTAAAATCCTGCACAGGCTCCGGTGAGGAGCCCTGATAGACCGGAGGAATCCCTGAAGCTGCGGGGATCATCCCTGCCGAATTTCAGCTGGCGGGAGTAGAGGAGTGACCAAGGAGCAACTCCGGTGATCCGGAGGCGGCCACCACGCCTACGCGAGGCCGCGGTCTGGGGCTGGTCGGCCGGGGGAGGCCAAATCCTGGACTGCTGCGGAGGGCCTGCGGGGCGATTCCAGAGCTGGCCTCGGGTCTGGACATTGACCCGGGGGACGACGCCGAGTGCGAGGGCGTGATAAGCGGCGCTGGACCGTGGGACGCCCCGGGAGGAGATTCGGCCCCGGTGAAGCAGGCCGCGGGCGCCGAGTGAAGGTTAGGGGGCCCCGGACCCGTGAGGGCGCCCTGAAGTGCGCTTGACCAGCTGTGCCGGCCCCTACCCGGGGGAGGGTCCGTTATCCTGGAAACGGAGGAGCGATGAGAGAGCTGAGGACCGGAGCGTGCCCCTCCCCCCACCGGGCCGCCATCTTGAGGTCGGCCGACGGGCTGTGGGGACGGTGAGTGACCGGCGGCGCCTGCCGATCGGGGTCCCAGCAGAAACTGTGTGACAGTGGGATAGGAGCAGGCTGGGGGCCCAGAGGTGCACAGGCGAGCGGCGCGGACAGCGCAGGCACCAACACTAAGCCCCTGTCAGTCTACGTGGGGCTGACCCGGTTCCTCCGGGCCTACCTGCCTCCTGAAGTGCGGGGAGGAGGGGGCGAGATCCCCCCATTGACTCTCGGCGGAGGCCCCGGGCCGCTGGAGGTAACATTGGTTGAGGGGTACAGACTGGACTCCTGATTGGGGCGCCGGAGTGGAGCGCCTTGAGGGGGCCCCCCCCCTACCTAACTACTGGCTGGGTGATCGGGGCATACGAACTACGCCACCCGCACGGGCCGGGTGTGGAGCATAGAGTGGCCTGCTTCCGGTGGGGCCCGGCTGGACGGAGAGACACAGAGTCGCCCCCGCTAGCGGCCACGGGGATCCTCGATGAGATCGCGCCGCCCCGCTGGTGGGGTGTGGTTGCCGGAACCCCCCTTGCCGGTGCAAGAAGCTTCCTGACGGTGCCTGCGGTCCCTGGGACCTGCCTGTGACGGGAGTGTTGGGAGAGCGGGGACGCCCAGCTGACTGTGAAAGGGTGAGAGCTCGAGCGCGACTCCACGCGGAACGTTCCACCGGCTGGGTGGAGGCAGAGGTGGACTTGCTGCTACTCTACGGGCGGGCCATCCCCGCATTGGGATCATTCCGAGGATGGGTAAAGACAGGGCGTCCCGATCGTCACAGGTCAATACGATCACCCAGTACACCACGCAAAGACTGCCGCCCCAAAGGATTACGCGCCAATCGGGCCAGGATGAGGAGCCCGGGGACCCCGGTGAGCCCTCCCGTGCGGAACTCCTAAAGGCTATTCAGGGCTCCCACTCAGCGGTGGAGAGGCAAATCGAAACAGTCTCCATCGACGTCAACCTCCTGCTAACAGACCTCCGCAAGGTGGCGGACAAAGTCACAGATGCGGAGGCCAATATCGAGCAACTACAGGGGGAGATGGCCTCTCTCCGGAAGACGGTCACGCACTTTACGGCAACGACTGGTGCCCTGGAACGGAGAGCTGAGGACGCAGAAGGGAGGGCGCGTCGCAGCAACATTAGAGTCCTGGGGGTCCCGGAGAGACTGGAGGCTGGAGACCCTGAACGCTTTCTGGAAACATGGATTAGAGCGAAGCTGTGCCCGCAGGGTCTCTCAGAAGTGTTTGTCATCGAGAGAGCTCATCGAGCCCTGGTTCCCCCGCCACAACCGGGAGCCTCGCCGCGAGCTCTGATTGCCAAGATATTGAATTTTCGGGATCGAGACTGCATCCTGCGAGCCGCAAGGGAGAACCCGGACCTGGCCATTGAAAATAGTCGGATTTCAATATATCCGGACTATACCCACCAGGTTCAGGAGATGAGGAAATCCTTTCTGGGGGTTAAGCAGAAGCTCCGGGCGATGGAGTTACAATATATGTTGCTATATCCCGCCAAACTCAAGGTGGTGGCTCAGGGTAAGGCACACTTCTTTGAATCTCCGGAGGAAGTTTGGGAATGGCTGGAGGTTAGGGGAGATGGGGTTCCACCGGGGGCCCGTGGTGGGTCCAAGGAGACTTGGGGGAGCCGTCCCCAGCGGCAGCGGAGATCCCGGGGTGGACGGAGACGACGCTCCACGTCGGAACACATGGAGGAACCTAGAATCACGGTTGGGGCTGATGGCGGAATGCTCCTGGAACCCTTGCTGCGGGGGGCTGGGGCGGAGTCTCAAAATCCGCTGGAACCTGCAGAAATCCTGGTCCCGGACACGATACAAGCTGCGGTGAGGGACATGGCACCATCGGACCTGGTGATTCAGGAGACTGGGGGAGCTGGGGCCCTGGAGGCGAATGGCCCACCCTGAGGTGAGGTAGAAGCCCTATGTACTTTGTCTTTGGATGGCTGCGGTTGGTCCCGGGGTGGAGAGGGCTATAGGTGGACACTGGAGTGACATTGTACCCGGAGCCACCAGACTTTACTTAATGGGGAGAAGACGGGGGCTGGTAAATTTGCAATGTGGGTATTGATTGATATTTGGGAGACGGGGGTCCTACTGTCGGACTTGGTCCTGCATGGTCGACTATGGCTGGGCCGGAGCCGGGCATATACAATGTGAGCATTGGGTCTTGCGGGGAGCTGGGGGGGGGGGGGTGTATGCAGTTCGTTGTTGTCTGAGTGTGTGATGGGTTGTGAGGGGTATGTGGGGAGGCTGTGCACGTCCTGGCACCAGCGGGGGAAGGGTGGGTTGACAGGTTGGGTTGTTGTCATTATCCTGCTCGTGGGTGGGGGGAGGGGGGAGTGTTCTGCAAATGTTGCAACGTTGAGGGGGGGAGGATGGGGGGGTACTGTTTAAAAATGTTGGTATAGGCATCATGTGTATCACTGTTCAGGCCCCTAGGAGGCGGTATTTTGGCGGCAGACTACATGGCCCGGCGGGGCACTTACTGGAAAAATGGGATACAAATTCTTAACGTGGAATGTGTGGGGGTTGGGCACTTGTGCCAAACGTTATAGGGTCCTGTCTTTCCTCCAAAGGCATGCCATTTCGATTGCGTGTTTACAAGAAACACATCTGAATGAGGAGGGGGCGCAAAAGCTGGCTAAAAAAGGGCGGGGTCAGGTCTTTCACTCTTCCTTTTCGACATATGCGCGTGGGGTCTTGATCTGGGTAGCACCCGGGGTCCCCCTTGCAGTACAGTATGCAGAAGCGGACATCGAGGGCAGATACCTGCTGCTGAGGGTGAAGTTGAATGGCAGGGACCTTACACTCCTTAATACATACGCACCCAACGTAGACGATGCGACCTTCTATCCACAAATACAAGACGTCTTAGTGTCGGACGTGGACAGCCCTCTCCTGTCGTTCGGGGACTTTAATTGTGTCTTGGACCCGGTCCTAGACAGACATCCTTCCCGAGCGGGGACGAAACCTCGCATGACGGCGAGACTGCGCGAGGTCATGGCGAACTTGGGAGCAGTAGATGTGTGGCGTCAGTCACCCGTCGCAGAAACTGTACACCTGTTACACTCCTACACACAACACCCATAGCAGACTGGATAGGGTCCTCGCCGCGAATATAGACGTGTCGTATTCCCTAAAGGTCACCCATCTGGCCCGCTTTCTGTCTGACCACTCCCCGGTGTTGTGTGCTACGCAGGACATCGACCAGCCCTGCCGCCCCCGTACATGGCGGATGCCTGCGGACTTACTGCAGGACCCATTGGGTAGAGATCATGTGCAGACAATACTCACTAACTACGTCGACCTGAACTGGGAGGGGGACGACGTGCCTCTGTCAACGAAATGGGACGCTCTGAAGGCGGTGGTGCGAGGGGAATGCATGGCTCTTACTTATGGGGTCCGCCGACAGCTGACCCGCGAACTGAGGGAGGCTGAAGACACCCTGCGGACTCGCCAGGCCTCACCAAATCCTGGGGAACCGGAACTGGCCCTGGAGCGGGAAGCCCAGGAGCAAGTCCACGATATACTTACGCGCCTCGACAGATACACGCTGGGTCAATTCAGACAGCGTCTCCACAGGGAGGGGGACAAATCCGGCCGATTATTGGCCTGGATTTTGAGGAAAGAATCGGCACCGGTTCGGATACTGGCCCTGAGGGGCCCTGACGGGACCATGGTGCATTCGGAGTCCGGTATATTGGGGGTTCTCAAATCCCACCTGCAGCAGGTGTATACGGCAGACCCGCTGGTCACGGAAGCATCCTATCAGTCTTACCTCCGTGGAGTGACCCTTCCGGCCCTTCCGAGCGAAGCGGCGGAAGAATTAGATGGGGCTTTGACCCTCCACGAAGTGCGAGTGGCTATGGCCAGCCTACCGACGTCGAAATCCCCAGGGGGAGATGGGTTTCCTTCCGAGTTCTACCACGCATTCGGAGATGTCCTCGGCCCCCTCCTCCTCCAGGTCTTCCGTACAGCGCTGGAGGATGGAGCTCTCCCGCCCACGATGTACCAGGGCGAGATCTGCATGCTTCTAAAGCCGGGTGGTGATGGTTGTGACCCTGCGGCATACCGCCCTATCACAATGATTAATACGGATGTCAAGATCCTGACCAAACTCTTAGCCGCTCAGTTGGCGCCGCACATGGCCCAGTTGGTTCATCAGGACCAGTGTGGGTTTATCCCCGGACGCAACACCGCGATGAATCTGCGGCGATTAACCCATGTTATGCATGAGGTGCGCGGTAGAGAGGATCCCCAGGTCCTGGTTTCGATAGACTTGGCCAAAGCATTTGATACGGTTAGCTGGGGATACCTATCAGAGGTGCTTCAACAGGTGGGATTGGGGCCCGTGTTTCGCAAGTGGATCCAGATACTGTATCGGGCGCCTCGAGCCAGGGTCAGACTTGGGGCCGCACGCTCGGAGGACTGGGCGTTGGAGAGAGGCACCCGGCAGGGATGCCCTCTCTCGCCGCTCCTGTTCGCCCTAGCAATTGAGCCATTGGCGGTGGAAGTCCGTACCACAATGGACCAATGGGGAATCAAAGTGGGGAGTAATGTCCACACAGTGTCCTTGTATGCGGACGACGCGCTGTTTTATTTAACATCTCCGCAGGACGCGTTACCGGTTTTGCTACGGTTGCTGGACCGTTTTGGCGCAGCTTCGGGCCTGCGTATCAATGTAGGGAAGTCCCTGATCTTCCCCTTAGGGGGATGTAATGGGGACGCGCGCGGGGACTTGCCACACCTGGGTCTGCGGTGGGAACTGGAGGCCTTCCGCTATCTGGGGATACAGGTAGCATCGTCGGACGAACAATTGCTAGCCCGCAATGCGGATAGGGTGGTGCTCTCCCTACAACAATCAGTGGCATTCTGGAACACATTGCCTCTCTCCCTGATGGGACGTCTGGCAGTGGCGAAAATGGTGATGCTGCCACGGTACTGTATGTGTTACAGAATTCGCTGTGCCCTCTTCCCCCGCAGATGTTCCGCACTCTTAATACTCTCCTTACGTCCTTACTCTGGGCGGGCAGGCGTAGTAGAGTTGCCTTGCACACGGTGGTCCGCAGCTGGGAGGAGGGGGGATTGGAGGCACCGAGATTCGACCTCTACTACTATGCAGCTCGGCTGTTGCCGGCTGCCAGGTGGTTCGCGGATGCGGACACCTGGGAACTACGGCTCCTTGCGGGAAGTGCGGATGAAAGGACGGTGCAGATGGCCCTGATGCGCGGCAGGGGCGCGGTTGCGGCGCTGCCGTACATAGTGCGCCACACCGCAGCCATTTGGCAGCGTGTGGTGGAAAAAATCCTACGAAGGGCCCCCTTTCACAGGGAGTTGCCGATATGGATCATGGCCCCAGTGGTGGACATGGAGGTACACATGCCTTTCCATGACTGGAGAGCGGGTGGATGCGAGCTGTTGGCAGATCTCTACCCGGATGACACGTTCCTATCTATCGAACGGGCGACGGAGACGTTCGGACTCGGGGAGGGACAGTTCCTACACTACAGGGGCCTCCGTGCAATGGCACGAGATACTTGGCCGCAATTCCCTGATGCGCCCCCTGTGTCCCATACCCTCAATATTATCCTTTCCTGTGGTAGGGGCAGGAGGCTGATAACACTATTGTACTCAGCCATGAGGCAGGACTCCACCCCACCGGTTCCTCCGGCGTGGGCGGCCTGGGAGGCTGACCTAGGGGTTGCTTTAGACCCAACACAGCGTTGGTACCCTCACCCGGAAGGTGTCGTGCAACGCATGGTTCAAATTGATACACTTTAACTTCTTACACCGAACATATGTGACTCCGGTTGCCTTGAGGCGTATTGCCCCGGACAAGCGCGATAACTGCCCTAGGTGTGGGGCGCAGGGGGCCTCCTTTCTTCATCTAGCATGGGACTGCCCACTGGTTTACGCCTTCTGGCAGTCAGTGGTGGTGCACATTTGTAGAGTTACTGAACTCCGGATGGAGCTGACCCCCCTTCACTGCTTGTTAGCCTTAGTCCCCAAGCCCAGGAAGTGTACTCTGCCCTACAAGATGTTACAGCTACTTCTAGTACTGGCAAGGAGGAGGGTGGCCATCACGTGGATGGGACAGAGGGCCCCGGAGATGTCACATTGGCTTAGAGATGTGGGGGAATGGTCCCTGGCGGAGGAAACCTTTATGCAGACCGTGCGTAGAGATGTAAAACTGCAGGGCGACCTGCTTGCGTGGAGAATGATGCGAGTGGTGAGTGAGGAAGCCGAAGATTCGGATGGTACGAGTGCGGAGTTGTTCACCCCTGGGGACACAGAGTCTGAGGATGAGGGTGGTGAGGGCGGTGGGGAGGGTGGGGGAGAACAGTGAGTTGGGGGAGTGCCTGACCGCACACGCACATGTAGGTTACAACTGGGAAGTATTGTGTTTTGTATCTCAAGGCGTCATTCCTAATTTACGTAGCGACCGCTGCTATACCTGCCAATAGGAGTGCCATAATGAGGTGAACGACCTGTGTACACATGTTTTAGTCATGAATGCCGTAGTTTTGGGGGGAGGGGTTCCTTTGGGGAGTTGGGGGGTAACATGTATTTAAGAAAAAACGGAAAAGCAGATCAGAATATCCTGCCGGGCAGTTACAGGGCTGGGTTCATGACCTGGCTTACATGCTACCAACTACCGCCGCCCGGCCCTCGGGTTGTGGGCTGGTGGGCCGTGTATACAGAAGTATGTTTTTTGCATAATGTTGTTGCTTTCTTGTAACTGTTGACGCAACTGTTCTATGCTATCATTGTCTGCAACAAAAATAAAGTTAAAAGAAAATTGTACCCCAAAACCCAACCCCAGGCCTAAAACCTAAAAATACCCCTGTACCCAAAACCCAAACCCAGCCCTAAAACCTAAAAATACCCCTGTACCCCAAAACCCAAACCCAGCCCTAAAACCTAAAAATACCCCTGTACCCCAAAACCCAAACCCAGCCCTAAAACCTAAAAATACCCCTGTACCCCAAAACCCAAACCCAGCCCTAAAACCTAAAAATACCCCTGTACCCCAAAACCCAAACCCAGCCCTAAAACCTAAAAATACCCCTGTATCCCAAAACCCAAACCCAGCCCTTAAACCTAAAAATACCCCTGTACCCCAAAACCCAGACCCAGCCCTAAAACCTAAAAATACCCCTGTACCCCAAAACCCAAACCCAGCCCATAAACCTAAAAATACCCCTGTACCCAAAAATCCCAAAAAAGATAAACTTACCTATAATTATACTTACGATGTAATGGTATTGCATTGTAATAGTACCTGCGTTGTAGTGAATAGCGTTGTCAAAGGATCCGTTGTAACATGACCTGCGTTGTAAAAAATCCGTGGTCATGGAATCCGTTGTAAAAAATCCGTGGTAACAGTTGTACACCGTCTCAGCAGGAGCTTGAATGCTAGGACCAGCTTCCACCTGGGGATCCTCACCAGGATCCATACTGGTGGATTGCACATAAATGAAGACAACCCACCCAGTGATAGTTGCAATAAAATAGTAAAAAACGTTTGTGAAACACCAAGCAAGACAGAGATAATTAGCCGGTTGCCAAGCAACCCAACACATATCGCTGGAGGCCAGCTAGCATGAGCGCCACCTCCGGGAAAGCTGAAGAGCCTGACGCATCGTAAAATACACAACCGCCCTACTGCAGACCCGAGAAACAAAAAAGACGCATGAGAAGGCGCGACCCCGCCGGAGACCATGCTAAATCCAAAGGCGTTCCATACTGTCAGGGAAGAGAGCTCTCTGACGCCTCAAAATAACAGGTGTACAAAGGGGCATAGAAACCCCTCCTGCTCAGAAAATTAGCCCTTGGCGCAGGGCCTCCAGAAACAGCAGGGAGCTCGCTCCGCCGAGTCTTGAGGTAACAACCTCAAGAGGGGGTGGCGAGGTAACCATCAGAGCCCGCTTTGCAGGGCCTCAGCCACAGGTATATGGGCCAGCTAAGGCACAACCTCACCCCACTTACTTGGACACCGTGCTCTGGAGAGTCTGCAGTGCAAAATGGAAAAAACAGGAAATGGGGTGGGTAGTGCCTCCTCTTGTACTGAGTCAAGAGCAATGGTGGTCGGCTATGTTGGGGAGGGATGGGATGGAATAGAACATAAATTGCAGTGGAGGGTCCTGGTGTTGAGCTGAAGCTCACTTCGTAACTCTGGTGGCGAGGAAGACTTACGAAGAGGTAATGCTGTTACTACCTGTGGTAATTGTATCGATGGCTGAGTGCATTTGCTGTCTTTAATGGGTATAGTATGTTATCGCCAGCAGTAACTGATATGCTTCCTGCCTCTTATTCTGAGGCCCAATTTTACTTCCAATGATGCACAAAGCCATGCAGTGGAAGCCAGTGAATACTTCTTAGAAGTGACACCATACAGTCATTGATATGGAGTAAAATGCCATCACTTCACCTGGAATTCCAATAACACTATATAAAGACATTTTATTTATTTAGAACTACCTTGTCCCCTTTGACAGAAGTGGACAAAGTGGGCTATCGTTGTAGCAAAGTTACCCATGCAGTTCAATGCAAGCACTAGAGTGGTGATGGGAGGATGCACCCAAATTGCCAATAGCATTGGGTCAGTGATGGATTGAAATTCAATTATTGTCAAAGCATCAAGCCAATGCCTGAAAGTGACTAGTCGAAGAAAGCCAATGATTTAGTGGATTCAAAGACCACTACATTCACATTGTTGGCAATAGTTCAATTTACCAATTGTGCTTTCAATACTCGGGGCTAACAATGCAGATGCAACTGTGTCTGCAACTGTGTTGCTGAGATTAGGGGCCTTATGTTCAAAGCTATTTTCCAGTCGCAAATGCGCTTATTTGCAAAATCAAAGCCTTTGCAACTGCAAAATAGCTTTTGGGTATGTTCAGAATCTAAATTGTGATTTGGCAAGTCGTTACAGAATCACAAAACAGGATTGCAACTACATATGAAATCGCAAATTTAAAGGGGTGCATTTAGGGCATCCCTTCCATTTCGCGATTTCTTAGGAAATCTATCAATGGTTGTCGCAAATTATTATTTGGTTACCAACCCCTCAAAGGAGATGGCAACCGAATTGCAAACGAGATGGGGTACCTTAGGGGTCCTTCCCCAAAGCCAATGCTGTAAACAGCAAATTTTAGGTGTAGGCATGTTGGTCTCTGTGACCACTGTTTAGACATAAAAACGTTTTTTTTAAACTTTTTTTTTTTTTAAATACTTCCCATTTTCCTTTGCCTACATTAAAAAAAGATTGCTTTATTTAAAAGCAATCGCAGACATGGTGGCTGCCGAAATCAGCAGGCCACCATCCCTGTGATGGCAGCAATTCGTAGTGGGATGCAATTTAGGACCTTCCTTATGCATATTAATGAGGTAGGTCAGATAGGAATTTAGTGAACCAACATGTAAGGTCTAAAAAAAAAAACCCCAGTGCTACTGGAAAAAGTCGGTGCTCAAATTGTGGTCACTTATACCAAATGCATTATATCGAACATAATAACTACCATTGGGAATAGCTATTTTCAAATTGTGTTTTTTCTGAATTACAATTAGGAAATCACTATTTCTAATGTATGTAGTGATTCCTAGTGGGTTGTAAATCGACCTACTTCATCAACATCAATGAGGTAGGTTACAGTTTATGACCCATTAGGAGTGACAGCCATCACTGGTGGCCAGCTGGGCTCAGCAGACCACCATGTCTGTGATTGCTTTTAAATAACACAATCTTTCTTCTTTTTTTAATGCAGCCTGATTTCTTCAAAGGAAAATGGAATGCGTTTAAAAAAAAAGGAAATGTTCATCTTTCATTTTTTAAGAACAGGAAGTGTTCCGCTGAACTGCTTCGCACGCTTAAAATATATATTTTTACATTTTCCACTTGGGGACCCCTTCCTGTTTGCGAATGATTACCACTGCCTTTCAGTAGTCGGTAAAGCAATGTATGTTTTGTGACCATTAATGCAGTCCCAAAGCATTTATACCTACTGCGAATCTCTGCTTGGGAGGAATGCCCTATACACTCAGCTTTCAAATATCGATTCGGTATGTAGTCGAAAACCCAAACTGCGATTCAGTAACATGGTACTGAATCACAGTCTGGGTTTCATACATACCAAAATGCTTTTTTGCTGTCGTTAATGGGACGATTCTGTGAAGGCAAAAAAAAACAGCTCATCTAGCCCTAGGTTTTTTGCTTGAAAAGTCGGAACTAAAAAGTGACTTTTTTTTTCCTTATAATCTGCTTTTACACAGTTTCTGCTTGACTGCAGCACAATAATAGCGAAGTTAGTTAAACATGCATATGTTACTTTTCAAATACACTGCTGGCAATGAATTGATCCCTGCCACGTAATTAATTCCTGGTTTCAGTTTTCTACAATTACTTCTCAGTAGGCAAATTAGCAGACTCAAGAACAAAACAGAATCGGAAAGCACACTTTTGTTTGAAACCTACCCAGTGAACTCTCTCCCATTCCTACTGTGCAGACTCACATGGGTTTATCAATCATTGATCAACAAATATAAATGTGCTCACAGAGTAAACTGATTTTGATGTATACTGTCATCAGAAGAATGCAAAAAACACAGTTGATGGACAGAATGCAGAACAATGTCTTACATTCACCCCAGTACAAGGATCTGGGCCTAAATCCACCGTTTTTTTGCACTCCACACCACCCTAGGTCAGACAATGGCTATATGCAAATCAGCCCTGACCCTGTGCCTCATGGGAACAGTCCAGCCCGAACTACCACGCAATGTCTTTCCCAGACCGGAATCAAGCATCCAAGGACCGGTTTCTGGCTATCAACCTTCTTCAGCCTGGATAGCTTGACTCCAGTGATGTGGAGAGCCTGGGACTCACGTCTGAGCGAGCATACCCAGCCCACTCGGGGTGAAAATGGCAAAAAACATAGTTGATGGACAGAATGCAGAACAATGTCTTACATTCACCCCAGTACAAAGATCTGGGCCTAAATCCATCGTTTTTTTGCACTCCACACCACCCTAGGTCAGACAATGGCTATATGCAAATCAGCCCTGACCCTGTGCCTCATGGGAACAGTCCAGCCCGAACTACCAAGCCAGGTCTTTCCCAGACCGGAATCAAGCATCCAAGGACCAGTTTCTGGCTATAAGCCTTCTTCAGCCTGGATAGCTTGACTCCAGTGATGGCTTGGCAGTTCGGGCTGGACTGTTCCCATGAGGCACAGGGTCAAGGCTGATTTGCATATGGCCATTGTCTGACCTAGGGTGGTGTGGAGTGCAAATAAACGATGGATTTAGGCCCAGATCTTTGTACTGGGGTGAATGTAAGACATTGTTCTGCATTCTGTCCATCAACTGTGTTTTTTGCAATCAGAAGAAATGTGTGCACCTCGATAAAGTGGGAGTATGTGATCCCAAGCCTGAAATGAGTAAAAATCCGTCACTGCCCCAGCCTCTCTTGAAAACAACCGCATACAATCGAGCTAAGCATACATTTAGCGGCAGATTCATCAAAAAGTCACTGAACACATCAAGGCAACTTGCTGCGCTGCATTGCGTGAGAAGGAGAAAGCCGAAATGTGCAGCATCTACTAAGAGTTGATGCATTCCCGCTCTCTCTCTGCATGGGCGCAACGTGGTACGAGGGTGGCGACATGACAGACAGGTTTGCTTCTGTGAAGACAGGCAGCCCTGGCCCCTTGCTCTAAAAAAGCAATCCTTTAAGCATTTTCCTCTTTCTGGAAATGCAGCACACGTAGAGAGAGGAACTAATGTGGAGAAATAAATATTTTTCTCTTTGTTACGCCTCTGTTGGGACGGTGTACAATTTTGACACAATCCTAGGTTTACTAACCTTAGTAAAACTGGGATTGCATCAAAATCCAAGGGTGGATTCATTGGAATGCCCATGCTCTACCGATGGAATGCTTTTCTGATGCAGAGTAACTCAAGGCAGCGATTTGCTCTACCTTGTGTTACTCTGGATTTACTAGGCCACGCAAGGTGGTTTTGCGTGGCCTAGTAAATCCCACTAAAGGGCTTGCCCTTTGTGAATATGGGCCTAACTATCTATGGACAATTTAACACCTTTTGATAATATTAAGGTATATGGCACTGAAAATATTTCCTCATGTTGTAGATTCAGTTTTCAAATGATTTTTTTTTTTTTTTTTTTTTTTTTTTAAGACGTTTATTAGAGATTCCAGTTGTACACAGCGTCTTGCACACAACCCTGAGGCTGGCCGCTATTAATCATATGTAATTATCACGACAGTAATACAATGTTAACGACCATCCCCGCCAAGTCGTAGATCGTTGATACATCATCTGGATACATTCGGACAGTAATATTCACAGACCTAGTCCGTCTTATTTTATAATAAACAGCCATAACTTTGTCTCTATCAAAAGTAGGATTAAAGCATTCAATGTCACCATCCTAAAGGGTCATACATCACAAGCATTTTCAAATGGGTCCCAAGTACATCTATCATACTATGGAAACATTTCCTATCCCAATCTATACCACCCGCCTTAATTGGCCTTCTCTGAGCCTCCCCCGTTCAGCACGACATACCTCATAATTCCAACCACGACCCCCCCCTAGGTGCATTCCAAGTCACATACGCTATATCGCATTTTCCTTAACCACTTCTCAGCATACGCATTCCCAAAGAACCTCCCCTCCGTGCCCCAAAACACATAGAAGGCCATAACAGAGCAAAGTCACTGTATCATCCCCTCTACGGGTCATCATCAGGTTCCAGCAGTTCCTCCGGGGGTTCACATAAGTTCCCTCGATATTCGTTCCAATTATTCCATATTCTCGACCATTTCTTAGGGCACCCTCTACGCACATATACTGCCTTTTCTGCCACCATTGCAGAATCCATATCGTTACACCACCGATTACATGATGGTTTCACACCAGATCCCCATCTCCTAGCAATGTTACGCTTTGCAATGGCCATACCCAATGTCGCCCAGAGTTGTAATCCCCTGTTCATATCAGTAGGTGACCAGATATTCAGTATACAACACTTAGGTTCATTCTGCAACACAACCCCCGTCGCCTCCGATATCTCAAACAAAACCTCCTCCCAATATGATTGTATTTTGGGGCAATCCCATAGTGTATGAAAGAAGGTCCCTGGGGATCCACAACCTCTGAGGCAAGTAGGTTCCAGGGTGCGCCCCAGCTTGTGTAGTAGAGTACGTGAGTAATACACTCTATGTAGTATTTTTAATTGTACCAGTTTCAGTCGCGAAGGTATGGTGGTCTCTCTGGGTGATGCCAATGCATGTAACCAGTCCTCATCCGCTATGTCTCCCAGATCCACCTCCCAACGACTGCGCAGGATTACCGTGGGGTCAGGAAGATTATTGACGAGCTTCCGATATGTAAGGGAGATCGCCTTCTTATCCAAGTGGTCAGTAAGGAGTCTATCCTCCAGGGGGGAGGATGCGGGAAGAATTGTACCAGACGGGATGGCCCCCTGCAAGGCATGTTTGATTTGTGCATATCGAAAGCGTTCATTTTCTCCCATTCCATACTGCTCTTGGAGGGCTGGGAATGAAATAATCTCCCCTCTCATCCATAGGTCTCCAATTGTCGAGATGCCAATTAGATCCCACTGCTTGAAGCCTTTCGAATTTGACAGCGTGCCAAGTTTGCGGGTATCCCAGAGTGGTGTGGCTAGCGTAAGGACTCCCTCCCACCCTAGAGCTCTCTGTGCAGTGTGCCAGATCTTGATTGTGTGAGCCGTAGGGCCCGTGAGTGTGTGCCGGCGTTTGTCAGAGTATAGCGCCTTCATTAGTTTGTCTGGGGGTAGGACGTTCCTGTCAAGAGCGTAGGCCGGATCTTGTTGCGGGGCATGTATCCACTGATTCACCACCATAAGCTGTGCTGCCCAGTAATATAATTTGATGTTCGGCAGGGCAATGCCCCCATCGTACCAACTACGTGTCAATTTAGCCTGTGCTATGCGGGCCGGTTTACCGTCCCATAAGAGCGCGGTGATCTCTGCATCGATCGATTTGAGGTAAGTGAGAGGGACCGGAAATGGGGTGTTTTGTAAGACATAGAGGAGTCTAGGAAGTGAGAGCATTTTAAAGAGGGCCGCCCTGCCCAGTAAAGTCAAAGGAAGGGAGCGCCAGTGCTTCACATCCGATTTTAGCCTCTGTAGAGGTTTCAGTAGGTTTTCTTCCATAAAGACTGTGTCCTGTGGGGTGACGTATATACCGAGATATTTAAACCCTCTGGTCACCGTTTGCAAGGTGCAACCATGGGGTAGCATGGGCGTTGAACCGCGCAGGACATACAAGAGCGACTTGGCCCAGTTAATTGTATAACCCGAGACTTCTCCATAGGTCTTAAGTATGGCCATTAGCGTCGTTAGGGACGGGGCTGGAGACATTAAATACAGCAGCACGTCATCAGCATAAAGGGAGATGCGGTCTTCCCAGCCCTCTCCCCACGAGATGCCCCGGATCTGTGGATCCATACGGATTTTCACCGCCAGTGGCTCTAGTATGAGGGCGAATAATAGCGGGGACAGGGGGCATCCCTGTCGGGTGCCGCGACCCAAAGTGATCACTCGTGACGTGTGCCCATTCGCAATGATCTGTGCCAGGGGTGCTGTATAAAGGAGCCTAACCCAGCCACAGAATTTAGGGCCAAAGCCCATTTTCCTGAGCACCGCAAAGAGGAACGGCCACTCCACAAGATCGAATGCCATGGTTGCGTCTAATGAGAGAATTGCGACATCTTCCCTGAGTGAGGGAATGCGGTGTAGTATCCCATTTAGACGTCGCAAATTAAGGGCGGTGTTTCGCCCTGGCATAAAGCCTGATTGGTCTGGGTGGACAAGTGTTGTGAGGTAAGGTTGCAGACGCCGAGCCAGGAGTTTCGCTAGCACTTTAGCATCTGCGTTCATCAGCGAGATCGGCCGGTATGAGGATGTCTGGTCAGGTGGTTTACCAGGCTTGTGTATAGTGACAATAGTGGCTAACCTCTGATCCGGCGAGAGGGAGCCCCGTTCCAAGCAGTCTGCATACATGGGAAGCATATGTTGGGTAAGGGTTGATGACATCGTCTTATATAGTTCGATTGGTAGGCCGTTAGGTCCCAATGCCTTTCCAGTGTTTAGGGCTGCCAGGGCCAGCTCCAGCTCCTCCCCCGTTAGGTCATCTTCTAGTGACTGTGCGTCTTCCTGCGAGAGTGTGGAGAGAGGAATGTCATGTAGGAAGTGCGTGCATTCGTCTTCTGAAACTTCCGCACGTGGTGTGTACACTGATTCATAGTAAGAAGCGAGTTCCTCCACTATTTCAGGGGGAGAGGTTGTGTGTGTGCCATCTGAAAGTGTTAAGGCGGCTATCCATCTACTCGCCCTTTCCTTCCTCTCAATCCATGCCAGCATTTTCCCCGTCTTATCCCCTAATTCATAGACCCTGTGTAACGTATCAGTTAACCTCAACTTTGTCATGTCCTCTGCATACGCTCTGAATTCCTGAGATGCTAACGTCAGTGTGTGTGCTGTGTCCTCCGTGGGGTCAGAGGCGTGCGCCAACTCCGCGGTCTGGACCGCTGTTTCGAGTGACTCAATGGTTGCCCTCTGTGATATTTTATGCCTAGTGATAGTGGAGATAGCTTGTCCCCTGAGCACTGTTTTGTATGCCTCCCATAATACCGACGGTGAGTCGACCGAGCCCACATTGTCTTCGAAGTAATTCGCTGTAGCCGTTTTTAGCGCTTTAGCAATGGTACGATTTTTAAGATACCCAGGATAGATCGGATAGATCCGTTGTCGTCTAGTGGGGTGTACTGAGTAGGTGAGTAGCACAGGGGAGTGGTCAGATATCCCCCGCGGTAAGTGTTCAATGGATGCAATCTTTTCTGGGGGAACGGCTAGTGTCAGTAAGTAGTCTAACCGGGAAAGACTATAATGTACTCCCGAAAGAAATGTGTAATGTCGATCCTGGGGATGTTTGAGTCTCCATACATCTAACAGTCCCAATGCATCCAAGAATTCTCGGAACAGGTGGTCCGCTCCGGTAGCCTCTCGAGGAGGCTGTCGATCCATGGCAGCGTCTAGCACCGCATTGAAGTCGCCTCCAATAATTAATTCCCCTTCCGGGAGTCTAAGCAGTAAGTTACCCAGGTCTCGGAAGGCCCCTTGATGCAACGCCGGGGGGATGTATACCGTCAGTATATTATATGGCCGCCCCTCCCATTGGCAACTGATCGCAGCAAAGCGTCCCTGGTCGTCAGCCCATGTGTGCTTGATTAGTAGGGGTGCATTTTTGGAAACCAGGATACCAACCCCACGTGAACCAGAGGAGAATTCTGCGTGAGTGACCATTTTAAACCCCCAGCGGTTAAGGGCCTTACAGGCTGTACCCACCAGATGTGTCTCCTGGAGCAATACTATTGTCGGTGCCTTTCTCTTAAGAAACTGGAGGACCAAACCCCGCTTAATTTTGTGGCCCAGCCCATTGACATTCCAGGAGATGATAGTAAGTGGGGGAGTAACCAGTGATTGTGAGTGGGGGTGAGGCGTTAAAGGGTTTTGGTCAGCCATGACTGTAGGTGCTCCTGTGTGTCGGTGACGCTGAATATAGCATTCGGACCGGGGTCCAACAACAGTGCGTATGGGAAGTTTTGTCCGTGGCTATGAAGAGTGCTTGGCCTTGTGTAGAGGCAATACAGAGAGTGTTCTGCGCTTGTGTGTAGAGCTGGCTTAGATAGGAACCTGAGACTATTGGAACAGTGGGATCCAATTACTGAACAATCATTTTTAACTAAGTGTTGGGGCGTCAATGCCCCCGAATAAGACACTCGGACCGGGGTCCCACACCACCTATCGTATCGTATATTGCACAGAGAGGTTCCAAACCCCACCCCCTGTCTAGCTAGATGGTCCATGGAGAATACTAGGCTCACTAGGAAGCCTCGTCTGTGTCGGCGTTGAAAACCCAGCAGTTTGCACTGGTGCCAGAGTAAGTGCTCTGTGGTCGTGTATAAATATAACCCTAGGAAAAACATGAGACTCAAAAGGGAACAAGAGAACTTCGCAAACAATCCCCCCTGCCCACCCCCCCTCCCTGCCTCCCTGCTATACGGACACATAACCGCCCGCTTCCCCAACTTAGCAGAGTGCCTACTCCCATTTCTCCCCAATGTACTTGCTTGCGGGGTAAGTGGTCCGTGGTACGAGTGACCCCATCATTCACAGTCTGCTCTTCTCGTTCATAGTCCAACGGCAGCCCTTTCACCTCTTGTTGCCACCGATGGATCTTACTGTGCTCATATTTCAGGACATTGTTCGTCGGCTTCCGGTCCCTCCTCCAGCTCCTTGTCACGATTGTCACCAGCCGATGCTGGTGAAGTTCCTGCATTTTCGAATCGTTGGTTTCGTTGGCCTCTGCCCGTGCGTCTAGTGTCCTCCACCCGACGCCAACCGTCCAGCCAATCCCACGCCGCCTCCGGGGTATCAAAAAACCAAGCTTTATGATTATCCACGACCCTCAGTTTCGCCGGGAACAGCATCGAATAGGGCAATTCCTTTGCTCGCAAGGCCTTTTTTACCTCCATGAAGGTTTTGCGGCGTCGGGCCACCTCGGCAGTATAGTCAGGAAAGAAGGCCAACGTGGAGTTTTGTATTTTGATGGGTGGGGTATTCCGAGCCGCTTGGAGTATGACATCCCTGTCCCGGAAATTAAATAGCCTGGCCAGGACAGGCCTTGGCGCCGCTCCCGGTTTCGGTGTTCCACCTGGGACCCTGTGTGCCCTCTCCACCGAGAAGAAGTTCGATAGACCTTTCGGTCTCAGTTCGGTCTTGATAAGGTCTTCTATGTAAAGGTCCATCGCCTGTTTGCCTTCCGATTCCGGTATTCCAAGGATTCGGACATTGTTACGCCTAGCCCGCCCCTCCTGATCGTCCAGCTTGTCCTGCAGTTTCTTAGTGACCGCCTCCATCCGTTCCATGGCCAGCTGTAGTTCGGAGGTGTCCTCAACCAGGGATTTCGCGACCACCTCAACCTGCGCCACCCTCTCGGTCATCTTGTGAAGGTCCGCCCTCAGTAAGCCGACATCCGAGGAGATGGCCCCCACTGTAGTTTGGACATTAGTGAGAGTCCTCATTAAGTCCTAGAGTGTCACCTTTTTTCCTCCGTCACCTTCGGGGCTCTTGCCTGTGGACGGGCGTCCTTCTGGGTGTTGCGAGGGGTTCTTCTCGAACGCAAATTTTTCCAGTCTCGACTGAGCAGCGTTGTGTCGCGTTCCTTTTCCCGCCATTCTACCGTCCCCTCGTGGGCCGTCAGGCGTGTCAGCTCCGGCTAGTGTCCTGATAGTGTCTTGGCCCCCTGAGGTACGGGCGTGTAATTAGGACGGTCTGCCGAGGAGGCAGGCCCGGTCAGGCGTCAGGGGTAGGCTCTGAGAATGGCTCAGCGGGTGGGATCTCCCAATTCCGAGGTCGGCCAAAGCGACAAAACGGGGCGAGACGAGGCTCGGATAGATGGGAACCCCAATGCAGAGCGTTTCGTGATTTGCAGGCCTCTACGCCACAGCGTTAATACCGTCACCCCGGGCAATCAATGTCTCTAGGGGAATGAGGGTGCACACAATGGTCAGTACTTGCTCTCCACGTGGTGGGACATTCTCTCTTGTCCAATGCATCCCCTCAAAGCTGTTTCAAGTCCGCAGTATGGGCTGGTGCCCGTGCTACAGAGCCTACACGTCGGTGGCCCCCATCTGGGGCGTATCGTTACCTGCACGTCCCCAGGCACAAGTCCGGAAAGCCGTCACCTCACCAGCGCGGTCCATGGACCATCAGCAGCGCAGGCGAGGTCGGCGCCGCAGGAGGGACAGCACGCCAGGCAGCAAATGGTCGGGTTCGCCCCGGCACCGTGGCAATGTATTTCTCACCTCCCGCCGGTAGAATAGACGGTGGCAGGGGTGGCGAGGAGCGGATCGGGTGCTGGCTCCAAGCCACAGCGGCAGCCTCACCCGCCGTCAATGATGCCGTCGATCCCCCCGCCTCAGGATGTTCTCCACCGGCCCCCTCGATCACACCCAAGTCAAGGGAGGGGGGAGTGTGGGGGAGCTGCCGACCCACCTCAGGAGCGCTCCGCCACCGGTGTACTTGTCCGCCGTCCGAAGCAGGATGATTCCTCCGGGCGATGGTCGGAGACGCGATGCGGGAGCTTCCGGTCCGGTCTCCCGGCGGCCTTTCACTTCCGGCTGGACAGGGCTTCAGGACAGGCCGGTGCAGCCACGATGCAAGCAGGCCGCAGGCAGGCACTTCACCGCGGGGCAGATGCCGGTGTCGGATCAACACCGGGGTTCCGGCGGGGGAAGCCGCTTGGAATCCTTTCGCGGAAGCAATCGCCTGAGCAGCAGAGATCACGGATTAATGTCAGGATACAGAGATGGGGTCTCGTTTACCACGGAGCTTCTCTGCTAGGCAGCCATTCCAGTCGGCTGCTAGCCACGCCCCTCAAATGATTTTTTAAACTTTAAGTTTATTATAGAAACAGTTGAGATACATCAATTAATAAATGCATAAGCTAACAATAAGCAATACATAGTGAAAGCTATATGTATAAAGCAATCTTTGGAGCAACAATAATATGCAGAGAGAATAATAAGAATGTACATAACTCCACATCATAAGAAATTGGATAACTGTCGTCGCTGAGGTTTCCAAGGCTTTAGAGTTTTTTGGCGCTCTGTGGACACACTGAGTAATGTTGTAACCTAATATGGCACTTCAATCATCAAAATGCCGACCATTATCATCATGGACCAAACCTAGAGATTGTTGCATGTAAATATATAGGTTGCATCAAGCAAAGCACAGATAATCCTACGCATTTCTTAACCTAAATACAACCGATTGAGGAATAATTCCCTAAAATTAATGTTGAACCTTGGAATTGCAGTGACACAGCTGTAAGGAGCATTTCGCTTGAACCGCCCCAAAAATGTTAATTGTTGGCAGTTCGTTAAGTTCAGCCGGACATGTAAGCTTTAATCTGACACTAAACTATATCCTCTTTTTCTTTCCCAAAATTAATATAGGTCTGCTTTCGAGGCACTCGAGAGGGGATTTATTCTACGACAATGGTGCTGATCTAGGTAATTTATGAAAAGAGTGCGGCCAAGCTGCTCAAGATGGCGGCCGTTTAAACGCTTTGCTCAGCTGTATTAGCCCTTAATACGTCCGTTAACCATGCCATTGTACATAGTTACCTCTTCCCAATGACGCAACCAGCTAGAATATCATAGCGGGCCTGAAATCACCTGGTGCGAGGACTGCGGGGGCCCTGATGGAGGTGAACGGAGGCGCGGTGTAAAGTTTTAATGAGGCAATAAAGACTTTAAAACTATAAAAATAGTTTAATCCAAGATTGGCAGCATATTACAGGAGCCGTCCAAACAGGTTGATGTCCAACAGATGAATGCCGTGAACAACACAGTTAAACATACTTTGGCAAGTTGTTCCACGAGCGATGCACTTTTGAAGAGAAACATTCTCTTCAAAAGTGCGCGCCACGGAACACACAAACGTAATGAGATAAAAACATAGATGGCGCCTGAGCGTGCGGGAAACATAAGTAAACAAACACTTACTTGTACACTACATCTTCTCCCTTTTTACAAACATAAAAATGAAAAAGAAAAAGAAAATATTCTAATGAAGCTAAGAAAGAAAATAGTCTTTAAAACGAGTAGGAAGGGAACAATTCCTGTGACTCCTATTTGTGGAAACATTAGAAGTGCTAGCACCAACATGAGAATCAACAGTAGCATCAAAGTGAGGTTCCACAACATTTGATTCTTCAACAAAATTTGAATTGTGATCTGCAAAGTGAACACATGGAGTATTAACAAGAGAGTGTTCATCAGAAGTTGCACCTAAAGGGAAAAAAGAGCAAGAAGAAGAATCATTGACATACTTAGAAATGGAAATCTTTTTCGCCTGTCTGGAGTAAGCTTAACAATAACACGCTTACTCCACCACCCTTTCCGGTCAAGAAAAAGAGATCCCTTAGAAACTTTTAGAACTTGAGTGGGCAAAGAAAAAGTTGATAAACGTTTCTTAACTCTGCTATTAAATTTCACCATAACCCAGTCCCCAATATTAAAAAGTTGATCTGAAGAACTGATTTTTGAATTGAAGTACTTTTCTTGAACTTGTTTGGAGGCAACATTTCCTTTAACAACTTCCTTGTCACGACAAGCCAAACAAGATTTATCTTTAGACTGCAAGTCTTTTATCCAAGACAGGCAAATATTGCCATTTGGATTCCTAATCCTCAAAAGCCTAAAAGAGGAAATTCCAGTGGTACTATGAGGGGTAACCAAATAAGACCACAATTTGCCCCTTAGAAATTTTTCCACATCCATATTAGAGGCAACAGCAGTCTGGATTCCTTCCTTAAAAACGTATTCATTCTTTCTATTAAACCATTCGAGGAAGGCGAATATAGTGCTACTCTAAGGTGTTTAATGTCATATTATTTTAAAAATGATTCAAAAGAAGAACAAAAATGAGAGCCTTTATCACTAACTAATTCCCTAGGAGGACCCTCAGAAAGAAATATTTTACTCAAAAATTTAACAACCACTGCAAAAGTAGGGTTCTCACAGAACTCAAAAACACACCACTTCGTATGGTAATAAATCAAAGATATTATGTAGCGTTTATCACTAGGCAACATTTCCCAAGGACCAGAAAAATCAATGGCTAACTTTTGCCAAGCCTCCTCAGGAAATGGAACTGTATGTAAAGGTAACAGGGGTGTCTTCCAATGCTTGTCCGAAATCAAGCATGTGGAACAAGAATCAATCCAATTAGTGACATCCCTATCTAAGCCAGGCCACCAAAAATGCTCCTTTAACTTCCTGGAGGTACCACCAATACCTAAGTGTCCTTGATGAGCAGAGTCAAAAAGTCTTTTGTGAATGCTCAAAGGTGGAACACATAAATCACCCCTGAAAATGACATCATTTACAATTGTAAGTTCTTCAGAAACCTGTGCAAAGACTTTCAATGAAGCAGGGAGTGAAGAAATTTTGGGCCACCCTGAAATAATCAAGTTTTTAACACAAACCAGAACCAAATCTTCAGAGCAACTCTTCAACCAATCAGACTCTGAAATGCAAAAAGGTGAAAGCACCAATTCCTCTATAGACGCTACAACACATTCAACATCATCAACAATATCATTTTCCTCATCATCTTTCTCTAAACTCAGTCTCGAAAGAGCATCAGCCCTTAAATTATTACCACCAGATATGTGTTTGATGGTGAAATTGTATTCATGTAACTTAGATAATATTCTAACAAGTCTGGAAGAAGCCTTGCCTGTTCCGTTACCATTGAGAAGATGTAGCAAAGGCTTATGATCACTAGGAAGCGTAAAATGTGAACCCCAGATGAATGTTTTAAACTTTTCAATAGCCCAGGAACAGGCAAGGGCTTCTCTTTCGATGGTACTATAATGTGACTCAGCCACATTCAAAGCCCTTGAAGCAAAACCAACAGTATTCTCTTTATAGGTGCTTCTTTGAGTAAGTACCGCACCTAACCCTTTTTGACTAGCGTCAACTGCAATGGTGCATTGTAAGCTAGGATTGAAAGATGATAAAGCAGGTGCCTCTACTATAACTTTTTTTATCATGTCAAAAGCGTTGTTAGCTTCCTCAGACCAAGTAAACTTCATGTCTTTTTTAGTAAGGTGCGAAGAGGCTGAACAAACTGAGAATAATTCTGAATAAAACGTGAATAGTATTCAGCAAGACCCAGGAACGACCTAAGGGTGTCCTTGTCCTTTGGAATGACAACATTAGAAATTGCTTTTGTTAAACAAACTTTTGGTTTGATACCATGAGCAGAAATACTGTGACCAAGGTAGTCTAATTCTTTAACCATAAATATACATTTTTTAACACCTAAAGTTATCCCAACTTCCTTGAAGCGAGACAAAACCTTTCTTAAAATTTTGAGGTGTTCTGCTTTATCCTTCGAATGTATCAGAACGTCATCCTGATACGCTTGTACATTTGGAATATCATGTAAAATTGTGTCCATAAATTTTTGGAACATGCTGGCAGCAGACGCCAGGCCAAAGGGAAGTCGAAGGTACTTGAATGCTCCAAAAGGAGTTATGAACGTAGTAAGTTCAGAAGAGGACTTCGAGAGAGGAGTCTGATGATACGCACTCCTGAGGTCCAAAAGTGTAAACATTTTCTATTCTGAAATACCCGTTAACAACTCCTGAATTTTGGGCAATGGATGGCAATCCACAATAATATTCCGATTAAGAGAACGCAAGTCTGCACACAAACGAATGGATGAATATTTCTTCTTAACAACGACAATAGGACTAACCCATAGAGAACAATTAGTTGGAAGAATGATGCCTTCTAAAACTAATTTGTCCAAAACATTTTTAAGTTCATCCCTCACATTCAAAGGAATATTCCTTAACTTATGACAAACAGGAATGGCATTAGGTTTAAATCTGATTAGATGCTCAAAATCTTTAATGTAGCCAACAGATTCCTTGAATACCTCTGGAAATTCAGATATTAAACCATGAATTTCCATATTTTCTTCATCAGCTACATTAAAAATTGATGTCTCATTGACTTGAACAGGCAAATCTGATCCTGGTACTAATTTCAATCCCATTTTAGCCAGGTCCTGCCATCCAACAATTAATTTGCCATTGACTGCCACATAAACTTTTGTTGTAGTGGACCTACCTAAACATTCAATCTGAGTTACAAAATACCCCAACATATCAATACTATTCCCATTATAAGCTTTAGGAATGATATCTAGAGGCAACAAAGTCACTCTTTTACTCCAACGTTCGTTAAATAAAACATCGGAGATGATGGTAACTGGTGCTCCAGAATCTGCCGTCATGTCCAATTTTACATTGTCAACAATTACATCGCAAGTAGGGTCTTTAACACGTTCAGTGTGATGAGCAACTTCAACTAAATCAATAGATAACATTTTCCTTTCAGACGAATTATGGCAATATTTCACATCTTCAACGGAATTAATGTGAACATCATTAATAGAGGATTGTAGGGAAGAAATATCAACATTAGAAATATTTGCATGAGAATTTTCAAATGAGGAAAGAGGAAAGATTATTAATTCTAACTGTTTTCCTGTTTCTACAAACTATATTGAAGTGACCAGTTTTACTACAAAAAGTACACATTTTTCCTAATGCAGGACAAGTAGGGCTGTTGCGAAGATGATTTTTTGAGCCACATCTAAAACAGTATGAGTTAACCTTTCTTTGAAAAGGCTTAAATGAAGAATTCTTTTGAAGAACAGCATTAATCTGAATGTCTTTTTCAGGTTGATTAAACAACAGGGGGTGGTGATGGACAGAGTTTCTGAATTAAGCAGAATACTCTCACCCAGTCAAGAGATCAGGGCTTAATCCAACACCGTTTTTTAGCTCACTGCACCATCCCAGCTCAGAACCTGGCTATATGCAAATTAGTCTGTCCCTGGCCCAGTATAGCATGGGAACAGGGCAAACCAAACTACCAAGCCAATTCTTTCACTGGGAAGGAAACAAGCTACCGGGGACCGGTTTCTGGCATTTCAGCCGTCTTCGGCCCGGCTTGCTTGAATCCTGATGGTGCAATGAGCAAGGGACTCACGTCTGAGTATACCCTTCCACGCTTATGGTGGACAAAATAATTAAACAACAGGGGGTGGTGATGGACAGAGTTTCTGAATTAAGCAGAATACTCTCACCCAGTCAAGAGATCAGGGCTTAATCCAACACCGTTTTTTAGCTCACTGCACCATCCCAGCTCAGAACCTGGCTATATGCAAATTAGTCTGTCCCTGGCCCAGTGTATCATGGGAACAGGGCAAACCAAACTACCAAGCCAATTCTTTCACTGGGAAGGAAACAAGCTACCGGGGACCGGTTTCTGGCATTTCAGCCGTCTTCGGCCCGGCTTGCTTGAATCCTGATGGTGCAATGAGCAAGGGACTCACGTCTGAGTATACCCTTCCACGCTTATGGTGGACAAAATAATTAAACAACAGGGGGTGGTGATGGACAGAGTTTCTGAATTAAGCAGAATACTCTCACCCAGTCAAGAGATCAGGGCTTAATCCAACACCGTTTTTTAGCTCACTGCACCATCCCAGCTCAGAACCTGGCTATATGCAAATTAGTCTGTCCCTGGCCCAGTGTATCATGGGAACAGGGCAAACCAAACTACCAAGCCAATTCTTTCACTGGGAAGGAAACAAGCTACCGGGGACCGGTTTCTGGCATTTCAGCCGTCTTCGGCCCGGCTTGCTTGAATCCTGATGGTGCAATGAGCAAGGGACTCACGTCTGAGTATACCCTTCCACGCTTATGGTGGACAAACTAATTAAACAACAGGGGGTGGTGATGGACAGAGTTTCTGAATTAAGCAGAATACTCTCACCCAGTCAAGAGATCAGGGCTTAATCCAACACCGTTTTTTAGCTCACTGCACCATCCCAGCTCAGAACCTGGCTATATGCAAATTAGTCTGTCCCTGGCCCAGTGTATCATGGGAACAGGGCAAACCAAACTACCAAGCCAATTCTTTCACTGGGAAGGAAACAAGCTACCGGGGACCTGTTTCTGGCATTTCAGCCGTCTTCGGCCCGGCTTGCTTGAATCCTGATGGTGCAATGAGCAAGGGACTCACGTCTGAGTATACCCTTCCACGCTTATGGTGGACAAAATAATTAAACAACAGGGGGTGGTGATGGACAGAGTTTCTGAATTAAGCAGAATACTCTCACCCAGTCAAGAGATCAAGGCTTACTCCAACAAATGTAAATGAAATGCCAGACACCGGTCCCCGGAAGCTTGTTTCCTTCCCAGTGAAAGAATTGGCTTGGTAGTTTGGTTTGCCCTGTTCCCATGATACACTGGGCCAGGGACAGACTAATTTGCATATAGCCAGGTTCTGAGCTGGGATGGTGCAGTGAGCTAAAAAACGGTGTTGGATTAAGCCCTGATCTCTTGACTGGGTGAGAGTATTCTGCTTAATTCAGAAACTCTGTCCATCACCACCCCCTGTTGTTTAATTATTTTGTCCACCATAAGCGTGGAAGGGTATACTCAGACGTGAGTCCCTTGCTCATTGCACCATCAGGATTCAAGCAAGCCGGGCCGAAGACGGCTGAAATGCCAGAAACAGGTCCCCGGTAGCTTGTTTCCTTCCCAGTGAAAGAATTGGCTTGGTAGTTTGGTTTGCCCTGTTCCCATGATACACTGGGCCAGGGACAGACTAATTTGCATATAGCCAGGTTCTGAGCTGGGATGGTGCAGTGAGCTAAAAAACGGTGTTGGATTAAGCCCTGATCTCTTGACTGGGTGAGAGTATTCTGCTTAATTCAGAAACTCTGTCCATCACCACCCCCTGTTGTTTAATTATTTTGTCCACCATAAGCGTGGAAGGGTATACTCAGACGTGAGTCCCTTGCTCATTGCACCATCAGGATTGAGCTGGGATGGTGCAGTGAGCTAAAAAACGGTGTTGGATCTAGCCCTGATCTCTTGACTGGGTGAGAGTATTCTGCTTAATTCAAAAACTCTGTCCATCACCACCCCTTGTTGTTAAATATTTTGTCCACCCTAAGCGTGGAAGGGTATACTCAGACGTGAGTCCCTTGCTCATTGCACCATCAGGATTCAAGCAAGCCGGGCCGACGACGGCTGAAATGCCAGAAACCGGTCCCCGGAAGTTTGTTTCCTTCCCAGTGTAAGAATTTGCTTGGTAGTTTGGTTTGCCCTGTTCCCATATGCACTGGGACAGGAACAGACTAATTTGCATATAGCCAGGTTCTGAGCTGGGATGGTGCAGTGAGCTAAAAAACGGTGTTGGATCTAGCCCTGATCTCTTGACTGGGTGAGAGTATTCTGCTTAATGCAGAAACTCTGTCCATCACCACCCCTTGTTGTTAAATATTTTGTCCACCCTAAGCGTGGTAGGGTATACTCAGACGTGTGTCCCTTGCTCATTGCACCATCAGGATTCAAGCAAGCCGGGCCGACGACGGCTGAAATGCCAGAAACCAGTCCCCGGAAGCTTGTTTCCTTTCCAGTGTAAGAATTGGCTTGGTAGTTTGGTTTGCCCTGTTCCCATCATGCACTGGAACAGACTAATTTGCATATAGCCAGGGTTTGAGCTGGGATGGTGCAGTGAGCTAAAAAACGGTGTTGGATCTAGCCCTGATCTCTTGACTGGGTGAGAGTATTCTGCTTAATTCAGAAACTCTGTCCATCACCACCCCTTGTTGTTAAATATTTTGTCCACCCTAAGCGTGGAAGGGTATAATCAGACGTGAGTCCCTTGCTCATTGCACCATCAGGATTCAAGCAAGCCGGGCCGACGACGGCTGAAATGCCAGAAACCGGTCCCCGGAAGCCTGTTTCCTTCCCAGTGTAAGAATTGGCTTGGTAGTTTGGTTTGCCCTGTTCCCATCATGCACTGGGACAGGAACAGACTAATTTGCATATAGCCAGGTTCTGAGCTGGGATGGTGCAGTGAGCTAAAAAACGGTGTTGGATCTAGCCCTGATCTCTTGACTGGGTGAGAGTATTCTGCTTAATTCAGAAACTCTGTCCATCACCACCCCTTGTTGGTAAATATTTTGTCCACCCTAAGCGTGGAAGGGTATACTCAGACGTGAGTCCCTTGCTCATTGCACCATCAGGATTCAAGCAAGCCGGGCTGACGGCGGCTGAAATGCCAGAAACCGGTCCCTGGAAGCTTGTTTCCTTCCCAGTGTAAGAATTGGCTTGGTAGTTTGGTTTGCCCTGTTCCCATCATGCACTGGGACAGGAACAGACTAATTTGCATATAGCCAGGTTCTGAGCTGGGATGGTGCAGTGAGCTAAAAAACGGTGTTGGATCTAGCCCTGATCTCTTGACTGGGTGAGAGTATTTTGCTTAATTCAGAAACTGTCCATCACCACCCCTTGTTGTTAAATATTTTTCAGGTTGAAGCATACTCCCATCAGTGATGCATCTTGAGGAGGCTATCGACCTTTCAACACTCTTTGCCATTTCTAAAACTTCATTTAAAGTTGGATCGCGACAACTTAATATTCTTTCCTGTATTTTTTTGTGATAACAATTGTACACAAATTGATCTCTGAGGACAGTATCCAGATATGCCCCAAAATTACACTCTGCAGCCAAATTTCTTAAAACAGAGATTAAGTCCTCAACAGATTCATCTTGTTGTTGTTTCCTTCTCATGAAGTTAAAACGTTCCATCATGACGCTGGGCTGTTCTAGAAATTTTTTATTTAGTCTTAAAACAGCGTCTGTAAAAACATTCCATCCATCTCCATTACCAGGTGGTCGTTCAGAAATTGGAAGATTGTTAAAAATCTCTTTCCCAGCAGTTCCCAAATGACTGTATAAGATAGCCAATTTCCTTTTTGCAGAATACTCATCTGCTCCAATTGCCACTAGATAATTCTCTAAACTTTTGTACCATAATTTCCATGCCTCTTTTGGTTTACCTGGAGTAGGCAGGAAATGATTTAAATAAACGATCTGTTGATTAGTGGCCATTATTAATAAATAAATTCAAATCCTTTGTCAAAGCTCTTTTTAAAAAAAATAATATAATAGAGTTTTTCAAAAATAGTGCTTGTTTGTACAAAATAAACAAGTCAACTGTCTTGAAGAAAATACCTTTTAAAACGAGGAAACGCTCACCATAGGAAACGAAGAAATCACACTCGGAAACACTCGGTGTGAAGCATCACCATGGAAACAGCTCCAAAAGTAAAAGCAAGATGGCCGCCGGAGTGTGAATAAACGTGGTGACGTCCGCATGAGTCATCGTATTGACGCTGTCATACACTTCATGTGAGACTCAACGAATCATTAGCTCCGTTGCAGAAGTTAGGAAAACCAAGAAAAAATTTTCGGCGTGAAGATGAGGAGCTTGAATGCGAGGTTCCGATGTGAAACGTTTCTTGAAAGAAGGTAATTGAAGATAATTGTGCAAAAAAAATGGTAAAATGCTGCCAAAAGAATGTTCCTTGTCGCCAAAATGTAAAGTTGGAATGACTTTAAAACTATAAAAATAGTTTAATCCAAGATTGGCAGCATATTACAGGAGCACGTCCAAACAGGTTGATGTCCAACAGATGAATGCCGTGAACAACACAGTTAAACATACTTTGGCAAGTTGTTCCACGAGCGATGCACTTTTGAAGAGAAACATTCTCTTCAAAAGTGCGCGCCACGGAACACACAAACGTAATGAGATAAAAACATAGAGCGTGCCTGAGCGTGCGGGAAACATAAGTAAACAAACACTTACTTGTATACTACACGCGGTTATCCCCGAGAGGGCATGTGTGGCCGGTCTGGCATATTGATCAACAAGATGCAACACTTTCTATGCGAGGTCGGCCAGGAGGGGAACACAAGCTGGAGCCGTCCTGACTGCTGGGCCTGCTAAGAGGCACACTGCGGTCCACACAAACACCTGGAAGACTGCGTCAGAGGGTTGTGAGGTGACTGGTAGGCCGACCTACAAGAGTGCGGGAGGAACTCTAGTGGGAGCTGCGATTGTCTGGTCTGCTGGGCCAGCTGTGAGGCTCCCCACAACCCACATGAAAAGTTGGAGGGCTACGTTTGAGGATAGTGTGATGGCTAGGTGGCTGACCGTATATTTCTCTGCTGGGCCCCATGCAGATATATAGGGCAGTTGGAGGTGCACTGACAGGTGTCGCTGGAAACAGGTGAGTGCTGCCGTGCTCTTACATAATGATTGGCTGTAGTTGTTGTTGTGACACCTCCCCCCCTTCTGTGCTATTTGTGACCTGTAACACCTGGGAGGGCCATGCTTAAGGAGTGCGAGGCCACCCAAAATGGGGTCCGTACTGGCGGGCAAGGCATGAACTGATGTCCATTGAAGGTCACTAATATTAAGGGGCTGCGGACCATGGAGACAGGACCGGCAAGCTGAGTTCACAGGACAGTGGGTGGAAAAACACCTATCTCCCCCAGCACCTTCAGGACTGAGCTGTGCTGCCACATGGGGGAGCCTACGTTGTTTAGTCCACTACTTGTCTTCTGGAGGACTGATGTGCTGGCTTCCCTAAAGGACTTATGCTGAACCCCCCTTGTTGCCAAATACCTGGTGCCACTGCTTGTGCCGCGAAGGATGCTAGAACCCCCCAGCCATACCACAGGCGGGCTTGCATGGCCTTTGTGAACCACAGCTGAACTGGTTGCTGGCTGTGTGCCTCATACAACATGAGGAAGGCGGTAGCGGGGCTGGTCGGTCCCCATGCCTGTGGCCTAAAACCCAAGGGAGCCCCTTTTGAGGGGAATGTGCCTAACTTTCTACCCACCACAGATGCAGTGACCAAACTGGACTCCAGTTTTGCAGTGTTCTTCTACACAGGAACAAGATTTTAAGCAAAAATGGACACTCTAACGATCGAAATTACCCTTACTCATGATGACAAATGGAAACTTGTCAAATGAGTATGCTAATTGGACACATCCTCCAGGTACTGCAACCACAAACAAGCTATGCACAGAAGCATATATCAGATCAGACTTTGAGAATGCCTAGCTTTGAGGAGAAGATGGACAAAGCGGAGGACCGGAGCAGCTGAAACAACCACTGGATCATAGCCCTGACTGAGGGATCCTACCCTGTATCTTACCTGGAAGCCTAGATAAAGTCCTTCATGCTTGTAGAAGCGCTTACTCCCTTTTTCACAACAGAGAGGGCACTCAGTGTTCTTGGACTTCTTCCCCCTCCAAGCACCAGTCCCAGGCCTCTATATGTTAAAACCTTTGCATTATAGGGACTGAGATGCAATTCTTCAGGAGGCCAGACTGGCCAGTAGTCTGCGAATTGATAACCATCACATAATGCTGTTCCCCGATTACACGTTAGCGCTGCAGCACCAGTGTGTAAAGCTCAAATGAAGAGATCCTGGCCTTAAGTTACATGTCATGATTCAGTACACTTCCTACTATTTCCCACGACTGCCTGGGACTGAACTGAGCAGCTCCTGGTCCCCATAGATTAAAGCTCCAAGCCAACGGTCGGCCCGGGAGATCACAACCTCATTCCATATGAGCTTGAAGACCCCACGCTCCTCCAGCGGCACAGAGTCCAACTACTCCCAACTCTCCGTGATGACCTTAGGGGTACTCCCTGGCATCACGCCCAAAACTACTGATGATCTACGTTAACCTTCAATGTTTGCTGTCACTGCCTAATGTCATTTCCCTATGGTTTTCTTGCCATACTGCTTACTCCTCCCACTTTGTTTGTTGCTCACAACAATGAATTGGGCTGGCTGGGACGCCGTCTTTGTTCACCCTCATGTGGCATAAGATTTGGTCAAGTTCTACTGACCTCCCATCTCCTTATATTGGGGTGCTTAAATCTGAGCAACCGACATTTTGGGCTACACCCGTGATACTCTCCCCCTGATGATACACATTTAATCCCCAACTAGAGATCTTTTACCTGTTTCACAAGTTTGTGAGGAGAGCCATTTGCTCTCTGCCCGGCACAGTTTTGTTGTTCCTTGTTCGCTTGGGAGGGACGGCTGCCTTAACATCTCTACTTCCCAGGTAGGGGGATACTGCGGTATGGGGGTATTGCAAGATCATCATACCCTTGCACTACTGCTACACTAACGCATACTTCCCATGGCTGGTAGTAAACCAAAATACCCAGATAACGTAATTCGTCTGTAACTAACTTGTTCTGTACTTCCAAATTCCACGCCATTATCTCAGTTTTATCTTGGTTAAAAGCATAGCATAAGATAGCTCCAAACTCTCTAGCGAGATTCTCAAACCTGTGTAGAGTAGAGCCAGCCTCCAACATACACATTATTGAACCCTCTGCATCTACATAAAGTCAAATCTGTTTCATTTTGGCCCCAACTAAATGTGCGTCCTGCAACACCAGCAACTCTGCTCGAAGATCCTTAATCTCCTGCAAGATGATTCTTTGCCATTTTATTTTTACTCAGAGACCAAGTTTAATAATATTCTCATCTCATGCCTGCCCTCGAATACTGCCCCTACCACACCAGGCTGCTCAGACTCTTCCCTACATAATGAATCAAGCCATCCGAATCCTTATAACACATATTTTTGGTGGTGATGAGGACTCTTGTTTTAAAAGATTTTCCTACATACTCCCGAACCAGTGCACTCCACCCAAAAAGGACCCCCCTGTAACCCTGAGGAGCACTCCAAATTCCCCTTGGCCTAAAGAAGCCATTTGAGTGTGCTGTAGGATCTCCATTTCTTGTATCTTCTGTATAAGTCATGGGAAGTCACTAAGAAACTAGGGGCCCTGGACCAATAAATTGTACTGCATCATATAGCATCTTATAGCACCCCTTCTAGTACTTCTTTCTCCTCCTCTCCCCTTCATTCAATTATACCACTTACTTACTCCATTCTAGAATCTTATATTTATAGGTCTTGGCATATTGTGTTAGGTATATACCCTACCACCTTGCTGTAACAAGGCTTTGGCCTCCTCATACTGTGAATGAGATGCATTATGTTATCCCACATAATCTTCAGCGTCGCTGGGAACTTCAGCTGTGCAGTCGAACTCCCTAAATTTAGCCATATTGGACACCATACTCCACTTTCTCTCTTCTGTTGCTCAACCCACATCTGACCTAATGGAGAATGAGGGTGCCTCAAAAGAACTTAAACATAGATTTCAGGACTTTGGAAGGAATAGCCTGCTTCACCTGGAAAGAGCAAAAGTTCACCAAATGTTTCTGGGATTCACTATATTCTGTCTTATTCGAAACGGCTCTCAATGTACCCTTTGTATTTCAACACCCATATCTTCATGGAATGCCCACTCAAATGAACCCTAATTAACCAGCTTGATAACAAATGCCTTAATGTGTGAGGCTTCAGCTCCTTCTGGGACGTTCATGATCCTGATATTGTTGTGCCTTGCCTGATTTTATAGTCTCTCCAAAATCGTTTATGTTGATTTATTCTGCAGTTTAAGCTTCTCTAGCCCATGGGAGTTCCTTTCCACGTCTACTGTCATCTTTGCCATTGCGCCCTCTCAGGTTGTAGTTCTTAAAGCGAACTCATTGTTTTTATCTGAGAGACTCTGGCACATATCCCAAATTCTCTCTCTGGTTACTCTCTGAAACATCAAATCTATGTTTTACTTCTTTGGCGAGGTCCAATTGTAGTCTTTCAGTTTCATTTCTATACTCCATGACTTGGGGCATCTGAAATGATTCAGTAATAATTAAAGGAATTTAAGACAGAACTTTGGGAATTGGAACCTGCCCAGAGTCAGAGATATTCTCACGACTTCCTGCTGCTGACAGAGGGGTCAACTCGTGGGGCAGTACCTGCATTTCTGCTTCTAAGTTTACCTGAGTTATTAAAGCAGGCCTACCTTTTGTCTCTGACCCGACCGGCCTGGCTTCCTTTTCTAAACTATAAAACCTATTGGCTGCTGCAATTGTATAAACCTCGCTGTTACCCTGAGGTACTCATGAGGTTGACTTATAATGGCTAACTGGGCCATCCATTGAATTTAAAATTGGTAAAACAGGCCATATATTATGTTTTTTCTGGGATACTTGAAAAAAAGAGTGACAGGAAGGAGTTGGCTTCAGAAGTTTCGCTACCGTGGGTGTTTAATAGGTCTAGCAGCTTTCGGTTTTTGATTCTTATTCAATATGCATACTTCCTCCACTTCTTTTATCTGCCCAATAACTGTCCCTCTCTTATTTCCCTTTGGGTCGAGAGGCTTGCTGTACACTACTTTCTTGCATTTTATTGGAGTGACCAGGGAGAGGGTGTGTCCATACTCCAGACCTAAACTGAAATCCCCCATGTAATTTGGTAAAGCCTTGCCCCCCACCTTATGTCCACTCAGAGAGTACATAAAGCTTCCTCAAGAGTTTAGAAAGTTTTATAATGGGCGCCTGCAACGCCTGCTTGTCCCACTAAAGCAATAGAAAGGCACAGTGGAACGGAGTCTCCGCCAGTCAAGACACTTGCCTGGGATAAAGAGGCGGCAGTTTTGTCTTCTGCACCAAAAGAAGCTCTGCGCTGCCCAACTACCCTTGTACTGCACTCCAACCTGGAGCTGCATCGCTGACTTGTACTGGCGCTACCTCTAGCACCCCGAAAAGGAATCTTCCACACTACCCAATGATCCCTGCACAGGCTTGCGACGGCCATAACGACTAGGGGTCGCATGCTCACATTTGAACCCATCCACTTTTTGGCTAGTGGGGATCCAAATTTTCAAAGGAAAGTGATCAGTTACCTTATCTTGTTAAGGTGAGTAAAGTGGGTCAGGAGGGGAAGTAGAGTGGTTGGGTTCCATGGTGAGGAGAATGGGACTCACACCCAAGGCCGTGATTAAGCCCTCTGCCATGTTACTCCCCAGCTGGGGGCACCGATCCATCATGGACTATAACATAGTGATGTGCAATGAGAGGGGACATCGGTTTACTCTTATTTAAAGTGAAGAGGCTGCCATATCGCTCTGTTGCAAGAAATGCACTTTACGGCCCAGGAAGCCACTCAGCTCCAAAGAGGATGGCGTACCCGGTTTATTCCACTGGGTTTTCTGCCTATGTAAGGGGAGCATTAATTTGGATGAGGGCAGGTACCCCATTCCAACTTCTTTTTGTATGGATGGCTTGATGGATCTTCTGCTGTCCTCATTTGCATGTATGCCCCTCACAAGGACCAGGCCGTATACTGGGCCTCTTTATCGTCACCTATGGTGCAGTAGGCTGATTCACCTTGGATAGCGGGAGGGAACTTTAACTGTGTATTAGATATCACACTTGTTAGATTCTTCACCCTATCCAGCACCGCAACCTCACCCATAGTTTATTCTTTCTCCTCCCCCTCATGATTTACACGCATGACTAGACCGGAGTTAATGCTCCACCCAATTAAGGGGCACATGTACCACCGCCAGATTTTGCGAGTGACTAATTGCGGCTTCTTGTGACTCCCAATTAGAAAGTCACAAAATGCAATGTATCAATGTGTCTCAGATACATTTAGCGATTCCTAATGAGGTCGCAATTGACCTACCTCATCAATATTCATGAGGTCGTTTGCAATTTGTATTCCACTGGGAAACGCTAAAGACAGAGGCATGGTCGCCTGCGGGGGCAGCATACCAACATGTCTGTGTTTTAAATAAACCAACGTTGTTTATTTTAAATGCAGCTTGTTTACCTTAAAGGAAAAAGGGATGCGTTTAAAAAATAAAAATACAATGTTTCAGTTTCCCTTTTTAAGAGCTCCTGGCACCATTGCCTGCTCCCTGAGTGCTTTCATCACACAAGCAGATTATTTCAATAAAAATACATCCGACCATAGACCATTGAAGGTGACCCTTAGCTGGGCCAACTTTCTGCACTTGTCTCAACTTGGCGCATGCAGCCCGAGATGCTAGAAGATGTGGCATACTGCCTCTTGCTGTGCATGGTGATTGTGGATTTCTTAGCACTGAAACTGGATGCAGCCTCCTCTAGAGCCACAGAGTTGGAGGCTGTTAAAGCCTTTCTCAGGGGCAGTGCTATAGTACCTGGGTAGGTTTGCGGTACAAGCTGGAGATGCAGTTTAGCAGTATCGAAGATTCTATTGCTCCCCTTGAGAAGGAACAATTAGAGACGGGCCACACAAATCCTCGCCTACTAGAGGCAAGCACCCATCACAGGGAGCTTCTAGAGCAGCTCCTCTGTATTAATTTTAAGGCATACATGGAGCATACACACTCAGTTGGATAAGCCTGGCGCCCTGGTGGCTGGGCTGGTTTGATAGGACCCAACCACACCCATCACGCCCATCAGAGCAGGCCCATACTCTTTCCTCACATTACAGGAGATCCACTCGCCCTTCATAACTCCCTAACAGGGCCTTTATGCCTACCCTAATTCCACAATTTGTCTCCTCAGTGGGTCGCTATATAAGCAGTGTACCCCTACCAAGCATTATTCCTGAGCCGCATCAGTACCTGAATGCACCCATTCCTGTAAAAGAGAATAAGGAAGCTGTACGCTTGTTGGCCACCAGGAAAACTCTAGCCTTTACAATTTTATAGTACGTTTACTGATATACTAGTACCCACCTAGGAACGTTTTACAACACAGCTGTCGACTAGGGGATCCTTCCTGCCTCGTCACGAAAGCAAGCTGGGCCGAAGACGGCTGAAATGCCAGAAACCGGTCCCCGGTAACTTGTCTCCTTTCTGATGAAGAATTGGCTTGGTAGTTTAGTCTGCCCTGTTCCCATGATGCACTGGGCCAGGGACAGACTGATTTGCATATAGCCAGGTTCTGAGCTGGGATGGTGCAGTGAGATAAATAACGGTGATGGATCAAGCCCTGATCTTTGGACTGGGTAAGAGTGGTCTGCTTAATTCAGACACTCTGTTCATCACCACCCCCTTTTCTGAATCGTTTTTGGCCACTATAGGTGTGGCAGGGTATACTCAGACATGAGTCCCTTTCTCACTGAACCATCAGGATTCAAGCAAGCCGGGCCGAAGACGGCTGAAATGCCAGAAACCGGTCCCCGGTAACTTGTCTCCTTTCTGGTGAAGAATTGGCTTGGTAGTTTAGTCTGCCCTGTTCCCATGATGCACTGGGCCAGGGACAGACTGATTTGCATATAGCCAGGTTCTGAGCTGGGATGGTGCAGTGAGATAAATAACGGTGATGGATCAAGCCCTGATATTTGGACTGGGTAAGAGTGGTCTGCTTAATTCAGACACTCTGTTCATCACCACCCCCTTTTCTGAATCGTTTTTGGCCACTATAGGTGTGGCAGGGTATACTCAGACATGAGTCCCTTTCTCACTGCACCATCAGGATTCAAGCAAGCCGGGCCGAAGACGGCTGAAATGCCAGAAACCGGTCCCCGGTAACTTGTCTCCTTTCTGGTGAAGAATTGGCTTGGTAGTTTAGTCTGCCCTGTTCCCATGATGCACTGGGCCAGGGACAGACTGATTTGCATATAGCCAGGTTCTGAGCTGGGATGGTGCAGTGAGATAAATAACGGTGATGGATCAAGCCCTGATCTTTGGACTGGGTAAGAGTGGTCTGCTTAATTCAGACACTCTGTTCATCACCACCCCCTTTTCTGAATCGTTTTTGGCCACTATAGGTGTGGCAGGGTATACTCAGACATGAGTCCCTTTCTCACTGCACCATCAGGATTCAAGCAAGCCAGGCCGAAGACGGCTGAAATGCCAGAAACCGGTCCCCGGTAACTTGTCTCCTTTCTGGTGAAGAATTGGCTTGGTAGTTTAGTCTGCCCTGTTCCCATGATGCACTGGGCCAGGGACAGACTGATTTGCATATAGCCAGGTTCTGAGCTGGGATGGTGCAGTGAGATAAATAACGGTGATAGATCAAGCCCTGATCTTTGGACTGGGTAAGAGTGGTCTGCTTAATTCAGACACTCTGTTCATCACCACCCCCTTTTCTGAATCGTTTTTGGCCACTATAGGTGTGGCAGGGTATACTCAGACATGAGTCCCTTTCTCACTGCACGATCAGGATTCAAGCAAGCCGGGCCGAAGACGGCTGAAATGCCAGAAACCGGTCCCCGGTAACTTGTCTCCTTTCTGGTGAAGAATTGGCTTGGTAGTTTAGTCTGCCCTGTTCCCGTGATGCACTGGGCCAGGGACAGACTGATTTGCATATAGCCAGGTTCTGAGCTGGGATGGTGCAGTGAGATAAATAACGGTGATGGATCAAGCCCTGATCTTTGGACTGGGTAAGAGTGGTCTGCTTAATTCAGACACTCTGTTCATCACCACCCCCTTTTCTGAATCGTTTTTGGCCACTATAGGTGTGGCAGGGTATACTCAGACATGAGTCCCTTTCTCACTGCACCATCAGGATTCAAGCAAGCCGGGCCGAAGACGGCTGAAATGCCAGAAACTGGTCCCCGGTAACTTGTCTCCTTTCTGGTGAAGAATTGGCTTGGTAGTTTAGTCTGCCCTGTTCCCATGATGCACTGGGCCAGGGACAGACTGATTTGCATATAGCCAGGTTCTGAGCTGGGATGGTGCAGTGAGATAAATAACGGTGATGGATCAAGCCCTGATCTTTGGACTGGGTAAGAGTGGTCTGCTTAATTCAGACACTCTGTTCATCACCACCCCCTTTTCTGAATCGTTTTTGGCCACTATAGGTGTGGCAGGGTATACTCAGACATGAGTCCCTTTCTCACTGCACCATCAGGATTCAAGCAAGCCGGGCCGAAGACGGCTGAAATGCCAGAAACCGGTCCCCGGTAACTTGTCTCCTTTCTGGTGAAGAATTGGCTTGGTAGTTTAGTCTGCCCTGTTCCCATGATGCACTGGGCCAGGGACAGACTGATTTTCATATAGCCAGGTTCTGAGCTGGGATGGTGCAGTGAGATAAATAACGGTGATGGATCAAGCCCTGATCTTTGGACTGGGTAAGAGTGGTCTGCTTAATTCAGACACTCTGTTCATCACCACCCCCTTTTCTGAATCGTCACGAAAGGTGGCACTGGTTTCGATCCCTAAACCAGGCAAGGATACTTGAGACTTGGGTCATATGTACAAAGGTATTGCGCCACCGTAAAGTCGCTTTTTTTAACACTCCAGTGGCGCTGTGCCCTGCACCATATTTACAAAGCGGCATTAAGCTACTTAGTATGGCTCAACGCCGCTTTGCATATATGGTACGCTTTGATACAGGTATCTGCATGAAAGGGGCGTGCAATGGGTGTTGCTGTGGACGTTCTACCTCAACACCCATTGCTTTTTGACTCTGCCACTATTGATTTTTTATGTTAATGAAGTGACACCTTCTTGCACATAAACAATCATTCCTGCAACGCTGGAACCCTTGCACTATGGCACAAGGGTGTCTTTGTTCCCGCAAGCCAGCTATTTTTAGTGTCAGCACTAGGGACAATCACAGCGGTACACCGTATTCTTGTAAATACAGCGCATCCTTGCTTTTGGAAATGATGCAGCGCTGCTCTGCAAAATTTGCTGCAGCCCCGAACTGTGCCATTTCCTTTTACATACGCCGCTTAGCTTCCTATCGGCTCCTAGCACACAGGTTGACCCATTATCAACTTACTTGATCCATTGAGAACAAAACGGTTTTGTGCCAGGGTGCAGTAGATCCTTAAATATCCGCTGTTTGTTCCGGGTCATTGAGTTTGCCCCTCAGGCTTACTCCAGATCTGCATTCCATATATTGGACCTGGAATAGGCCTTTTATTCGTTAGACTGGACATACACCTTTACCCTTCTCTGCGTTTTAACTTAGATGATCGTCTAGCTCGGCTTATCCAACTACACTAAACGCACTCTACAGGTGCAGGTGCGCATTGGTTAGTATGTATCAGGCGCACTCCCAAATCAAAGTGGCACGTGTCAAGGCTGTCTACTCTCTCCCCTTCTCTTCGCTTTGGTGATGGAGCCTGTTGCGATATGCCTGCGCTGAATTGGAGTAGTTTGGGGTATTCTTCTTGAGGACAGAACACATTCTGTCTCCCTCTATACGGAAGACATGCTGCTATACTTGTGTGACGTCACCGCGAGCTGCCAGGACATGATGCTAACCCTGGGGAAGTTTCATGCGGTCAACTGCCCCAAGTAATGCCTCTTTACTCTCTGCCATCAAGCCCTAGAGATGCCGCTGTCTATAGGCCTATCAGTAGTGAACTGGCAGCCCCACACTTTTCGTTACCTAGGATTACATATTTATCATTCACTGGAAACATCATGCATGCAATTACAGCCATTCGCGGATGGATTACCTTTTGGATCACTCTACCGTTGCCTCTAACAGGTAGGACTGCATTGTCTAAAATGATCATGCTACCCCGTTTACTTAATCATTTTGCAAACATCCCTCTTTGATAACCAGATAGGTTCTTCTGTCACTTAAACTCAATGCTGGGCGAGCTAATATGGACTAGAGGCCAACAGAGGGCTGAATTCATGGAACGAATTAGGATGCTTGAATATAGGGCTGAAATGATGAGGGCAGGTCGTGTTGCAGCAAGATACATTTTTTATAGGAATCCTGGAGGGGAGTGAGGGCACTGATCATCCTGTGGCTTTCATAGAGGACTGGATTAGAACCTGCCTTGGGGTCAGAAGGGCTAACCGACTTTTTTGCAGTTGAAAGAGCCAATCGGATATCAATTGCCTGCCTAAACAAGAAGACCCACCCAAAACATTCATAGTGAAGATGCTTCACCTTAGAGACCGGGACCCTGTTATGAGGAAGGCAAGGGAAAAGGGACCCATGACCTTTGAAAACTCCAGAGTATTGATCTTCCCTGACTATATTGCAGTAATTCAACAGCAATGTAACTCTTTCTGGGCGCTCAAGATCAAGCTCTACAAGCTCGAAATCTGAACCTTGTTCAGAAAAGGCAACAGTAATAATAGATGCATATAAGGCTGAAGAGAACCAGATTAAGGACATTTCTCGGCCACTGCATTTGGGAGGTACAAGAGGTCCCATATCTAAAGGAGCGAGCGAAAAAAGATATGTAAACAATTTGTGTTTGTATTGTGAAATGGCAGAATATTTTAAAAAGAGTGTAGAAGCAAATCCAAAACTTAAGAGTCAGGGAGCAGTGACACTACCTGTTGATAGGCTGCGGCCATTGGAAAAGAAGATTCTTTGACAATAAATGGACTATGCCTGGGTGGAGTTCATGGGGTTCTGCTATGCAGAACTCCGCAAAGTGACCAAAAAACTTCACTGCGCTACGTGGAGTTCCGCAAGAGACAGAGTGCGTTAGGTTGCGTCAGTTGCGCTGATTTTTAGCACTGGGTGGTTTTTTTCGGACCTGGGAAATCAGCGCAAATAGCACCATGCACAGAGGCGCTGCTTCTTTCAGCCATTCGAGTTGATGTTCTACTCAAGCAGCAGCTTCCTCAACGAAAACGGAAGGTTTCTCAACGCGAGTGGTCGCAGCCATTTGCGACCGCTTGCACTGCGAGCGCAAGCGATGAAGAAACCCTGCTCCACAATGCGGGTTGAATATCACGCCCAGGCCTAGAATGGACCTGCCTTGTAGACTGAAGAAGTAAGTCAGTTTTTAAAAGGGTTATGTACACAATACAGTCAGTTGTGGCTCTCATGATAATTCTCATGAAAATGTTTTTTCTAGAAGGACTAGAAAAGGTGATTTCAGGACTTTTAGATTATGGACCTTCAGGTTATTGTAGGTATTACTTGGTCATTGCGAATTTCAGTAACAAATGAAGATTTCTGAGGCTAATAAGGCAGTAGGTGCTTCTAACAGATCTTCAGTTTTGGTGAGATTCCATACACATATGATTTCTCTGGTTTGTTTTGGAAATCAACAAGGGCCAATTTGTTTTTATTTTATAGATTCCCTCTCGATTTAAAATTATTTGAGGTTTTGACAATTTTTTATTCGAGTGATTCGTTCACCAGTTTTCTGAAACTGTAAGACCCTTTGTCAAGTTACGAAGAAAAACTTGCTTTTGTTTGTTCAAAAGATGCAAATTAATTGGTTTGTTATTTGATGGAAGTGACTCAGTTTTTCAACATCCTAATGTGGGGCACCCATTCATAGTTGATACCGGTGCTTGTTATCATGTGATGGGAGATGCTTCGTCTCAGAGAAAGCCAAATGCTGGCCAGGTTCACCCAGTTAACTACTTTTCTAAGACTTCTTGCCAGCAGAATTAAATTATATCATCACTGAAAAGGAACTTTCGGCCATTAAAAATCCTTTGAAGAATGGAAGTATTAGGGGCAAAACATTCATAGAAGTGTGCAGAAATCACAGAAATCTGCAGTTTTTTAAAACCGACCTTAGCCTTTACGCCTAGACAACACAATAAGGTGGGATTTGTTTTTCTCCGATTATGATAAAGCAGTAAATTATAGACAAGGTCTAATGAATGAGAAGTTTGATGCCACGTGACAATATCAGTCAGAGAATCAAAATTAAGATTCACAAGTGATCTTGTCTCCTAAGGGTTTATGAGACCATTCCACTACTTTGATTATTGTAAACACATTTTTGACCATAGTACATATAGAAAATCAATTTATAGATAATTATGCTCGGCTAAAGGAGCAGGATTTGGTGGCTCAGTGGACTAAAACATCCGCGTTTGATCACATGTTCACAGGTTCCCATCTCAGTGGGTTAACCTAGCCTTTCATCTTATTAATATTGAGAACATGAGTATCATTAAGTCTGGTAATAATACAAATTTGGTATTTAGTGCTTAGATGCCCCAAGGTGTGAACATGAGCTACGCATATACGCATATGACTTGTTTTACCTTGATAGACCTGATAGAACTGTATATTTATCAATCATAAAAGTAATTAAGATAACAGACTAGGGACTTGCCTCATGACTACAATGTGGCTGAGTAATCCAGAATCACTAAGACTTTATCACCAGTGAGATGGTATTTTTGGTTACAAAGTTTATTTACTGATGTTAAAAATGAGTCTACACCCAAATTAAAAGTTGACATAGTAAATAACAAGTTACTTACCTTCGGTAATAATGTATCTGTAAGAGACATATGTTAGTTATAGATTCCTTACCTAGGAATTACCCCCATGCGTCAGACTGGATCTGGAGTAGTTTTTCTTAGCAGTACACCTGCGCGTCAGTGGGTGTCGTCGGTCGACTTCGTGTTCGTGGTTGCCGGGATGATGTTGCGGTGTCTACTTAGACGCCACTTCTGCTTGCTGACGTGAGTTGTGACGCGACTTTCCATGCCAGAAGCGCAGAGCCATGAAAGACACTGACCACTGGTGCAGAACAACTAGGGGCCTGCAAGGGAGTCCTTATCCCTAGAAGTCAGTTCGCAGAGCAGGGAGGATGGGTGTGGTGGTAAGGAATTTATAATTAACATATGTCTCTTACAGATACATCGTTACTGAAGGTAAGTAACTTGTTCATCTGTAAGAGACAGTTCGTTATAGATCCCTTACCTCAGAATAGATACCCCAGCAAGGGTCTGCAAACCAAGTTCACACCAGAAAGTCCTGGAGGACTGAACGGGCAAAATAGCCATCCCTCCAGACTTGGCTGTCCAGGTAGTAATGTCTGGTGAACGTGTACAAGGATGCCCAAGTGACTGCCTGACAGATATCAAGAAGTGGGACTCTACGTGCCAATGCAGTGGTTGCTGCTGCAGCTCTTGTGGACTGAGCACGTAGCCCCACTGGAGGTTCCTTTATTGCTAAAGCAGAACAGATTTGAATACAAAGGACAACCCATCAAGAGATGTTATGCTTTTGAACAGCCTGGCCTTTCTTGACACCTACATAGCCAACGAAGAGTCGATTATACCCCGGAAATCTTTTGTGCAGTCAAGGTAGAAGGATAGTGCATGTTTAGGATCTAGAAGTTGGAGTCTCTCCTCCTCCTTGGAAGGGTGCGGAGGTGAGAAAAAGGTGGGCAAAGTGATTGTTGACTCCTAGACCTCTGCTCCAGGTCAGCACTCTCCTCGGCAGCTCCGTGTGTTAGGACAGCATCCTGAGCCCTCCTGCAGCCTGGTGTTTGTGCCTGCAGCTCGCACCCAGCGGTACCTTTTCTTCAGTGCCCTGTGTGTTTTTTGCCTCTAGTGCCCCTTTTTAATTTAATTTACCTCTGCCTCCATTTGTATTGTACACTTTTATCTTGTATTGTTTAGTGCCCTGCTACTTGGGCTTCGTGTTGTATCTCTACCCTTGTCCCCTCTACCGCCACTGTTCCCTGCGGCCCACCCCCATCTCAGCCCTGTTTCCCGCCTACCTACCTGCTGTCCCACTTCCCTCTCCTACTTAATGGTGGCCGCTGCGGGGGAGCGCGTTTGACTCCTAGACCTCTGGTCCTGGTCAGCACTCTCCCCGGCAGCTCTGTGTGTTAGGGCAGCGTCCTGAGCCCTCCTGACGCCTGGTGTTCGCGCCTGCAGCTCGCACCAAGTGGTACCTTTACTTAAGTGCCCTTGGTGTTTTTTTTGCCTCCAGTGCCCCTTTTTAATTTAATTTATCTCGGCCTCCATTTGTATTGTACACTTTTATCTTGTATTGTTTAGTGACCTGCTACTTGGGCTTCATGTTGTATCTCTCCCCTTCTCCCCTCTACCGTTACTATTCTCTGCGGCCCTCCCCATCTCAGCCAAAAAAGAATTCCTTTCTGTGTGTTCCAATTTAGGTACTAATGTATTTCATAAACAACAACATTTGTTTAGACCAATTTCATCCACAGATCCCCGTACATTGTCTTTAAATTAAAACATAACATTATATGTAACTAAATAGTTTTTATTGTTTAAAAAAGTTTTTCATATATTTAGTATAGGCAATTTATTAAAAACAGAATCATGTAGTCTTTTTCAAAACAGCATTTTACACATATTTACTAGATTTTACCATAACTCAATACATAATTCTCAGTACATAATAAAAACAATCGATTAATACAATTAAAAAATCCGTGTGTCAACGCATTTCGGTGCTTCGTTTTTTGGAACACCTTCCTCAGGACTATTTTAAAAACATCTTCTTTCTAAAAATAGAAACACCGGCCGATCTGCCGCCTTCTTCCAGGCCACCCAGAGGCACACCCACGGACCATTAACCTGCCGATACTGCAACTTCACCAGCCAGCATACACCAGCACATCCAGCCCCCCCACCAAAGCAGGCAACAACCACCTCAGATGCATACTGCTCAACACCCGCACACCTTCGAAATCTGCGACCTGCTCGACTCAACCTCCCCGGATGTCGCTTGCAAGATAGAGACATGATGAACACCTCATCGGCACCCGTCGTTGCCATAGCCATCCCGGATGGTTACGAGATTACCCGCAGGGACCGCACCAACAGACCAGGAGGAGGAATTGCCATTGTCCACAGAAACACCCTCAGAATCTCAACCAACACCGAAGATACCCTCAGCTCTGCCGAACCCCTGCACTTCCAGATCCACATTAATCCCAACACCACCCTCAGAGGAACCCTCGTGTACAGACCCCCCGGACCCTGGCCACAGTTCATCGACTCCATCACAGATGTCGTCAGCTCGCATGGCCTGGCCTCCTCGGAGACCTGAACTTCCACCTCGAGAACACCAACGACAGCAACTCCACCGCACTTCTGGACAACCTCGCCAACCTCTGCTTCAAACAGCTCATCGCGACACTCACCCACTCTGCCGGACACACGCTCAACCCGATTTTCTCCGCCAGCAGCCATGTCTCCTTCAGCCACACCACCGCACTCCACTGAACCGACCACCTCTGCATCCACTTCTCCTACATGAAAACCACCGCACACAACCACCAGCAAAGATTCCCCCACCGCAGCTGGAACAAGGTCACCAAAGACCAGCTAATCACCACCTTCGCCCAAGACCCACCAACCGACCATACCGACACCGACACAGCCGCCCGCAACCTCAGGCAATGGATTGTTGACTGCGCCAACACTCTCACCCCTGTCAAGAAACCCTCAAACAGATGCACCGAAAGAAGAGCCATCTTGTTCACGGCCGACCTCCAGGCATCGAAGCAGACCTGCCGAAGAGTAGAGAAGAAATGGCGCCACAAGCAAACACCGGGCAACCATGCGGCCCTCAGGAACGCCAGCCGCAGACACCACCATCTCATTTCAATGGCAAAAAGGACCTCCTTTAAGGAACGCATCGACAACAGCGCATACAACACCAAAGAGCTCTTCAACATCGTGAAGGAACTCGCCAACCCCAACTGCCGTCACAAGACCTCAGCGACTCTCTAGCAACCTTCTTCCACCGCAAGATCGCAGACATCCATGACAGCTTAAGCTCCCAGGTCTCTCCCACAGCTGCCGACATCCCAGACTCACCGCCCCCCAGTCACACCAGCCACCTGACCTCCTGGAACCATGTCAACGACAAAGACACCATCAAGACCATGAACACCATCCACTCCGGATCACCATCAGACCCCTGCCCCCATCACATCTTCAACAAAGCGAGCTCCATCATCGCACCCCAACTCAGTAACATCTTCAACATTTCCTTCAAGACCACCACCTTCCCAGAAAGCTGGAAACACGCAGAGATCAACAGCCTACTCAAGAAACCCAAGGCAGATCCAAAGGACCTCAAGAACTTCCGGCCCATCTCCCTGCTCCCGTTCTAAGTCATCGAGAAGATCGTTAACAGACAACTGACCAAATTCCTTGAAGAGAACAACACCCTGGACTAGACACAATCCGGATTCCGCAGCAACTACAGCACCGAAACTGCCCTCATAGCTGCCACCGACAACCTCAGGGCCCTGCTGGACAACAGCAAAACCACGGCCCTCATCCGCCTGGACCTCTCTGCCACCTTAGATACAGTCTGCCACCACACCCTACGCACACGCCTCTATAATGCAGGGATCCACAACAAATCCCTGGACTGGATCACCTCCTTCCTCACCTACAGAACCCAGACAGAGAGTACGCCTCCCCCATTCCGATCCGAAGCCTCCAAGATCACCTGCGGCGTACCCCAAGGATCATCCCTCAGCCCAACCCTCTTCAACGTCTACATGACACCACTTGCCAACATCGTCCAATTGCACGACCTCAACATAGTCTCATACGCCGACGACACCCAGTTGATCCTCTCCCTCACCAAAGACCCCACGACCGCCAAAACCAACTTCTTCAAAGGGATGAAGGCCGTCGCCGAATGGATGAAGAGCAGTCGCCTGAAACTGAACTCGGACAAGACAGAGGTCCTCATTCTCGGCTCCACCCCCTCCGCCTGGGACGACTACTGGTGGCCGGATTCGCTGGGAATGGCGACGACACCCACCGACCACGCATACAACCTGGGGTTCATCCTGGACTCCTCTCTGTCAATAACCCAACAAGTCAACGCCATCTCTTCCTCCTGCTTTAACGCCCTCCGCATGCTTCGCAAGATCTACAGATGGATCCCCACCGGAACCAGAAGAACAGTCACTCAGGCCCTCGTCACCAGCAGACTTGACTACGGCAACACGCTCTATGCAGGAACCACGGCTATACTCCAGAAGAGACTCCAACGCAAATAGAACGCCTCCGCACGCCTCATCCTCGACATCCCACGCCACAGTCACATCACCGCCCACCTAAGGAACCTGCACTGGCTCCCCATCAACAAGAGGATCACCTTCAAGCTCCTCACCCACGCTTACAAAGCACTCCACAACACCGGACCAGCATACCTCAACGAGCGACTCACCTTCTACACCCCCAACCGCCAGCTCCGCTCCGCTGATCTCGTCCTCGCCCTCTCCACCATCCCACGCATCCACTGAACAATGACTGGGAGCAGATCCTTCTCCCACCTTGCCGCCAACACATGGAACACCCTCCCCATCCACCTACGACAGACCCAGGACCTGCTGGCCTTCAGGAGACTCCTCAAGACCTGCCTGTTCGATCAGTAGCTGCTCCCACCCTCAGCGCCTTGAGACTCTCACGGGTGAGTAGCGCGCTTTACTAATGTTTGATTGATTTATTTGTCCTATGTGAAATGGTGTAACCACTTTAGGAAGGAACGAGGGCCTTGTCCTAAGTACCACTTTGTCCGGATGCACAGAGAAGAAAGGGGGCTTAGAAGAAAGAGCTTGAAGCTCACTCATCCTGCGAGCAGAGGTGATGGCAGCAAGGAAGGTAGTTTTCAAAGTAAGGCACCTGAGAGGACAGTTATGAAGGGAGCGCAAATGAGATAAGTAAGAACAAAATTCAAGTCACACTGGGGCATTACAAAAGGAGATGGAAGAAAGAGATGAGTAATGCCCTTAAAAAATCTATTGACAATAGGGGACTTGAACATGGAAGGCTGATCGGGCAGCCGAAGGAAGGCAGAGATAGCCCCAAGATAGCCTTTAAGAGTGCCCAGAGCAGAGCCCTGCTGGGCCAAAGAAAGTATATACAAGAGGATATCTGAAAGAGGGGCCAAAAGGAGATCCATAGCCTTTGCTGGGCACCACGCCACAAACCTGTTCCATCTACAGCCATATACCGATTTAGTGGAGGGACACCTGGCTGTCAAAAAGGCATTACAGACTTCATGTGGAAGGCCAAAAGCTTTCAACTGTCGCCGTTCAATCTCCACGCAAGGAGGTGGAGGCTGGACAGGTTCGGGTGAAGAACCCTCCCCCTCTAGATGGGGCAGTCTGAATGGAGGATCGATGGCCATGCTCAGGAGCTCTTGGTACAGGACTCTTTATGCCCAGTCCGGAGCCACAAGAATAACTTGGGCCTGGTCATGCTTGATCTTCTTAAGCACTCTGGGCAGAAGTGGTACAGGCAGAAAGGTGAACAGGAGGTCGCCGTTCCACTCACAACGAAAGGCGTCGCCAAGCGAGTGCTGCCTTGGAAACTCCAACACGCAGAATTTCTGACATTGCGCGTTCTCTTTGGTGGTGAACAGATCTAACCAAGGCTCTCCCCACCGCTGACAATGACCTCGAAGTGAAGATGCCATTTGTGATCTACCAGGCACCAACGACTGAGTTCATCCGCCCTGGCGTTCAGAGAACCTGCCAGGTGTTGAACCATTAGGGTCCTGCCCTGATGTTCCACCCATGTCCAGAGGCAAAGAGCCTCTTGACAGAGGGTCCACAACCCCACCCCGACCTGTTCTTTGCAGTACCACATGGCAGTGGTATTGTCTGTTAACACTTGCACCACTTTCCCCTTGAGAGAGGGAAGGAATGCCTTGTGTGAGGCAGCTCCAGCAGGTTGATATGGAGCCCAGACTTTGCCAGAGACCAGACTTCTCTGATCTCTGCCTCTCCCAGATGGCGCGCCTATCCCAGGAGTGATGCATCTGTCACTACTGTGAGGTCTGGTTGGGGAAGGGAGAGGGATAAGGATCTGCCTCCGACCCAAGCTCGGTTCATTAACCACCACTGCAATTGTTGTGCAGATCCCTCCGAGATCTGGGTGTAGTCAGAAAGGTTCCCCTGATGCTGCAGCCACTGGAACTTCAGGTCCAACTGCAGAGCCCGCATATGCCATCTGCCATGATCCACTAGCAGGATGCAGGAGGCCATTAGGCCCAGCAGCCTCAGGGCCGATCTCACCAAAATCCAGGATAGAGGCTGAACCATCGGTATCATAGCCCGAATATCCCGGACTCGCTGCTCTGGAGAATAGGCCAGAAAATGCAATTTGTCCAGAACAGCTCTGATGAAAGGGAGTGTCTGAGAGGGAGTCCGATGTGACTGCGATACGTTGATAGTGAACCCTAGTGAATGCAGGAGGTCTGCTGTAATCTGGAGGTGGTAGAAGACAGCCTGGGGCGAGCCCGCCTTCAACAGCCAGTCATCGAGATAGGGGAAGACTGCAACCCGTGATCTGCGCAGATGAGCTGTGAACAGCACCATCAACTTTTTGAACACCCGAGAGGCACTGGTAAGGCCAAAGGGGAGCACGGTGAACTGAAAATGATAGTGTCTACTATGAACCATAGGTAGCGTCTGTGGGCTGGCAGGATGGGGATGTGGAAATAGGCATCCTGCAAGTTCAGTGCCACCATCCAGTCTCCAGGGTTCAGGGCAGACCGGACCTGAGCCAATGTGAGCATTCTGAACTCCTCCTTCCAGAGGAAGCAATTTAGGACCGTAAGGTCTAGAATAGGACATCCCCCGAAAAGCCAGATGTCCTCAACCAGGCATAGCACTGAAGGGCTATCAACATAGCAATTGTTCTGCCCAGTGAGTCAGTGGTATCCAGTCCACATCTAATTGTGAATTTGGCTGCGTCCCTCCCATCCACCACTGCCTGGTAGAGAATGACTCAGGCCTCCTCCAGGTACTGAGGCAGCACCTGCGCAACTGAGTCCCAGATGGTATGGGAGTATCTGCCCAAGAGGCACACGGTATTGACAGACCGCATTGCCACGCTGGAGGAAGAGAACATGTGCTTTCCAAGGAGTGCACCCTTGAACGAAGAGGCTTGGACCACCAAGCTCTCGGGGGAAGGGTGTTGGGTGAGAAAAACTGGGTCACCTAGACTTGGGCAATGCTTGCAGGTGATCGTCCTTTCCACAGGAACCCCTATGCTGGGCTTAGACCAGGTGCCCAAAAGGACATCAGTGAGGACTTTGTTGAAGAGCAGAAGAGCGGAAGGGGTTCAGAAGAAGATGCAGCAGGCTGAAGCACCTCTGTCAGGAAGTTAGTCCCGACCGCCACCGAAGGAAGCCCGAGGCCCAAGACCTTGGTCTCCCTTCTCACCACCACAGCGTATGACGCTCCCACCTCCATAGCCGCGGTAAGGGGAGAAAGCATGCCAGGGTCTGGAGAAGTGTCCAGACCACTGCGTCACCCAGGACTTCTCTCCAGTCCAACTCTTCTAACTGGTCTGCTACAGCACAGCTTTCCAAACTTTTCATGTTGGGGACACACTTTTTGGAGATGCATCATTTTGGGACACAGTAAGGCAGTGTAGCAAGCGATCGTACCAAGCCCGAAACACCTAAGGGGAGTTTGGGGGTTCTCACTCACTCCGTCTCCCTCTCGCTCTCTCTGTCTCCCTCTCTCTCCCTCCCTCACTCTGTCGCCCTTCCTCTGTCTCCCTCCTTCTCTCTCTCCCTCCCTCCCTCTGTCTGTTTCCCTCTGTCTGTCTCCCTCTCTCTGTCTCCCTCCCTGTCTGTCTCCCTCTCCTTCCCTCTGTCTCCCTCTGACTGTCTCCCTTTGTCTCCCTCCCTCAATCTGTCTCCCTCTCTCTCTGTCCCTCCCTCTCCCTTCCTCGGTCACCCTTTGTCTCGCTTTCTCCCTCTGTCTCCCTCTCCATCTCCCTCTCCCTCTCTGTATGTCTCAGCTTCTGCCTGTCCCTATCCCTGTCTCTGCCTCTATCTGCCTGTCTGTCCCTGTCTCTGTCTGTCCCTGTCTCCCTCCCTTTGTCTGTCCCTGCTAGCCTGCCCTGGTCCCTGTCCCTGCCTCTATTTGTCTCTGTCTGTCCCTGTCTCTGTCTCCCTCCCTCTCTGTCTCCCTCCCTCTCTCGCGGTCTCCCTCCCTCTATCTAGCTCCCTCTCTCCTTCCCTCTGTCTCACTCACTCTGTCTGTCTCCCTCTCTCGGTCTACCTCTCTCTGTTCCTCTTCCTCTCTGCGGCCCTCCCTCTGTCTCCCTCTTGTCTGTCTCCCTCTGTCTCCATCCCTCTGTCGCCCTTCTCCCTCTGTCGCCCTCATCCCTCTGTCTGTCTCCCTCCCTCTGTCTGTCATCCTCCCTCTGTCTGTCTCCCTCTGTCTGTCTCCCTCCCTCTGCCTGTCACCCTCTGTCACCTCACCTCAGCTTACAGGGCACACACACATCCGTACCCGGGTACTTCGCAGGTCTTTAAAAGACCATTTGCTTGTTAATGGGACTTTGTTGTGAATCGCCGGCCATCATAGAGCAGAGTGTCTCGGAGTCCGCGCTGCTGCGGCAGACTCCGAGACACTCTTTCACAGGAATGACTCTCAATACAACTTAATTGATCACTAAATTTTTGTTTTCAATTTTTCATTCAACCTCTCACGTCTTCAACCCCCCCTTCTACTGGAGACCTTAATAGCACTTTTTACGATTTTATTTGTTAATTACTGTAACTCGTGCATTTCATGCACCAGTATTAAAACATATTACCCATGCAGAGAGTTCTGGTTTCAGATCAGTCTGACAGAGAATCATAGATATAGGATACTCAACAATATCTCTTCAAGAACTAAGAACTGCACACCAATCAAGGGGTGGGTGGGGAGGGGTTGATGGTCCAAGTCTAAAGTGGCCATGCTGTAGTAACAGGTTTTTAGCACACGCATGTTGAGTCTCTTTGGTAGTATGTATGACCCAGGGCCAACATAAACGCCACCATACTGGTGTAAATGTCTTCATAGACGAGATTTTGGGTACATAGGAACAAATTTGCGATACGTGGATAGGCCTTTTTAAATGCATGTCTGATTAGAAGTTGGTTTTCTACATAATACTGGAATATTTAAAACTGTCCTTCAGTGAAACTAACCAATAAAAATACAAAAAAAGCAAAAATATAATTTTTTGTTTCCGATTGTTCTAGTGGTGCAAATAGCCCGGGCGCAAGGTGCTGGAGGAATAACTGGTTTTGGTTAGTCATCTCAGTCTTGGCTTTACAGCCCAGTGGGAGGGACTGGAGGTCCCTGGGAACAGGCTAAGAGGGCAGAGGAAAGAAAGAATACACAACGAGCGTTTGAGGGAAACCGAGTACATACAACTTTGCCTCTGAAAAGCTGTGAGACTTGGCCCTTTCCCCAGAAATTTTTCGCTTTTTATCCCCTGTTAATTTAGAATGCCCCTATTGAAACAACACTGTATAGGCTTTGGGGGGTGGAGAATGCCCTGTGTAGTTTAAAACTAGTGTTAAAGTACAGGTACTTCCTACCCCTAACATGGCCGCCACAGACCACTGCTGCAGCAGCGTGATTTAGTGGGCGCATTCTAGTAGCCAGGGGCTGGCTGGAACCCTCAGGCAATGTATCCATCTTAGCCTGCCAGCCTGTCCACAGGTAGAATGGTGGAACCTCCTGGAAGCCTCTGGAACCTTCTGGGAGAGGTGAGGTGACACCAACTGACACCAACTGACACTACCAACTGTCAACTGGCACTATAAAAGGAAAGGGAGGGAACTTTCCTGAGAAGAGAAGCTGAGGAGAAGACCTGGGGAAGTAACTACGCAGGAGGATAGGCAGTGGGGGTCAGGGCAGGGTCTTATGATGCTGGAATGACAGGGCCTAGAGTGCTGCTTTACAAGTGTTGAGGTATCCTGTTCCCCCCCCCACTGACCTAACCCCGCGGAAGGGAACCCCCAGGGACTACTTGAAGGGATTGGCTGAGAAGAGCTTGGAACACCAGCCACCAATTTATCCCCCCTTCAAGGAACCAGAAACCAAGCAACTAAATCAAGGAACAAGAAACCAAGCAACTAAACTAAGGGCGCAAGAAACATCCCGCCAAGAAGAAAACTAAATCACCACAGGACTTTTGAGGAACCCACCAGGTATTGGCGCTGTGTCGCTCCCTGTGCCCCCTGACGCCACCTGGGGTTCCTGCGCTAACCTGCCACTGCTGTGTGGCTTGACCTGTGGACTGCCTTTATTTGAAGTCAGCTACTGCTGAAAGCGCTATAGTCTATTGGTGTAAGCGCTATTGACTGCCTATATTAAGCGCTGTGCTAGCACCTCAAGTGCTTTCTTGTGTGCCCCAGAAGAGCGCTGTATTATGCCTCCAAGCACGTGACTGGCTGGGAAATGCCGTGCCCTGTGGTAGCGCTGTGAGACCTGCTGTAGTTGATCAAGCGCTAGGCCTCTGCGCTAACGCTAGACTGTTCCAGGCTATGGTGCCAAGGGATGGCTTTCCCCTGCATCTGAAGCGCTACAGTGCCTGTGTAAAGCGCTGTGTTCTGTTCTTCTTAACAGTGCTAGAGACTGCGTGCCTTGAAAAGCGCCGTATCCTGTGCCCCCTGAGGAGCGCTATATTTTGCCTCAGGCGCTGTCAGAATTCAGCACCCTTCTGCCTGCCATTGGGTCGCCCCAGTGCGTCGAAGTGCCCCTCAGGCGCGGCCTGTGCCAAGCGCTTACCTGTAGCGCCTCGCGACGTGTGGAAGTTGCCCGGGCGGCCCTCGGTGCCAGGAGAGGGCCGCCGCCACATCAGAGAGCCGTCGTCACCGCCGCAGCCCGGCCGTGGAGTGAGGAGTTTCCACGGCGGCCCCCGGTGCCTGGAGAGGGCCGCCGCAGCATTGCTGAGTGACGCGATCACCGCCGCAGCCCAGGCCAAGCAGAGGGAGTCTCCACGGCAGCCCCCGGTGTCAGGAGGGGGCCGCCGGAATTTCTGTCAGGTCGCGCTGGGCCTGACAGGCCGTGAAGCCCCGATCTCACCTCACGTGACGGAGGTGCGCCGTGTCATCGGCTGCACCCCCGCCCATTGCCGCGCAGCCATTGGCTGCAAGCGTCAAGCGCCTTTGCCGGCCGCGCTGTGGTCGGCGGCCGGCACTTACTTGCTGGAAAGACTGTGCCCTGGCGGATCGGGGCCTCCATTGCTGCATCAGAGGCCCCGGGCTATCCCTAATCTGCCGGGCCTCACTTCAACGACGGGGAGGGCTCCGAGAGAGTGTCAGAGCCCCCCCCACTGCCAGCACTCGTCGCGGAGGGGGCCGACGTGCACCAGAGCCCCCTCCGATTGCCCCGCATCACGGATCCGGCCCATTTGCATCGCGCTGGGCCGAATGAAGCCCACGGGAGGGTTGGAACCCCTCTCTTGCCTCCAGAACCTGCGCAAGGGCCCGGAGGGCCGAAGAAAAAGGTAATCCCCCAGGGGAGGAGGGCGGAAGGCCGGGTAAGGCCCCGTGTTCGCCCCTCCCCGGGGGAAGATGTCACTGGGCCCCGTTGGCCCTCATTAATTGTTGAAAACTAGTGACTGGGCCTGGTGGCCCCAATTAGCCCCTAACTGTAGAGGAACTGGGCTAGAGCCCTGAGAGAGTCTTATCAGGGACCTGACCTTATTAGAGGAGTTGACCCCCTGATGAGGGGAATGGTTATTAAGCTATGTTTCCCAGTTCTTGTGCATAGAATGGGAATGCCTGGGTCTCCTTGCCTAATGCCAGGTTGGAAGTGATGTAATGCCCATTTGAAGCCTGATGCAGGGCTTATGGGGTGCTAAGGAAATACTTGGGGCCTATTGAAATACTGGGTACTGGCTAATTAAATGTTCACTCCTGCTTAGGGCAATGCCTTTAGAAATGTCCTAACTTCTGCCTAGAGAACTGTTTATTTCTAGCTAAATGCCTTAGTGAATGCCCAATGAAAGGTTCATTCAAATATGCTTAGAGTAGGTAACAGAATGTTGATTCCTGGGTAAGGAAATGTGTATTCCTGTTTAGAGGAGTGATGAAATGCACTGTTGCATATTAGGATGGAAAGTCCTATAGGAATATTTGGCACGGGGTAGTTAAATGTCTAACTCTGCCTAGTGCGATGCCTTTCAGTTATCTAAGAAAACGTTATTCCTGCAGGAGTGTGTTTTGCAAGTAAAAGTTGATTACTTACCTCCAAGGGGGTAAACCAGAAGATTATTCCTGATTCCTTATTGAGCAGCTGGTTATCACTCATGTAAGGTGGAAGGGCCTAACTTCTAACAAAGAGGGTCACATAGAGAAATGCTCTGCCTTTAAGGGAACGTTTTATGTATACTATGTTGAATTGCTGGTTTTCCCCAGTGAGGTGTTTTATTCCTAAATAGGGAGATGGTTAAACCTACACAAGGGGTTATTTATTTATAATGAAATGTTTTTGCCTCATTAGTGTCATATTTATTGAAATGCTTCCTGTTATAACTCCTTAATATATTTGATGTAGGTGCTGACCAGGAGCAAGGCATAGGTCAGGCCTGGGTTTTACTAAAATGTATTTCTTACAGGTGATGATGAGGAACCAGGCCAAGGTCTGGCCTGTAGTTATTTAATATTTAATATTTATTATTTATTCATCCAGTATTTATTGCCAAGTGTTCTCACACATGTATTTTAATGGAAAGCTAATAAGCTAATCTTATAATGAATTCCTAATACCCTGATCCTGCTCTATCTTAATAAAGTTAACTTGAGTTTTTACATAAGCTCACTGGAGTGGTGTCCCTAATTGCGTGCCCATGTTTCTGACTCAGTGGTTGCGTGTGCTGCATGGTTGCTTAACACATATGCTTTCTGATGCCTACCCGCTCGTGCCATGCTACCCTAGGGGACTGGTGACCCCAGTTCCAACATATTGGTGTCGAGCGGTGGGATCCAGGACTTGTGACCATGCAGCACCCTCCATTGGAACAGGGTGCACAGCAATTGGGCTGCACAATTATTGTGTGTAAGCCAAAGTAATTGACCCCTCCATTGTCTAGCCTGTAGAGTGTATCAAGATCTGTTAGACCTAATCCTGTCACCCACGTCCTGGTATCTTTTCCCAGATTTATCTGAGTCCCCACCTGGCATAATTGAGTTCTGTCAGGGGATGGGGGTGCCTGTTGGGCGGAGAACCAGAAAGAAGGAACTCCGTACCACTTTGGGGGCACGGGTAGGAGCCCACCCAGAGGGGAGAGGGGATGGGGAACAGGAGGGGCAGGTCACACCCAGGGAGGCGGGCACACCAGAAGACCCAGGCCTACTCAACTTTGTTGTGTCTGACAATGTGCTACCGGGAGGATGTTCTGGGGCAGGGAGTAGAGTAACTGGGGGTGCGCATCGTCTAAGATGATAGAGCATGAGAGGGAGAGTGAGAGCCTTGCAATGGATGAGAGGAAGCTGGTGCACAGGCTTCAGCTAGAAGAGTTAGAGCTGAAGGCCTTGGAATTATGTGTACCAGGTGCTTCCAATGGTGGCAGCGTACCCGAGGTTCGGAGTTTAGACCAGTCACAGAGTGTAGGACCTGGACTGGGGTTTCAGGATCAGGAATTGCCTGACCTGGAGGGTGGGGTACCGGTAACTAAGGACCCTACCAGAGTGACTCTCAGGGGTACTACTCCAGGTGGGAGGGTGCGGAACCCAGGGAGGGGGTGCAGAGGGAGGAAGGACTCTCCTCTGGCACCGGTCCAGCCACAGGGCGCAGATCCTGGGTTGGGTGGCTAGGTTCAGGGGTTGCCTGACCTGGCGGGAGGAATCTCTGTATTCAGAGTTCCTCCGGTTGTGACTTCCAGGGGTACCTATCCGGGGAGGAGGGTGCGGAACCCTGGAAGGGGGTGCAGAGGGAGGAAGGACTCTCCTCTGGCACCGGTCCAGCCACAGGGCGCAGATCCTGGGTTGGGTGGCTAGGTTCAGGGGTTGCCTGACCTGGCGGGAGGAATCTCTGTATTCAGAGTTCCTCCGGTTGTGACTTCCAGGGGTACCTATCCGGGGAGGAGGGTGCGGAACCCTGGAAGGGGGTGCAGAGGGAGGAAGGACTCTCCTCTGGCACCGGTCCAGCCACGGGGTTAAGATCCTGGGTTGGGTGGCCAGGTTCAGGGGTTGCCTGACCTGGCGGGAGGAATCTCTGTATTCAGAGTTCCTCCGGTTGTGACTCTCAGGGGTACTACTCCAGGTGGGAGGGTGCGGAACCCTGGGAGGGGGTGCAGGGAGAGGTAAGTCTCGCCCCTGTCACCAATTCAACTGAAGGGTTTAGACCCTAGGTTGAGGAGGAGAGTGGAAAAAGGTACCACGGGCCTGGGGCGACTGCCCCCCACTCTGAGAGAGAGTAAGGGCCAGAGACATCTGGATTGGAGGTCTGTCCTGGCCGCATCCCACTAGGAACACCAGTGGGGTGGTTGGAATAGCGAGGATGTCATGGTGGTATTAGGCCTGCGTCCACCTTTTTCCGCCCCAAGCAGGGAAGCCCGTCAAGGGAATGATCAGTCTACCCTGGCTTTTGGCTGGGGGGGAGATGTGTGAGACTTGGCACTTTCCCCAGAAATTTTTTGCTTTTTATCCCCTGTTAATTTAGAATGCCCCTATTGAAACAACACTGTATAGGCTTTGGGGGGTGGAGAATGCCCTGTGTAGTTTAAAACTAGTGTTAAAGTACAGGTACTTCCTACCCCTAACATGGCCGCCACAGACCACTGCTGCAGCAGCGTGATTTAGTGGGCGCATTCTAGTAGCCAGGGGCTGGCTGGAACCCTCAGGCAATGTATCCATCTTAGCCTGCCAGCCTGTCCACAGGTAGAATGGTGGAACCTCCTGGAAGCTTCTGGAACCTTCTGGGAGAGGTGAGGTGACACCAACTGACACCAACTGACACTACCAACTGTCAACTGGCACTATAAAAGGAAAGGGAGGGAACTTTCCTGAGAAGAGAAGCTGGGGAGAAGACCTGGGGAAGTACCTACGCAGGAGGATAGGCAGTGGGGGTCAGGGCAGGGTCTTATGATGCTGGAATGACAGGGCCTAGAGTGCTGCTTTACAAGTGTTGAGGTATCCTGTTCCCCCCCCACTGACCTAACCCCGCGGAAGGGAACCCCCAGGGACTACTTGAAGGGATTGGCTGAGAAGAGCTTGGAACACCAGCCACCAATTTATCCCCCCTTCAAGGAACCAGAAACCAAGCAACTAAATCAAGGAACAAGAAACCAAGCAACTAAACTAAGGGCGCAAGAAACATCCCGCCAAGAAGAAAACTAAATCACCACAGGACTTTTGAGGAACCCACCAGGTATTGGCGCTGTGTCGCTCCCTGTGCACCCTGACGCCACCTGGGGTTCCTGCGCTAACCTGCCACTGCTGTGTGGCTTGACCTGTGGACTGCCTTTATTTGAATTCAGCTACTGCTGAAAGCGCTATAGTCTATTGGTGTAAGCGCTATTGACTGCCTATATTAAGCGCTGTGCTAGCACCTCAAGTGCTTTCTTGTGTGCCCCAGAAGAGCGCTGTATTATGCCTCCAAGCACGTGACTGGCTGGGAAATGCCGTGCCCTGTGGTAGCGCTGTGAGACCTGCTGTAGTTGATCAAGCGCTAGGCCTCTGCGCTAACGCTAGACTGTTCCAGGCTATGGTGCCAAGGGATGGCTTTCCCCTGCATCTGAAGCGCTACAGTGCCTGTGTAAAGCGCTGTGTTCTGTTCTTCTTAACAGTGCTAGAGACTGCGTGCCTTGAAAAGCGCCGTATCCTGTGCCCCCTGAGGAGCGCTATATTTTGCCTCAGGCGCTGTCAGAATTCAGCGCCCTTCTGCCTGCCATTGGGTCGCCCCAGAGCGTCGAAGTGCCCCTCAGGCGCGGCCTGTGCCAAGCGCTTACCTGTAGCGCCTCGCGACGTGTGGAAGTTGCCCGGGCGGCCCTCGGTGCCAGGAGAGGGCTGCCGCCACATCAGAGAGCCGTCGTCACCGCCGCAGCCCGGCCGTGGAGTGAGGAGTTTCCCCGGCGGCCCCCGGTGCCTGGAGAGGGCCGCCGCAGCATTGCTGAGTGACGCGATCACCGCCGCAGCCCAGGCCAAGCAGAGGGAGTCTCCACGGCAGCCCCCGGTGTCAGGAGGGGGCCGCCGGAATTTCTGTCAGGTCGCGCTGGGCGTGACAGGCCGTGAAGCCCCGATCTCACCTCACGTGACGGAGGTGCGCCGTGTCATCGGCCGCACCCCCGCCCATTGCCGCGCAGCCATTGGCTGCAAGCGTCAAGCGCCTTTGCCGGCCGCGCTGTGGTCGGCGGCCGGCACTTACTTGCTGGAAAGACTGTGCCCTGGCGGATCGGGGCCTCCATTGCTGCATCAGAGGCCCCGGGCTATCCCTAATCTGCCGGGCCTCACTTCAACGACGGGGAGGGCTCCGAGAGAGTGTCAGAGCCCCCCCCACTGCCAGCACTCGTCGCGGAGGGGGCCGACGTGCACCAGAGCCCCCTCCGATTGCCCCGCATCACGGATCCGGCCCATTTGCATCGCGCTGGGCCGAATGAAGCCCATGGGAGGGTTGGAACCCCTCTCTTGCCTCCAGAACCTGCGCAAGGGCCCGGAGGGCCGAAGAAAAAGGTAATCCCCCAGGGGAGGAGGGCGGAAGGCCGGGTAAGGCCCCGTGTTCGCCCCTCCCCGGGGGAAGATGTCACTGGGCCCCGTTGGCCCTCATTAATTGTTGAAAACTAGTGACTGGGCCTGGTGGCCCCAATTAGCCCCTAACTGTAGAGGAACTGGGCTAGAGCCCTGAGAGAGTCTTATCAGGGACCTGACCTTATTAGAGGAGTTGACCCCCTGATGAGGGGAATGGTTATTAAGCTATGTTTCCCAGTTCTTGTGCATAGAATGGGAATGCCTGGGTCTCTTTGCCTAATGCCAGGTTGGAAGTGATGTAATGCCCATTTGAAGCCTGATGCAGGGCTTATGGGGTGCTAAGGAAATACTTGGGGCCTATTGAAATACTGGGTACTGGCTAATTAAATGTTCACTCCTGCTTAGGGCAATGCCTTTAGAAATGTCCTAACTTCTGCCTAGAGAACTGTTTATTTCTAGCTAAATGCCTTAGTGAATGCCCAATGAAAGGTTCATTCAAATATGCTTAGAGTAGGTAACAGAATGTTGATTCCTGGGTAAGGAAATGTGTATTCCTGTTTAGAGGAGTGATGAAATGCACTGTTGCATATTAGGATGGAAAGCCCTATAGGAATATTTGGCACGGGGTAGTTAAATGTCTAACTCTGCCTAGTGCGATGCCTTTCAGTTATCTAAGAAAACGTTATTCCTGCAGGAGTGTGTTTTGCAAGTAAAAGTTGATTACTTACCTCCAAGGGGGTAAACCAGAAGATTATTCCTGATTCCTTATTGAGCAGCTGGTTATCACTCATGTAAGGTGGAAGGGCCTAACTTCTAACAAAGAGGGTCACATAGAGAAATGCTCTGCCTTTAAGGGAACGTTTTATGTATACTATGTTGAATTGCTGGTTTTCCCCAGTGAGGTGTTTTATTCCTAAATAGGGAGATGGTTAAACCTACACAAGGGGTTATTTATTTATAATGAAATGTTTTTGCCTCATTAGTGTCATATTTATTGAAATGCTTCCTGTTATAACTCCTTAATATATTTGATGCAGGTGCTGACCAGGAGCAAGGCATAGGTCAGGCCTGGGTTTTACTAAAATGTATTTCTTACAGGTGATGATGAGGAACCAGGCCAAGGTCTGGCCTGTAGTTATTTAATATTTAATATTTATTATTTATTCATCCAGTATTTATTGCCAAGTGTTCTCACACATGTATTTTAATGGAAAGCTAATAAGCTAATCTTATAATGAATTGTTAATACCCTGATCCTGCTCTATCTTAATAAAGTTAACTTGAGTTTTTACATAAGCTCACTGGAGTGGTGTCCCTAATTGCGTGCCCATGTTTCTGACTCAGTGGTTGCGTGTGCTGCATGGTTGCTTAACACATATGCTTTCTGATGCCTACACGCTCGTGCCATGCTACCCTAGGGGACTGGTGACCCCAGTTCCAACAAAAGCAGAAGGGTCAAAGAACTGCTAATGACAGAAAACCAAGCGAAGGACTGAGAGGACAACATGGATAGTGAAGGTCGGTCCGGAAAATGGTTGTAGGAACTGAAATGAGGAAAATGAAAGGCTGCAGGGAAAAGCAGGACGGGGAAGAGAGAAGATTTAAGGGAAAACAAGAGGACCAGAATAAAGGGGGAAAGAAGGGATAAGCTCAAAGGGAGTAAAACAAAAAACACAGAGGATATGAAAAACGGGAGTGAGATAAGAGGAGAAGAGCTGGGAGTATGAAATAAAAGGTGAAGGCAAGAGTGGAGGAAAAAGACGACTTAGCACAGCAAAGAATATACGAAAAACATAAGAGGAAAAAAAATAAAGTGGAGGGCATGAGTGTAGGAAAAGGGATGAGGAAAGAGTAGGAAAAGGGCAGGGGAGAGGAAAAGAGTAAAGTAGGCTGAATAGGAGGAACCGGAGGTAAGAAAGACAAGGTGAGTAGAGAAAACAGAAGGGATGAGAAGAGAAGTATGAAGAATAGAAGGGAAGGAAAGGACAAGAAAATGGGGGGGGGAGGTAAAAGGTATACACATGGTGACGGAGTGAGAAGGACTAAAGAGAAGGTGGAAGAAGGGCTGGAGAAAGAACTATTAATTTGGCACATATTTAAAGACAAATTAGCTCTTACTACTAACCAAGCAATGATTAGCAAAAGGTGGTGAGCAGCTAATTCGGGCTACTTTTCTGCGGGGTGCCTGGGCATATGTTTGATCCTATTCTGACCAGCATCAATTAAAAGCATCATCCCAACATTTTTTTTGTCTCCAGGTTTTACGAAAAAATTGCTTTATTATGGAATGCAGATCAGGCATAAAGGCCATCTTTCTCGGCAGGCTGCTGAGACCACGACCCCTCCTTTACTCTACTTCACCTGTACCATACGGCTATAACCGCCCCACCGAGAATATCACTCCATCTGGCAGAAATCTCAGCTGTGTCACAATTACCAATTCCTGCTACTGGCATGCGTTACTGCAGGAGTAATTAGACTACAGCTGATTGAACACATCAAATGCTACACACGGCAACTGCAGCATCTTATAAAACGCCACACAGATAGATCACAAGTTCTTCTTGTAGAATTCCTGGCTGTACTTCGCAGGTCATTAAAAGACCATTAACTTGTTAATGGGGCTTTGTTGTGAATCGCCAGCCACCATAGAGCAGAGTGTCTCGGAGTCCGCGCTGCTGCGGCAGACTCCGAGACACTCTTTCACAGGAGTGCCTCTTAATTAGCAGCAGTTATGAGCTAATTGCCCGTAATACCAGTACTGTGTCAGGAAACACAGTTTGGAAAGCTCTGTGCTACAGGGTCTAGTGACCCCTTCCAGTCCTCAGCACCACCTTCAGTGTGATAGGGAATACCAGGGATGAACAGGGGGACAAATGTACCCTCCAGCGTCAGATCTGATGTCGGTCCAGCTCCGGGTCTATCTCAGGGATGAGGATGGGGGTGGCATCAACAGGGGATATGGTCGGCGTCAGGATCGATGGAAGGTCGAGTAAGATTGCCTGGCATCGGTCCGGATCCAGGCTTGGATCCGCGCGGCCCTCCAGCACCGGAGCCACCGGCATCGTAAGCCCAGGACCCCGGACTGGCTCCGCGGGGCCCAAAGGCGGGCATCCCAAACATGCAGTGAAGGGCTTTGTAAAATGTTCCAAGTTAGGCAGGGGATGCACCAGCTCCCGGAAACAGGGGAGGCACAGAGTCATCCCTGAATCATGCACCGGATGCGGCGTCTTTGAGGGACTATGCTCCCGGTCCTGAGTCACATCAGCCAACTGATGGGGGTAGGTGAAGAGCGCTAGTGCTTCTTCGCCTTCTTCTTCTTGGACTTACCCGAAGACCTCCAAGGCTTGGAGTGCAAAGAGGTGTGGTGGGTCCGGGAACAGTCTCGAGACCTTCCTCTCAAATGAGATCAGGAGCGGGAACAGATGCAGAGACGACCACTGGGCCTTCAATTGCATCCGGGACCACTCCCACAAAGACGTAGGATTCATGGCCCGGCAGTCGGAGCACGACTTTGGGTCGTGGTTGTACTCCGGAAACCAAAGGCACACGAAGTGTGGGTCCGTCACAGACATTAATTTGTGACAGGCGTCGCAAAGCTTAAAGCCTATCTGGCGTCGGGACATCCCTACTAGCACCAGAAGTCAAAAGAGGTCGACAAAACATCAAAAAAGTTTAGTCAAAAATTGACTAGGGGTAGCTCTCGCCGGATCTGCACTAAGCTGGCGCATATAATAAAAGAACTGATGTCAGAACACAGGGGTGGCGTCTAAGTAGACACAGCAATGTCATCCCAGAGACCAAGACGCCTATGACGGGCGCGGAGTCAACCAATGTCACCTACCGTCACGCGGGGGTACTGCTAAGAAAAAATTCTCCAGATCCAGACTGGCGCCTAGGGGTAATTCTAAGGTAAGGAATCTATAACTAACAGTCTCTTTCTGATCTTAGGTTTGTTGATACTGTTGCCTTTTTGGTTTAGACTGTGCCATGTGGTGTCAATATATTTTTATTGCTGAGTTACCCAAGAGCCAAGGATCTACAGTATTTCTGGTGTCTGTGTTCCTTTTGAGTAAAATGGGGTATTTTATATTTGTGGCAAATTGGCATCGCCCATGGGTTCTGCCCATTTAGTCCTCCAGGAGTTTTCGCAAAGGAGTACCCACTTTTTGGACTTTTACTGTGAGCAAGTCACACTACCTCAGCCTCACTCACAATAAATTCATATTAATTGGAATGATCATGTTAATCACCAGTGTCTGCCTTTCAAGATTAGGTCACTGCACTGATATGCTGCTAGGTTAAAAGACTCTGGGCTAGTTACACATGAACACGTGTGACACAAGTGTGCAAATGTGAGCGGGATGCACATGTGAGACTACCATTGTGCGCACCCCGAAATGTGTGCAGAGGTAGCCTGTCGCAGAAGAGACTCTGTGGTAGGTCTTATATTATAAGTAAAAGACACACAGTTGATGGACAGAATGCAGAACAAATTAAAACATTAACCCCCAGTCAAGAGACCCGGGTTAAATCCATCATTCTTTTGCTTTCCATGCCACCGCAGTTTAGACCTGGCCATATGCAAATCAGCCTTGACCATGTGCCTCATGGGAACAGTCTAGCCCGAACTGCCAAGCCAGGTCCTCCCTGGACCAGAAACAAACATCCTAGGACTAGGTTTGGGGTTTCACCCCTCATCAGTCAGGATAGCTTGAATCCAGTGGCCCAGTGGTGGGTCCTGTGCTCTCCATGCCACTGGAGTCAAGCTATCCTGGCTAATAAGGTGGGAAACCCCGAAACCGGTCATAGGATTCTTGTTTCCAGTCCAAAGAGGACCGGACCAGGCAGTTCGGGCTGGACTGTTCCCATTGGACGCAGGGTCAAGACTGATTTGCATATGGCTGGGTACCAGATGGCTTTAGGCCGAGATCTCTGTACTCAGGTGTATCGGGGTGAATGTATGATATTGTTCTGCATTCTGTCCATTAATTGTTCTTATTGCATTTATATTATAAATGGGCATACATAATATAGGTCTGCAGTGTTTTTACTTTATTGTACATTATATGCAAAATCAGTCCTAAAGTACAAGGTACCAATATGGGGATAAAAATGCAATCTGAATTGGAATCTGCAGTTCCCAATATACTACATCTACACCTTATGGCATATTAAGACTGGTCTATGGGTGTGTGAAATTTGTATAATTTTCTTTTGCTTAATTAAGAAAAATTAATGCAAATGTATGCAAAATTAATGCATAGGTATGCAAAACAGCATGTAATTACATGAAATGTAAATCCGGCATTTTGCACCATATTTTAGTGCAAAATGCATCCTTGTGTCAATTTTTGCCTGACTATACCTTCGGTCGTTTTTTGGTTTTAATTAATAGGTGCGACTCCACTTTAACTCTAGTAATGCGAATGTGCATTTATTAGCACATATGGCCGGGATGCCCGTCACCCCCTCCAAACACAATCCCCAAGGATGGGAAGACGGACGCAGTTCTGAACTTTTGGAAGGCGGGAGGGAGTCACCCTCCCGGCCGTATTTATTAAAATATGAAACAAAATTAAAACATTAAATAAAAGTTTCATATCATGTACAATTTTCATTTATTACATTTCGATGAAGACATGTTCATTGGCTAACCTTAACAAATCTCTAATACAAAGGTTTCCTAGCCGAGTCTAACATCCTGCAAATGCATACATTCTAAATTAAAATTGTACATCCTAGCATTAAGGGCCAACGGCAAGGTCACAACCGGTGTCAGATCCCTACTACCAAAACTCTCGCCCTCACGGTGTGAGTGGCGGCCGCGCAGAGGACTGTACCCTCCGTGCCAACTCCAATTTCCCTTGTATTGTTGGGGGCCCCCATTTCAGCTCGACGCCATCTTAAAGGTCGTCCGAGCACCCGTGTGAGGTATCTGTAGGAAGGACAGCGTGGACTCCCCCCCCCCCCCCACCCCACACTCTCTCTCACATCCGCTGTCGCGGATATCCGGGCCCCGGGAAATTCGTAGGAGGGGCATATAGCCGCCTCCTCCCCTGGAAGGGGCCTATGGCCGTCTCCCCTTAGGCGCCCCATCCTTAGTGGGTGCCGCCTCCCAGTGGGAGGGGCCAATGGCCGCCTCCCCCCGGGCGCTCCCATCCATAGTGGGTGGCGCCCCCCTCTAGGGACCTTGAAATTACTGCTCACCGATCATGACCTTACCGCCACAGGCCGGATAGTTGACCGGCTATCCGGCCCCCCCACAAACTCCTACTAAAGGTCATGCTTCTTCAAACCCCTTAGCCATGCTATGAAGTCTCCTATGAGTAAGACATTCCCCTCCCGGGACAGGTGAACCCCATCATTGAGATACATGTGATCACCCCGAATACACCCATGCGGAATGCTATGCAGCTGCGCAGAGCGAAACAATCTACCAATTTTGTTGTTAACCTTCTTCACCGAATGGTTCAGAGCTGACACTGAAAGGCCCCCCGCCAAACCCTTCTGGAAATCATGTGGGACCAGGCAATCGTGCACCCCGGAATCCTTTTTGCCAACCAGCTAACGGCAGACAAAACTCGCTCGAGTAATACTCGCCTACCGAGTGTCACCAAGTCATTGCCCCCCAGGTGTACTATGACTACAGATGGCGGTGACCTCTCCCGCCCTAAGAGACCCTCAACAAAAGATTCGAACTGGTCAATACAGAGCCCGCCCCTTCCGTGGAAGGCCACTCTGTACCCGTATTCCCCAGCTGCGTGAGTCATGTCACCTGCTTTGAATACGTCCCCGGCCCGCCTCACGTATGAGTGGCCCACAACCCACACCACTCTCTCCTCAGCAGGTGATCCGTGACTGCTGGTCCCCTGGTGCCGGGTCGACTGTAAATTCCGCCCGCATGATATGCTCGCGAAACTGTAAATCAAACAGAAGACAAGAAGCGTGAGTGCATGTAACTTGGCTTCACAACATGTGCAATCGCACATACCTTTTAAAACAATTCGAGGACCATTGTCCTAACTGTTTCACCTCTTCCGCACTCTGACCCCTGGCTGTAGCCTCAGTAGCAGCCCCTATCCTGAAGGAGTGGGTCCCAAAATCGCACGGGTCCATGCCCGCCGCCGCGATTGTCAGTGCTAGCACCCTCTGGAACTGAAACCTCGTCAGTGGGGTGGCATCGATGTGCCTCAGCAAACTCCCCCCCATGTATCCGCCCTCAGTGCTAAGTATTCCTCTATGCACCTTACCGGGCACGTGGGGGACCCTCGCATGCGCTGGACAACAACACTGTTTCCCATAGCTCCCTGGTCAGTCTTGGACCTAGCTATCGTGACTACCATCGAATCACCCCTAATCAGGATGTGATCCCTGCATAAGCCTCCCTCCACATCTTTCTTATTCGTTGCGACCAGTTCGCTCACCCGCATAGCCCCATGGAACGCTAATGCGAAAGCTGCCCGGAACAGAACTGCTTCGAATTGGGAGGAGCATGTCGTGACTAGTTTCGCCATGAGTAGGGACAACCTTTCTAGGCCAATCGGGCGCCTCTCGTCTTGCTTACGACCCTCAAGGCGCTGCCAGCCACGAAGGGCTTTTTTCGCCAAAAAGGAACCTGTTGGGTCTTTGATGCCATGCACCTGCGCCATGAATGAGATGGCTGCCCGGTGTCTATTGGCCGTTGCCGCTGATCAGCCTTCCCTGTGCAGTGCTACCAGGAACCCTAGGAAGGAATCCTCCTGACCCCAGCTCTGATATCCTGTCGGACCCAAAAATGCACAATGGGAACGAAACGCTCCTTCGTATGCCTTCCTCGTCCTGGGGGCTAAGCTTGCTGCCACGAGGTCTTGTAATCCGGGGCACCGATTAGCCAGAGTGCTTCGGGGAATGGTGCCGCCGCTAGGTCCGCTGTAGGTAGATAACCCCTGAACGCCTGCATATGTGAACGAGAGAGTGCATCAGCCACATGATTCAGTACACCCGGCACATGTTTCGCCCTGAACTGTACATTCAATCTCATGCAAAGCAGCACAACCTCCTTCAACAATCTCAAGATCCATTTGCAGCGTGCTGCCTGATTGTTAATGCATTCGACAACAGTCATATTATCGGACCAAAATACCACAGAACGGTCTCTGAACTCGTCCGGCCATGCCATCAGAGCAACAAAAATAGGGAATAGCTCGAGGAACCCTATGTTACCTGTGAGACCGCTAGCGTGCCACCACGTCGGCCATGTTTGCGCCGACCATCGATTACCAAAGATGGCGCCAAATCCCACGCTCCCCGCCGAGTCAGTCCACAAACCCAGCTCGTCCGAAGACGCTGGTGGCTTGTTCCACACTACTCGACCGTTGAAGTCCGCCAGAAATGCCAACCAGATGCGCATATCCTGGCGGACCTCTGCAGACAGTCTCGTGCGGTGGTGTCTTTCCTTGAGACCAACCATAGCTTGTGCAATAGAGCGTGAAAAAGGGCGGGCCATTGGTATCACTCTCAAGGCAAAGTTAAGCTGACCCACTGCTTGCTGTAACTGGTGCAGGGTCACTTTCTCCTTACTAAGGCACAGTTCCAGGGAAGCCCTAAATTTAGCTACCTTTTCCATTGGCAAACGGAAACATCCCTCCACAGAATCAAGCTCAATTCCCAGAAACTCAAGTGAAGTAGATGGTCCGACCGTCTTACCTGGTGCCAATGGCACTCCAAACTCCCTCATGAGGATGCAAAATTCCTGTAGCGCCTGCGCACATTCCGTGTCGCCGGCTGCTCCCAAGAACAGAAAGTCATCTAGGTAATGCATAACATGCCTATGCCCTGTGGCCTCGGTGAATGCCCACTCTAAAAAACAACTGAATTTTTCAAAATAGGCACAAGAAATGGAGCAACCCATCGGCATGCATTTATCCATGTAATAACGTCCTTGGAACGCAAAACCTAGCAAACGCTGATCCTGTGGGTGTACCGGGAGCAACCGGAATGCTGATTCGATATCTGATTTTGCCATCAGCGCCCCGGGGCCCAGGCGATTTAACATGGTGACGGCATCATCGAATGATGCGTACCGCACCGAACAGACTTCTGGGTCAATAGCATCGTTTACTGAGAAACCCCTTGGAGCAGACAGATTGTGGATCAGCCTAAATTCCCCCGGGTCTTTTTTGGTGACCACCCCTAATGGGGAACAGATGAAATTCGCCACTGGCGGGCGCTGAAATGGGCCAGCGACTTGGCCTAGGGTCACCTCTTTGGCGATTTTCTTCTCTACCACACCTGGATTATGTTGTGCCGAAAGCTGGTTTTTACAAAAAGGTTCCCCACGAAAATCCCCTGCCGGGATGTGGAAGCCATATAAGAATCCCTTCCGCAACACCCCAGCAGAGACATAATCAGGGTATTTGTTTAACCACGGAGTCATAGCCATGAGATCAACGGGAGTGGGCAATTGTACACAACGATCCCCCTCAGTCTTGTTTGGACCCTCCTCTACCTCCCGACCCGCTATTTTTTGACCTGCATGAACTCTCCGGGTGCGAGGAATTCCCACAACCCGCACACGCATGCTTGAACTTACATGCCCCTTGCGGTCTGGTACAGTTGCCTCTATTGAAGCCCCAACAGACCCCCCACTTTCCACTATTCCCGCCGGTTCTCGGCTGGTGATCGCCACCGGCGCCTGCTCGAAAGGGCACCGCAGGCTGCTGGCGGGAAAACCCAGACCCATTCCCACCTGGCGAGGACGTCCTCGACGCGCCAGGCAGGAGCTGCTTCTGCCAAGAAATCGAGTCGAGGCAATCCCATGTCAGAGATGAATCATACTCTTTCGCTTTACGGAATTTCATGTCGTAACCCATCCATTCATTCCCCTCATATGTTTCATAAAAATCCATTATACGTGCCTGATAACAAGATAATTCGGGCAAAACCTCGGGCTTACGCTCGCCAATAATCGCAGTAAACATTGCAAAGGCCTCGTCTCATCCACCCTGAATCCCGCCATTTTGGCTCGCCAGACACTCGGGTGCCACAAATCTTTCTGTGTCTTAGCATGCTCCATCTCGCGATGGTCAGTCAACAACGAAAACATATTAACATACTTGTCTGCCCATATCAATTCTTTCGTGGCCAACGGGATATGTTGGAGCACTCTCTCCCGTCTTGAGGGCAATGAGCCCTCCCCCGCCACTGGCAAAGCGAGCTTACCCGGTTCGGTCGTTGTTCCTGCCGTTTTCTCGATACCACTTGCCGGTCCTTCCGGGGTCACCTGTGGGGAGACAAGAGGGATATTCGCCTTCGCGGCATCTCGTGACTGCCGCAACTGCTGGATTAGTAACCTGGCCTCTTCGGCCGTGTCTCCGGGCGCCGTAGCACCCCCTGCCTTCTTGTTGAGCCATGCGGCCAACTGGGTGGCCAATTCGGGAGGCATGTCCTCGTCGTTGGCGGGCGTAATCACAACCGGAATCGGTTGACCCGCGTCTGGGGTTGGAACAGGGGCCTCAGCTGGTATGGCAGGGCTGACCGGGGGTACCTCAGGGACCGGAACTTCCCCTGCCGCCGCCCTCCTCTTGACCCGCTTCCCTCTACCCTCAGGGACGACTCCCGGCAATGCCGGGCCTACTACCTTCTTCGGGTTGCCAGGCTTGTTCATTGCGGCCAGTTGCTTCTTAATGCCCGCCATATCACGACCAAGCGCTGGAACTTGACCGGTGTTTCGTTCTATCCTCGCCATTCTGTTCACCAACATGCGAAGAACCTGGTCTGTCTCGGAACCCTTTCCTGCCTTCTTGCCAGACATGGTCGAGTATCTACTCTGGGTCGATCAAGACGGTCCGGGATTCTTCTCTGTAAAGTCACTGAAAGAGAAACACAAAAAATTACAAGTTCTCAAAATTGCTCCTTGTTCCGTCGAGGGCTCACGTGCAACGAGTGGGTGCAGCTTCCAAGCACAGGAACAAGAGGACGCTTCTTCGGATTCCCGCTCTCTTTATTCTTCTTCGGGAGGGCGTGTACCCTCCGCCGGTACGCCTACTGGGCGTGGCCATCGGTGTTGGTGTCTAGGACAACCCCTCTTGGGCGGGAAAAGGCGCGCCCCGGCTACGCCGCTTCGGGCATACCAGCCAAGACACGCCCCCCGCCCAAAATGGTTTCCCGGGAGGATCGGGGCACCCAACCATACGTTCGGGAGGACCGAGTGGTCGCCCCTTTCCAGTTGCCCTAAATACCAAAAATATATTAATACCATGGCAGTGAAAATAAACCATAAATGAGCAGATAGGAGGAGGGCCGTCATTAATGTACAAAGATTTCTAGGTCTGGGTTGATAATGCATTATTAAGCCAGACCTGTTAGCAATGCCAATGCGTGTCTCTTTTAGTTGTGTGATTTTTCCACACATTTCGGAATTGTTGATACCTGTAGCCTAGGACTGATCAACAAGCCTGCCCTTCCCTTAGTAAATTTGTTTTCCACAATACAAAACGCTCAAATTTGGTAGAACCTGTACATTTCCAAAATGGCAAGAAAAAAGTCTAACACTTAATCATCCAATGGCATTTCATAAAGAATTGCAATGTAAGTGACAGAATTTGTGGGTTTCCTGCTAGTGAAGGTATGATTGATTTCAAGGCACTTTCTCAAAAAAATGAGGGTCTCATTTACGAGGTTTTGACGCAGGAGAGCGCTGCAAGGAATCTTGCTGCACTACCCTGAATCAAAAGAGATATGGTGAATTCCTGTCCTATCCTCCTGCACTGGCGCACAAATGGCTGCCACACGCCAATGCAGGCACCCAGGAGCCATGGTGCAAGGCTTTCTGCATTTAAGGGGTGATTGTTTTTGTACAGGAAGTTTGCGAAGTTTGTGCTACTTTGCACTACGCGAACTGCACGTAGCACAGTGCAAACACGCGTAGCGGTGATTTTTTGCTTGTTCGCGGTCCTCAAGATCAAGTTGGCGGCCGCGAGCGCGCAAAATGACATCCCGGCGAGACTTTTTCCTCGTTTGCTATCAGCAACATCAAGTTGCTGATCGCGAGCATGGAAAATAAACCTCCCGGCGAGATTCTCAGCGCGGTGAGGTCAGGTTTCTCATTGCGAGTGGTCGCGTATGCTCGCGACCGCTCGTGATGAGAAACTACCAGTCCGCGTTGCGAAAGCTGGCGCTCGAGTAAAAATCTACTCGAGCGGCAGAAAACTACAGCAAAGACGTTTGGTGGTTCATGGGGCTTTGTTTGTTGAATTGTCAGATTCTACACAAGAGACCACAATGAGCCTGCCTCCAACCACTTCCGCTGATAAAATTATATTGGGTACCATTCTAAAAGGAAGACAGTTTATCTGGTTCAGCAGGGATCAAGCATGCTTTATTACCCAGTAATACACAACTTTAAATATTATTTACTTTCCTATAAGTTCTAGCTAAGATAAACGGTTAACCTTTAGCCGACCCACATATGCCATAGTTGACTTTCATTGTCACTGGTCACTCAACAGAGCGGATTGGTGCAACTGGTCTAAAGTTTTTATTTTGTTTACTTTCGGGGGTAATCCATTGCATCGGTTTCCTGCTTTCTTCTGGTGTGAGAGCCAGGGTCAAGACAAGCGGAATAATTTCAGTAATATGGTCAGTCGACAGGGGCCCCAAAGATGGTTATTCTCCTGTCCGGTTAATTTTTTAATTGTTTTCAGAACCGCTTGCCTTAAAAAAGAAGGCCTAGGATTTGCCAGAACAAAATCCCGGTTAGCGGGCAATTGCACATTTACTTACATGTTGTTGGATTTTTATTTTCTATAGCAACTCTGCAGTTATGGTTTAGATGTGCTTTCTATTGTAAAGAAGTGTATTGGTTTGCTAATAACTATAGTTCTGCTTGACTCAGCTACCCAAAACATTGTCTCTTGTCTGATGTATTTAGCTAAGTTTCAGAATGCAAAGTTGTATGCAGCTTCCTCCAGTGGGGGGAAAGTTATGAGAGCGGGGGTTGGGAGTGGGTAGGGGAGAGGGATTCGGGGGAGGAATGGAGGGAGTGGGTGTTAAAAAGCATGATTTTGCACTTCAGCTCCCACATATAATTTTGCTCCGTGCCACAGCAAAAACAGCTAAATGGTTTGACACCAAACTCGACATGAAAGTTGAACTTTACTGAGAAAATGTGTTTTTTTGTTTGTTTGGAATTCTTTTAGTCAGAAGTATTCAAAATATTTGCGCTTGAAAAAATTGTCTCTCTCGGTCTCTGTCTCTCTCTCTCTCTCTCTCTGTCTCTCTCTCTCTCTCTCTCTCTCTCCCCCTCTCTCTCTTTCTGTCTATCTCTCTATCTCTCCCCCTCTCGCTCTCTAGGTCTCCCTCCCTTTCTCTCACTCTGTCTCCCTCCCTATGTCTGTCTCCCTCTGTCTCTCTCTGTCTGTCTCTCTCTCTCTCTCTCCCTCTCTCTCTGTCACCTTCTCTGTCTCCCTCCCTCTGTCTCCCTCCCTCCCTCTGTCTCCCTCTTCCTCTCCATCTCTGTCTGTCCCTGTCTCTGTCTGTCCCTGTCTCTGTCTGTCTGTCCCTGTCCCTGTCTGTTGCTGTCCCTGCCTGTCGCCTCCCTTCCTCTGTCTGTCACCCTCCTTCTGTCTGTCACCCTCCCTCGGACTGTCGCCCTACCTCTGACTGTCGCCCTCCCTCTGTCTGTTGTCCTCCCTCTGTCTGTCGCCATCCCTCTGTCTGTCACCTTCCCTCTGTCTCCCTCCCGACTCTGTCTCTGCCTCTATCTGTCTCTCCCTGTCTCTGCCTCTATCTCTCTGTCCCTGCCTCTATCTCTGTCTCTTTCTATCTGTCTCTGCCTTTATGGGTCTCTGCCTCGGTCAGTCTTTCCCTGTCTCTGCCTATAAGTAGCTCTGTCTGCCCCTGTCTCTATCCGTCTCTACCTCTATCTGTCTCTGTCTCTATATGTCTCTATCTGCCTTGGTCTCTATCTGTCTCCCCTCACTCCCTGCTGCCATCCGTCACCTCACCTGGCTCTCACTCCCTGCTGTCCTCTGTCACTCTCTGTCGCCTCACCCCATGTGTGTGTCCGCCCGGGTTGAGGCAGCTTCCCGGGCATACACACAGCCACACCCGAATACTTCACAGGTCTTTAATGCCTTAACCGCTGCAGCAATTCCGCCGCTGGGCGTTCCATTAAGTGGGCAGAGCTGCGTCGGCAACAGACGTGCGCAGCACTACCGAGGTAGTGCTTGCGACGGCCGTTGGCCGACAAATGCACTTAAAGGGTTAAAAGACCATTTACTTGTTAATGAGGCTTTGCTGTGTTTTTCACATCTTCGTAGAGACCTGCATCTCTACTCTGACTATCACTGGAATCGCCCAGCCCCCATAGACCAGTCTCTTTGAGTCCACGCTGCTGCAACCGGCAGTGTTTGCTGACACTTAAAAAAAACACAGGTACGATGTCTGCAAGGTCCGCGGGCCGCCAAGAAGAAAGGCTTGCGGTCCGCTGGCGGCCCGCTGGCTGTGCTATGAGTACCGGTGTACTAGAGCAACTCTCTCTCCCCCCCTCCCCGCCCACCCCATCGGCTCAGATGATCTAACATAATAACGAAATCCATACAGCATTACATCAGTGGCATTTACATTGGCCCAATGATCTAAGTTCATAACATATCTTTGAAGGAGACAATCGGATTCAAAAGTCCCCTTGAAAGGGTCCCCATACTATCTGCACCGAAACTTCTTTGTAATCCTAATCTACGGGGTAACTCATTTGGTGACGTCAGTGGCTCTGTGAGCATTGCCGCCAGGCCCTCATATTATCCTCTATTTTTTCATCCCTATGTGTCTTTTTATGTGGCACTCGTCTGCGTTTATCCATTCAGCCAGTCTTCGGTTTTCGGCGGTCTCGGAGACAACCATCCTATTACAATCCTACATTTTGCTAACGTCAGCCCCAGGACAAGGAATTTTCTGTTCAATTTTTTTTTCTTTCAAAATGGAATATGTCCCAACAGGCATTGGCCCATCTCCATGGGAATCCCCATCCTGTGGACGCATTAAGCCTGAGCAGAGCTGATTGCCAGTAGCTATCTATATTCGGGCATCTCCATAACCTGCTAAAAAATCGGCAGTCCGCCCCCACACCTGGGGCAATCCACTGACTGCTCTGAGTTAATGGCATGTGACCTACTGGGAGCAAGATATACCTGGTGAATCACATTATATTGCAGCAGTTTGATCGGTGCATTGGCGGAGGTGGCTTTTACCCCCCTGTGGATTGCCTTCCAGGCATTTGCGGGAGGGGCGTCTCGATGTGCACCTCCCACTTACACTGCACTGATAGTGTATCGGTGGGAGCATCCTCCCTCAGGGCCCTATATATGTTTGAGACTAGTTTCTTGCCCAAGTCATGTCTACAAGGACTTCCAGTGTCTGGGTGGTCTGCAGTACCTCAGGGAACATCAGCCAAAAATCCTGTGTTGTTGCTGCTATTTTACCGTATTGAAGGAATTGTCCTGAACCAAGCTGAAACTCTTCTATGGCATCTGCCTGAGTAATAAACTGATCGTTAGGTATAAATACCCCAAAGTATTGCAGCCACCTTTGCGAAATGTGTGTAGAGACATTTATTTACTTATTTTATTTATTGAAATTTATAAAGCGCACAAATACCCTGGGGTGTCTCGGCGCTACAGACAGCAGTAGATAACCCGGAAAGCGGTTATTGATTGAACAACCAGGTTTTGATCAACTTTCTGAAGGTAAGCAAGGATTGACAGGATCTAATCTCCAATGGGATGGTATTCCAGAGTTCGGCCGTAGTGACCACAAATCTTCTGTCGCCCCAGGAGGCTGTTTTTGTGAGTGGGACCTTTAGCTGAAGACCATTAGATGACCGGAGTGCTCTATTGGGTGTGTGAATGTTTAGATGATTTATTAAAAATTCGGGTCCATTTTTGCGAGATGCTTTAAAGGCAATGCAGAGTGTTTTGAACTTTATCCTATTCTTTATCGACAACCAGTGATAGCTCTTGATAATGTGGGCGATGGGTTTGAATTTGGGTGTTCCAGATAAAATTCTAGCAGCTGCATTCTGAACTGTTTGGAGTTTATCAAATGACCTTCTTTTGAGCATTAGCAACAGGCTGTTGCAGTAATCAATGGAGGACATCACCAAGGTACTGACTAGCATTTTACCAGCGTTCAGGGGAAGGAATGGCAGAAGTTTTTAAATCATGCGTAGTTTGTAGAATGCCGTCGAGACTACCGAATGTGACGCCCAGATTCCTAACCTTTGTTACAGGAGTAGGCGGAGGGCCCATGGAGGGTGGCCATCAGGTTTGGGACCAGCAGGGGAGTAGTTTACAGAGGGTCATGACCTCCGTTTTTTCAGAGTTTAATTTAAGGCAGTTGCTAGCTATCCAACTACAGATGGCGAGCTTGCCTTCCTGAAAGTTAGCTGCAATTCTTTCACCGTTGTTATTTATGGCCAGCACCAACTGAGTGTCGTCGGCGTAAGAGGTAAGGCCCATCCCGTGAGCCTTGATGACTTTGGCTAGGTCCGACACATAGATATTAAAAAGAGTCGGATTCAGGGATGAGCCTTGAGGGACCCCACATGGTAGGGCCAGTTGGGCGGCGTGGAAGTTGCCTAAGTGTACCGACTGAGTGCGATTGGCCAGAAAGGATTGCAGCAATTCTTTGGCCTTGTGTTGGATGCCCATGCTAGCGACACGGTTGATCAAGATGGTATGATCAACTGTGTCAAAGGCTGCTGAGAGGTCCAACAGAATGAGTATTGCTGCTCCTCCCTGGTCCATGATTATTCTAATGACTTCCGTCGCTTTAATTAAAGCAGTCTCAGTACCATGGCCTTTACGGAACCCGAATTGGGTCTCATCTAGGAGATGGTGATCTTCTATGTAGTTAGAGAGTTGATTATTAATGAGTTTCTCTACGATTTGGGCTGGGAAGGGTAAGCTAGCTATAGGCCTGTAATTTTTAATATCTGCAGGGTCAAGATTGGATTTTTTCAATAGAGGTTTAAGAATTGTCTTTTTCCAAATGGTCGGATAAGTTCCAGAGGAGAACATAACATTAAAAATGTTGGTAAGCATAGCTGCCACCTGCTCAGCAACTGGCGCCAGAGTGTCAGATGGACAAGAGTCATTTGCTGAGCCTGACTTTATGGAAGACATTGTATTGAGAATGTATTCTGCTGAGATCAAATTGCTTCAGACAGAATTCTGGGGTATTGTTGATCAGAGATTGATCAATCAACTTGGAATGAGATGCAAATTCCGAGTATATGTCGTTGACTTTATTGTAAAAGTAGTCCGCTAAGGAATTACATAGTGACTGAGAGGGTGTTGTCACCGGAGCAGGTGTATGACCTGATAGTTTAGATACTACTTGATAAAGCATTTTATTAGAGTTTTGAGCGGATTAATTTTGGGATACGTAATATTTGCTTTTTTCTTGTCTAATCAAAGATTTATATTTGGCCAGCTCATTTTTGTAGAGGAGTTTTTCTTCGCTAGTATAGAATTTGCGCCATTGCCTTTCCCTATTTCTACATACTTTCTTTTGTTATTTAGGATTTCCGTGAACCATGGGGCTGACGGGGAGGTTCGATTTTTGGATAAGGATTTACTTGGTGCCAGCAGATTAAAGGCATTTTGCAGCCAGTTGGTGTAATTGGCCACAGCTAGATTAGAATCTAGAGAGGCAACTGGTCGAGTGGAGGACAGCTGGGCATTAAGAAGGTGATTGTCTACCTTTTTCCAGGCTTTAAAAGCGTTGGGCCAATCTACGCTGGCATTTGGGAGAGGCTTACTCCGAGTGAGAATGTCAAATATAATTGCATAATGGTCGATCCATACTAGGGGGAATATTTCTTTAACTAGAGTGTTTTGGTTATTGGTGAAAAGACCATCTAACGTGTGACATGCAATGTGGGTGGCTTTAGGAACCAGCTGTGAGAGGCCCGCAGCTTCTAAATCAGTAAGTAGTAATGCGGTGTCCTTATCTGTGTCTTTTTCTAGATGAAAATTGAAGTCACCTAGTATAGAGAAGGTGTCTTAATTATTGTGGATTCAAGAAGGCTGCCTAGGCCCGAAAGGAACTCTGTTCTGGAACCTGGGGGACGTTATAGTAGTATCCATTTGAATGTTTGGAATGGAGTGAGCAGAATCGAAAAATAAACAGCTTCACAGATGGGGGAGGGGATAGAGTCTATTTTAATGGTAAAATGGCTGCGGAATAATATTGCCAGCCAGTCTCCTTTTATTTGCAATCTATCTTGTTTTAAGGCCGAATAGCCCTCAGGCGTGGCTACTACGAGGTCTGATCCAGATGCGGGGTCAGTCCAGGTTTCTGTTATGAAAAGAACATCAAGTTGATGATCTGTGATTAGCTCTGCTATCTCATCCTTATGTTTGCCTAAAGAGCGAGCATTGATAAGGGCTGCTGTAATCTTTTCGGTTTTGTTTCTATCCTGTGGAGAGGTGACGCCTGGGTAGATAGGTCTAAACGAGCAATGCGGGCAGTTAAGCGGAATGTTTGCCTCTATCTCTAGCCTTAAGTGTGTACAGGCTTTGTTAGTTGGTGTTCGTAATTTAAGAAGTTCTGTACGCGAGTATTGTATTTTTGTTGTATTTTGGGGCGTCAGGCCAGGGGGGGTGGCCATAGGCCCGGTCCAGGCGCGGATGGGCGCAGACGGGCTTGCCTTTGGCGCGCCTTCAGCGCACCCGCTGCGCACACCCACTGCGCGCGTCAGCTGCACGTGCACATTTGCTCTGGTCTAAGTAGAGTAGGGTGCGCCAGAAAACTGGAGCGCTAACCCCTGGTAACCGGAAATGAGTATGTCTCCAAAACAGCCCTCCGCGCAACGGCACTTGCCGCGTCGGACCGGGGTGAAGGAGAATGAGGGTTGACTGCACACAGGTACAAATCACAAAGTGGTTAAAACAGTTTCATTTAACATAAAAACAATTTTGTTTCCTAAAGGATTCTCATGCGCTTGTGCAGTTAGCAGGGTTCTGATGTAGGAGTGCTGAGTCCGGGCTGCACATATACCATGCAATAACCTTGAATGGGTGCAATGACCATATATTCAAACTCGGCACATATGGAGTCCTCTTCAATACAGCCTTGAGCGCTCGCTCCCATGCCCCGCTGACCATACGAACTGCATAGGGCAAATGCCCCGGGCCCCCAACCCCATCATCAGAATTTCAGGCAGAGGATACTCACGCAAGTGCCCTGCAACAGCCTGCATTCTGAATTGTCACGTTCATCAAGCCAGTAAACTGTGTGTTGGAGCTGAAAGGCCAGATAATACTCTCAGCATGGCCATTCCAGTCCACCTCTCTGCCAGGTACATTTCAATGTTGCCAGATGGACTCTTTTCCTCCCGGTGTCCCACAGTCCTAAGTCCCATGTGTAATTCGGATTTCCAGATACTTGGCCATGCTCGGTTCCCTGGGGAGATCAACATTGGACTCGGTATGATTTATGTGCAGCCCGGTGTGTTCACCAAATGCCGCCAGAACCGCCAGCATGATGGGCTTTGCATGTATTAATGTGTCGTTCACATAATAGGATACCACTTGGGTGGCCTCCCAGTCGGGATACCCCACCCCTTAGCATCATTCTTAGGCAGCAAGCCAGAGGCTCTGTGGCCAAAGCAAAAAATATTGCGACAAGGGACACCCCTGGCGGGTACACTGACTTCTCACAAAGCTCTGCGACACCATTCTCCCCACTCACATCCTTGCCATAGGGTCACTATACAGTAGTTGCACCCATTTTATATAGTTTCCCCTGATACCTACCTTGTGTACACCTCCCATAGAAACTTCCAAGATAGGGAATGAAATGCTTGCTAGCACATACTGGTCATCCTGTAAAGTGGGCGAGTGCAGTTCCAGTGACAGCCATCGTAGGCGGCATAGAGTATTCCTATTTGGGATGCACCTGCATTGGTCCTCTGCTAGCAGCTGAGGCAAGTAAGCCAAAAATGTCGTGGCTAATACCTTACTGAGAGTTTTTACATCTACATTGAGCATCGATAATAGGTGGTAGGAGGACACCGTCGATCCGTCCCTATCTGGTTTAGACAACATCACTATAAGTGCCTCCCTCATTGACTCTGGTAGCAGCCCCCTCTCATATGCCTTTCTGTAAACCTCCAATAGGTGCTCAGCCAAGTCCCCCTGTCTACTATGATAAAAACTCAGCTGGTAGGCCGTCCCCACATGGGGCCTTGGCCGTCTTTAACACTTTCATTGCTGCTATTATCTCATCTTTAGTTTGTCCAGATTGTCCCTTTCATTGCCTGTTAACGTTAGCATCTGGAGCGTAACCAGGTATGATATCGCTGCTCGAGGTCACTCAACGCCTGGTGCCAGTTCCATGAACACCTCAATAATATCTTGTTGCGAGGATACCAATCGTCCCTGCCGGTTACTCAGGCCCACTATTGGTGCACTTCTATTCTCGGTACGGATGAGCATGGCAACCACCCGGCTTGCCTTGTCTCCTTCCCTATGTAGCCTCTTCCTGTAATTTGAATGCACTTATTTATCAAGTCTGTCCCAGGTGTCTAGAAATTCCTTTTTACAATTCTGCTATGCATGCAAGCTGAGGGACCTCTCAAGCAATTCATTTTCCAGGATGCTCAATCGTTTCTCAAGGCTATCCAGAGTTTTAGTGAGTTGCTGTTTGACCCCATATGTTATTTCCATACATTTCCCTCTCAAAACAACCTTCATCACATCCCAGTCCATGGGTCTGGTGGAAGCACTGCCCCAATTCTCAATGAAATAACTATCCAGCACCTTTGCCACTTCACATGCAAACACCTGGTCTGTCAACGCCTCAACAGTGACCAGCAAAGGTGTGTGGTCTGATATATAACCTGCCAGGTACATAACATTTTCCACCCACTGCAGGACCGAATCCGACAATAGACAATAATCAATACAGCTGTACATTCCCGTAGCAGGCACATAGCAGCAGTATATTTAACTCTGTGGGTGGCATATTCTTCAAGCATCCTGAAGTTCCAAATCCCTCATCAATTCCTGTAGTGCACCGGTCATTGTTTAGTATCTACCTTTGGGGGATAGTGCTCAATTACCCCATCTAGTACACAGTTTAGATCTCCAGCCATAACCACAGACACACGCATGTGTACTAGAGTAGTGTGCAAAAAGGTGCCAACAAATGCAGGATTGTCCCTGTTCGGAGCTTACACATTCATGGCTTAAAGTAGTGTGAGGGCACAGTGTGTGAGTGCGCAGTGTGTGTGGCCTAAAAGAGTGTGAGTGCGCAGTGTGTGAGTGCGCAGTGTGTGTGGCCTAAAGTAGTGTGAGTGCGCAGTGTGTGAGTGCGCAGTGTGTGAGTGCGCAGTGTGTGAGTGCGCAGTGCATGTCAGATAGATAGACAAGTTGTACTAAAAAAAAAATATAAAGTTCCATAAACATTAGGGAAAAAAATGATCATCCCTCCTCATTGCATTGATTTTTTAAAATAATTAATACTTAAATAAAAGTTATTGTAATTTATAATGGCAATAAAGTAAACTTTTGTAAATAACTTTTGTGAAGATTATGTTCAGTGTATTTTAAGAACAGAAGTGAAATATTAACATCTTTTTGTGACATTTGTAATAAAGCTTGAAACATTGAGAGAACATATTTGAACCAGTTGTTGTTGAATGGTTGCACAGAGTGATGCAGTGGTGGTGCTGAGTGATGTTGAGGTGGCGACGAGTGATGCTGTGGCGTTCAGTGATGCTGTGGTAGCGCATAGTGATGTTGTGGTGCCCATGAGGGATGCTGTGGTGGTGCTGTGTGATGCTGTGGTGATGCGATAGAGTGAGTGCGATAGATAGAGGGAGGGTGATAGATAGAGGGAGAGTGATAGATAAAGGGAGGGAGGGCGATAGATAGCTAGAGGGAGGGCGATAACTAACTAGAGGGAGGTCGATAGATAGCTAGAGGGAGGGCGATAGATCGATAGATAGAGTGAGGGCGATAGATCGATAGAGTGAGGGCGATAAATAGTGTAATTATGTGGCATGTAATTATGTGGCACTGAGTGGTGTTTCGAGTGTATGTTGCGTTGAGCACAGTGTAAATATGTAGCATATAATTATGTGGCACTAAGTGGTATTTGGAATGTATGTTGCGTTGAGTGCAGTGTAATTATGTGGCATATAATTATGTGGCACTGAGTGGTATTTGGAGTGTATGTTGCATTGAGTGCAGTGTAATTATGTGGCATGTAATTATGTGGCACTGAGTGGTATTTAGAGTGTATGTTGCATTGAGTGCAGTGTAATTATGTGGCGTGTAATTATGTGGCACTCAGTGGTATTTGAACTGTATGTTGAATTGAGTGCAGTGCAATTATGTGGTGTGTATTTATGTGGCACTGAGTGGTATTTGGAGTGTATGTTGCGTTGATCGCAGTGTAATTATGTAGCATATAATTATGTAGCACTGAGTGGTATTGTCTGGAGTGTATGTTGTATTCAGTAGAGTGTAATTATGTGGCACTATGTGGTATTTGGAGTATATGTTGCGTTGAGCGCAGTGTAATTATGTAGCATATAATTATGTGGCACTGAGCGGTATTATGAGGAGTGTATGTTGTATTCAGTAGAGTGTAATTGTGTGGCGTGTAATTATGTGGCACTGAGTGGTATTGTTTGGAGTGTATGTTGCATTGTAATTATGTAGCATATCATTATTTGGCACTGAGTGGTATTGTGTGGAGTGTGTGTTGCATTTAGTAGAGTGCAATTATGTGGTGTGTTATTATGTGGCACTGACTGGTATTTGGAGTGTATGTTGCATTGAGCACAGTGGTAATTATGTAGCAAATAATCATGTGGCACTGAGTGGTATTGTGTGGAGTGTATGTTGTATTCAGTAGAGTGTAATTGTGTGGCATGTAATTATGTGGCACTGAGTGGTATTGTTTGGAGTGTATGTTGCTTTGAGTGCAGTGTAATTATGTTGCATATAATTATGTGGCACTGTGTGTGTGAAGGTGCAGTGTGTGTGAGGGAGCAGTGTGTGTGAGGGTGCAGAGTGTGTGAGGGTGCAAAGTGTGTGAGGGTGCAGAGTGTGTGGGCGCAGTGTGTGAGGGTGCAGTGTGTGTGAACTAAAGTGGTGTGATGGCTCAGTGTGTGTGGCCTAAAGTAGTGTGAGGGCGCAGTGTATGTGGCCTAAAGTAGTGTGAGGGCGCAGTGTGTGTGGCCTAAAGTAGTATGTGGGCTCAGTGTGTCTGGCCTAAAGTAGTGTGAGTGTGCAGTGTGTGTGGCATAAAGGAGTGTGAGGGCACAGTGTGCGAGTGCGCAGTGTGTGTGGCCTAAAGTAGTTTGAGTGCGCAGTGTGTGAGTGCGCAGTTTGTGTGGCCTAAAGAAGTGTGAGGGCACAGTGTGTGAGTGCGCAGTGTGTGAGTGCGCAGTATGTGAGTGTGCAGTGCGTGAGTGCAGTGTTTGTGGCCTAAAGTAGTGTGAGGGCACAGTGTGTGAGTGCGCAGTGTGTGTAGCCTAAAGTAGTGTGAGTGCGCAGTGTGTGTGACCTAAAGTAGTGTGAGGGCACAGTGTGTGAGTGCGCAGTGCATGTAAGATAGATAGACAAGTTGTACTAAACAATATATAGTTCCATAAACATAGGGGGAAAAATGATCGCCCCCTCATTGCATGGGTGCTGTGCACTTTTCTCGGATATTTCCAGAGCTCGAGCCCTGTTGAGCCAGAAGAATACAAGCTGTAGCATGTGGCTGCAGTCAGCAAACCCATTGGTTGGAAGCCTACGTATTCATCACAATTAACCACACCCCCACCCACCCACAAGGTACCTGGGAGGGGGTGGGCTCAGTGGGCACTTGTTTGCTTTCTTCCATCTAGCACCACTGTGTAATTATGAGATAAAATTGTCAGGGGGAGGGGTAACTTTTTAAGTACGAAAATAAACAGAAATGCAAAACCACTGGGAGTTCATGAATATATTAAAAGACACAGCTGCTGAAACAACTGAAGAAAAATATACCCAACAAGTACAGGTGTTTGGACTTGGAACAACAGCTGGAGAGCATCAGAGAGTGCTCTAGCTGAACAGGAAAGAAAAGACAAAAGAAACCAGCACAACAGTCCAAGAACGGTGCACGAGTTTCCATAAGAACAATGCCCCTCTTTCAAAAACGGATCATCACGTGACAAATACGTCACATAAATTACTTCCTATTTCTGTGCGGTTTAGGTAAAGGGGGACTGGCAGTCGTATTCTTATTCCAGAGAGGCAGATTGTCTGCATAGCTATGCGGACAGTTGAAAGAGGTGTATAGCTATGCGGACAGTTGAAAGAGGTGTTTTGTCAAGAAGGAGCTGCAAAAGCGGCGTGGCTGTCTTCAGAACGAACTGGTGGTTTTGGCGGACTCAGTGGGCTAGGCTGGGGCGGGGGGGAGCTAAGGGAAGGCTGGCAGGAAGTCATTCTCATGGGTAAGGTCACCATGGGTTTTTATTAGCCAAATCCAGAGGAAGCAACGTTTCTGCTTAAAACAATAGAGAATCACCAATGAGTTCACCAGCAAGGACATTTGCAGTGGAGTGCAATAAATAGAAATAATAAATAACACGCTCTCAGCATTGCTGTGGTGGCGGAGGGGGAGCGCATTCCTTTCAAGTCTGATGCGGGAGCGGGGGAGCGGAGCCTGTGAGATCAAAGGAAAGGCGCGCGAGCGAGCATACGGAGAGTGAGGGGGTGTGCACCCTGGTAAGCTGAAGTGGCGGCAGACCGCGGCACACGAGCGCGTGGTTGTGGTCACATGCACTGTACCCGATCTGCAGTTTGGGTAGACTTTTGAAAGCCTTACTGTAATCTCGACAAAAAATCCTAATACAGCTGCTTCCATTTGCAGGCTCTCATATACACAAGCTTCTGCTGCACTGAGCTGACCCTTTATGACAAGACATGCTTTTGTACCCTTGCAGCAACCGGAATCAGCACATCCTGAGGTTTAGAGGGCAATCTGAGGTACTTAGACTTGAGAGGAAGAGAGATACATGAGGTAAGGGGATGGGTTAGCAATGCAATTTCCTTAAAGATAAATCAGTCGTTGAAAGACATCTTCTAGTCCACCAAGCAGTTTGTGGATATACACATTTTAGGGCTCACCCCTAGCGTTTCAGTGCGCTGCACTGCTCGCGCAGGCGAGAGCCCTTTTGTGGAGGGTTCCAAAACAGACCTTGGAATCGCACACACTTGTGCAAGTGCGATTCCTTTTGGTCCACGGTATTGGCGTTTGCGGTCTTCTTTTGTAGAAAGACAGCTCGCAATAGGCCAAAGGCGGTCACGTTGCTCCGCCCATGGCCTATTGGTATCTTTTACCCACACGCCAACATTGTTTTCAATTATTGTGCCCAGACATGGGCGCGATAATTGAAAACAAATCGCTTGCAGTGGCGTGCGCGCACACCACCACAGGCTGGTCAGCCCATGTTTTCAGTACGCGAAAGTAGTTATCATCTTTGCTATTTACATTCTAATGCGCTGGCGACCAATCCAGAACCCAGTACTGGAGTTGCGAGGCTCTTGCACCCCCCTTCTTTTGGCGGGATCTGTAAGCGCTCATCACATTCAGATGTCGCTCTTTCATAACTCGCCCCTGCCAGCTGCAAAGCCTTTCCCGCATCTCCTTTGATCTACCAATCCGAGGTCTCTTGTAAACCCAAGAATGCTCCTGCATCACTGCCGCGTCACCGAGATTTGCTCTGAGCTCTGGTTGCCGTTTTAAGGAAGGCATGGTGGTTATTTTGGGGCTGCGTGCCTCGAGAAAGCAGTTGAAGCGCTTGCTCGGCTGTGCCCACACACCGCGCTCTGCGGGATTTCACCGTTGAGGAAAAGAGGGAATGAGCTTCCTTGATATTGTTTAGTCAGGTGTCTGAACTGGGTCAGACAAGAAGCCGAGGGTCCTTCGAGCTAAGAAGACGTCAACAAACAGGAAACATCCCTTCGCTAGCGGCAAGAAAAACAAAATGTGCTCAGTATGTATTCAACATTGTTGATGTTTGAGTAACCACATTTCACTGCGCCCTCCTGAAATAAGGTAGCAAGGTTGTGTTGCTTTTGTTCCCAGCAATAGTCTTTCAATTTATCACTAAATCTGTGCTTTGAATGGTTCTGCTCAGGGCGGCAGCTGCCTTGTGGTGGGTTCCACTCTTCCAGGTCTACGGACATTTCCAGAGGGGAAGTTGCCGTGGTGAGGGGGTGGTGGTCGGTAGATTTTACTCCCTGACTTTCTTTTTACCAGCTTCTCCTAGCTCATAGTATAGTGGTCCAATGACACTCTGAGTTTGGTTGCACTTGTCAGCCAAGGACTTGGAACCAGTCTCCAATACTACATGGTCATAAGGTTTCCCTGTGCTGCAAGGTCATAATATTTGGCAATGAAAGAGACTAGTTTGGAGTTACTGGGCAACAGAGTTGTGGAGTCCCGGTCAGCCATTTTCCCAGACCATGGTGTTGTAAAGGAATCTCGGACCCTTGTATAAATTTCCCGATTCATGCCCTTATATAGGTATATTTTATCATTTCCTTATATAGGCATAGAAATCATTATCATATTTGGCCTAAACCATACAGCCCAAATACGGCATGGATACTTCCACTAAGCTCCAAGAATTAACAACGTTTTCTTGGAAAAACCCGCCTTCAGCAGCCCGGGACTTACCCCTGCTTGAATATTAAGTTCTCCTAGAACTCCCGGCGTTTTCCAACAAATGAGCATTTGAGTGACGGTATTAAGTCCAAACATGCGTCAAACTCAGCACCTTCAAAGTATAAATATGCCTTGATTTGCCTAAACAAACACACGGTGGTTTGGAGCAGATCGACTATCTACTTGCCCGACGCCCTGCAGCAGCAAGTGCCGAAGGAAGCCGACTCTCCAGCAGACGCACTGCGAGACTCTGTCATTTCTCCTGCCGAGAAATCCAGCTCCAGTGTTTCCAGCTACCCTTGCGGGTATCTGGGAAATCGAGTCCCAAAAACGAGATACAAGACCTCCTTTATTCTAGAGCCAAAGGTACGGAGCTGATTAGACCTCTTAGAGAATGATTGGAATCAGATTCCTGGCAGAGAACTCCTAAATCTTAAGCTACTCCTCTTATACTTTTTCCCTCGTACTAGACCTAGGATAGGTACACCGGGTAGGCGTATTTAGAAGCACCAGTTGAGTATTTTAGTCATCCTTTTATCATTGTATGTATTTTATGTATTTTATACATTTTATGGCTTAGAAACCATATCATGCTTTTACAGTACTACTTTATATTACTGTTCGTATTATATGCACTGTACTTCATAGTAAACTTTACTATTGTAGCAGTTAATTTTCAATGCTTGAGAAAGAAGACTGTTCAATAAATACCCATTTATTGAAAACGCCAGTCTCTCTATTTCTCTTGCACCTCTGGTGAAACTAAGCATGCACGATTGACTGAGTGAAATAGTTATCTATTGTTTCAGCGACTCCAGAGATTTGATTTTTTATTCTTGGGAAACAAAGTTGTCATGTTTTAGCTGGTTGTCAGAAACTAATCCCTTCTTGTTTATTCAAGAAAGTTTCTAGTGACCTCTGAGCTAGCTGGCACTCACAATTAAGTCTAATATAACTGGTAGAGACCTAGTAGACCTCAGTCCTACGTCTAAGCTACAGGATATATTATTCCAATGCTCAGATCCTATTAGGAATATAGGAACTACACTACATGGCGCCCAACGTTTGGTAAGGCGATAATTTAATGCTAGATACTAGAGTAACTCAGTTGTGCTTTTCACACAGACCCCTCTTTCCCGTAAAAACTCCAATAGACGTCTGGAGTGGGTGAAAGGGCATAATATCCGCCAAAACTTAGTAGGACGAGAATCCTATGTATTAGTTTTTGGTTTATTCAACGTTGAAGGATACAGTGTTCCAAAATATTGTGAACCTAATCTTTGTTTTCTTGAAACTTGTTCTGCAAACTTTCATTAAACAATGAAGGAAAACGGCGACAACAACGCAACCGGTGGAGCTGCAGTAAATGCGCACCAACCAGGTATAGACGTTACAGGGTTTAATGAAAATAGCCCGGATGCTATAAACATCCCGGAAAATGTAAGGAAAACCATAACTATAAAACTTATAGAAAATGGAGTATCAGAGAGAGGTGGTAAAGTTATATTTGTGATAGAGGCACATGAATATCGGCAGACAGAGGTATTCTATTCATGGATTACTTTTCCACAAGCAAATCCTGTAACACAGGAGTTCCACTACTACAAAGAGGAGGAACCTCCAGCGACATACGTTCCTTTCGAGGACGTTGAAATTCCACTAACTTACCAAGAGCATCAGCTCTGGTTTAATGGCGCCTTAAAACATCAAAACCACATTACCAGGCTCGGTCCACTAGGTAGACCAGGAGCTACATGGCCGGTTCTAGCCAGCTATACACCACATCCTGACATTGAAGAAATGTCAGAGAACTTTTAGCTCAGCTAAAACAATTAACAAAAGCATATAGACAATTGGTTCAATTGACAATTCACAGTCCATTCTGCTGCCAGAAGTTAAAAGAAACAGATATAGCAGACCAACCATATGAACTTGCTAGAATTATTGAAAAATCATATGAAGAATTAGGTAGAGATAGTTTGGGTGGAAAACCATTGAAGCCCCAACTAACTGAAAATCCTGAAAAAACATTTATTAAGAATAATCTCACTACTCCAAAGAAGAAGTGGGAGAGTAATAAACAAACTCTTCCTAGAGAAAAATATTCTCAACCCAGAGGAAGGTCTCCCCAACAGAGAGACAAGTATCCCCAAAGGGAGCCCTCTGAAAATATATAATCTTTGGAATAGGGATAATTTGAAAAAACCTGATAGATATCAAGGTAATGATACACATCCCTCTCGATCTTTTCAGACTTCCTCGCAGAAATTGGAAAGAAGAAGATGGTCAGGACACAAGGAAGAACGTGTCAAGTCCAAAGACAAGCAACCCATTCACAAAAGTAAAAAAGCTCAGTTTTCCAAAAAGAAGGTAGCAAGCATAAAAATCAGACATGCCGAGGATCTTGAGGACACAACTCAAGAACGGGGAGTGGGCTCAGACAATGCTAGACAGCGCAGCATAAGTAACCATAGTTCGCAAGATCCTGAAGGATCATCTGGAGACAGTGGACTTGAATGAATGCATTCAGGTTGAAACTGCAGAAACCAGGGTTAGTGTACCCCATAAGTTATATGAAGTAACACTCCGGATGGAGGGGGACATAACTAGAAAAATACGAGCACTCTTTTGGGAGAAGCTCTCTAAGGGCTATAACATTCTTCTAGCTGAACAAGACTGGCCACCTGAATTTGTCAGGGAGTGCCCAAATGGCAAAGAGATAATTATGCCAGCCTTCTCTAATCACATTTCCAATGAATAAAAAATATACATATGCCAGAAAATGGGCAGTAGCCCAAGCTCCAGCTTTATATAAAAATCACGCAGGATGGGATGAGGATTCTCCTCACCATAAAATCCAGTTAAAAAAACCAGCCCTCTGCACAAAGGCAATACCCAGTTAAGCAAGAAGCTAAAAAACAGGTCAGGGAGATTTTAAATCAACTTGAATACCAAGGGATGATTGAAACATGCAACTCGTCTATGAACAATCCTTTGTTTCCTGTATCCAAACCAGACAATTCATATCGTCTAGTATTGGATTACAGACACTTAAACTATTGTTGCAAAACATTTTCAGTACAAAACTCACACAGTGCAGCACTGATGAATAACATCGTGCGCAAAAAAATTAAAACGACATTAGATATTTCAAATGGATTTTTCTGTCAAAATATTGCACCAGAAAGCAGGCATTTGACCGCTTTCTCAATTTTGGGGACACAGCGACAATTTTGTCGTCTCCCCCAAGGATTCAAGAATAGCCCAGGGTTATTTTCAGCAAGAGTGATGGAGTTACTCCAAACGTACGATCATGAGGCATTATCTTATGTCGATGACATCTATCTTACAGATGACGACTTGGACAAGCACTTGAAAAGAGTGAACACCATAATACTTGGGTTCGCTTCTGAGGGGTATAAATTCAATTTTAAAAAATCAAGAATTGCCCACCTGAATGTCATATTCTTGGGATATGAATTGTTAAGTGAAGGCAAAAGCCTAGCAACAAACTTTATAGAGAAATGTGCGCTGCTCCAACCTCCAAAGACGCTGAAAAACGTAGTCAATTCTAGGTTTCCTGAATTTTGGAAGAACTTACGTTCTGAACTACGCAGAAAGGGTTAAAACCTACGGATTAATCAAACCTGATTTTAAACCAACACATTGGACTCAAACACACACAGAAATTTTGCGTTCAGTCCAAACAGACATGTTAGCAAAAACTAAACTAGACACACTCGAAAACATGCGCAACCTTGTAATCCGAATCATCCCAGGAAGATGCAGATTCACGTACCTAACCTTTAATGAAGGAGAAACTGTACCAATAGCTTACAAATCACACTTGTACACACAAGCAGAAATGAAGTTCATTTCTACAGTGAAAATTCTGACAGCGGTATAAACTGCTGTAGCAAAATAGAGAGCTCTCGCGCAGGGTAAATGCATAATGATCGTTACACCTGTATCTGCCTTAGAGGCAGTGACAAGAGCAAGGATTCCTAATTCGAAAGCTCTACATCCGAGATGGATACAATGGGTTAACTCTCTTGCTGCAGCAGACGTTCAATACTTTTTTGACCCTAGTCTAAAGACACAAGAATCTCTCCAATATGTACACAAATGTCCTCTGCCGATCGAAATTCTTCCTCTTGAACATTATGGCTGTATAATATATACAGATGGATCAGCCCAGCCCGCAATTGGGGGTAAACAAGCCTATAGTGCTGCTTGCGCGATTGTTAAAGGTCGCTGGCGCAAAGGCAAATTTAGACCTATGGTCACAAAAACTCAATCACTAGGAGACTGTACAGCTCAGCGAGCTGAACTACAGGCTTTCAAGATGGCGCTTGAAAATATCGATCGCGAATTCCCCACACTTATAGTGTGCGATTCGTATTACTGCATCCAATCTTACAATGAGTATCTGCAGAACTGGGTTCAAAACAGATTCAAAGACGCTAAAGGTGGAACAATCAAGCATAAGTTGCTTTGGGAACAAGTAGTTCTTTTACAGAAAGAAGTACAAAAGACTCACTTGATACATACACTGATTCATCAGCGTGATGGCGTTCACGTTGCAGGGAATTCATTGGCTGATAAAGCTGCGAAGTCAGCTGTGCAAGCGGCTTCCGTAGCTACAATTAAACGCTCAAAAAGATCGATAGATGGTGAAACGCTATTAGCAGTAAAAGCCTCAATGGATGGCAATGATGCAGCGTTGCCTCTAAACTATCCACTCGGAAATACATACATAATTGATGCAAACTCCGTTCCTTTTTCTCAAATGCCTGGAGTGGGGGACAGAGTAATTCCAAACAGGAAGCTGAGAGCTTACTTGATTCAAGAAGCACATCTGGTAGAGGGCCTGAGACATCAAGGGATCTTGAAATCTTTAATAGAGTTAGAAAAGATGTGCTGGTGGCCAAGACTGGGAGTTGATGTATACAATTTCGCAATTAATTGCCCAGACTGCAACAGAGATCGCAGTAATGAACCGCCCCAGACACCTGACTACAGAGTAGCCAGCCAGATACAGACACCTCTGTTAGACAGCATTAGGCTATCTGCCCGCAGGCGTCCCTACAGACAAATGCGGTCCCACAACTACTAGGAAGAGATTTATTTGGTTATGGCTCCAGCGCTCGGCTGACGCCAGAACTGTTATAAAGGATTTACGAGTCTTTATCGGCACATACTCAATAGGCACGCTACATTCTGATCAGGGTCCTGCGTTTAGCTCTCGAGCTTACAAGGAGGCCATGGTTAGTTTGGGCGTTGCATTGCGGTATTCTACTCCCTTCCATCTTGAGGGTAATGCGGTAGTGGAAAGAAAAAACCGTGACATAAAGCAATCCATAACAGCAAAGGTATTAGGTTCGGGTGATGGGTGGGTCAAACATCTAATAAGTGTCCAACGTAGCCTTAACAATCTGCCAAGAAATTCTCTGGGGGGAATCACTCCTTATGAGCCACTATTTGGTACTAGAATGATGATCGAGGATCTCGATTGTCAGACTTCAGTGGTAAAACAGAAACCCTTTGATATCAAAGATCGTTTGGCCCTCTTACAGGACTTAAATGAAACAAGAAGAAGTCTGAGTAACACAACACAAAAGCCAACAGCCACTGAAGATAAACCACCTGTCCAGCAAGACCTGTCTGGATTCCAAAAATTGGGGATCTAGTCAGGGAAAAGATAGCGGTGAAGAAGGAATTTGGACCTTCTTACAGAAAAGCAGTACCTGTCTTAGCAATCCAAGGAACGAGATCAGTAGTGCTACCGCCCCTTGCAGGTAAAAAGGAGAACAGAGTTGTGTCCATCGACCTGGTAAAACCATAACATGTGGCCAATAATAAGTAGTAGGCCAAGTGAACTCCCAAGATGTAGCAGACAGCCAAATCTTGCTACAGTCCAAGAGGTTCAAACTGAAAGACTTATCACTTTTGATAAACCTGCAGTAAGAAAAGAAGGACTATTCAATAAAGCAATGGAACTCGTGCCTCTTGAGACCCAAATATCTGTTCGACCAGAAACGCCAGTCTACAATTATGTAGCACCTGAATACACTAACATGACAAAGGAGAAATTAGTTCCAGCGATTTCAACAAACCCCGATGCCATTCAAACAATTGACAGAACTGCATCTGGATATTTCATCAACTTTGATAACTTTTCTGAGGATCCAAGTGAACCTAAAGATAAAACAACAAAGAAAACTCTCAAAGAAAAAACGACAGAACTTTTTCATGAACTTGAAAAAATATATCTGGTTTCACCATGGACTGAATTTTGGATTAGTTTAGGTGCATTTTTCCTCCTGCTCTGGCTAATATTGGTTTCAAGCCTGGGACAAATGATAGATGGAAAATACAGTACAATTGACACAGCAAGTCAGAAAACCAACTTGGTCCTAAAACCGCACAAACCATCACATGTTGAAAAAGAGCACTGTCATCACTGAACATCACAGCCGTTCCTATACCTGGTGGTATAGCATGGGATAGAACGGATTATGATATCTATGGCCCGGTAGAGATGCTGAAGATTCCACATCCGTTCAAGGTTGCTTTGAATGACTTTGTAACACCCAGCACATTCTCTGATGATTGGGACTTTGAGACAATTAATAATATGATGTCAGATTTAGAAATGTCTGCGAAATATACTGAACATGACTATTTAGAAGGGTCTTCAGACTATTAAATGTATTGTTTTAACCATTTTGGTCATCACTATTTGCACAAATCTGCAAGCCCTAGAAATGTTTTTTGTATAATCAATGGGAACATTGTCCAACACCACAAAAAGGCAGCTCTAAAACATTTTATGAAGAGTTTCCTTACTTCTCAGGGTTTAATGTTACAGATCCAAAAACGTTTTATTTCAAAAATGTAAATAAGACAGGATTGAAAACAATGTTGACCAATACCAAACAAATTTATTCTGCAAACTTTTATGCTAAGTTGTCCACATTAGGTTACGACTTCTGGAAAGACAACATCAAGACAAAAACTGTCTGGGGTACAAAAGAATGGCAGGTGCAAGGTTTGGAAGCTTTATTCAGAGCCTGCATTATACCTGAACAAATAATGTTTTTAAATGACACTGTGCAACAAACCTCTTGTCTTGGCATAGCAAAAATAAAAGATTTAAATAAACCGTCTATACCAAAGCCCATACCTGTAAATAAAAAAACGACTGAAGGGAGATAGACGTACAATATGTTTTCAAATTAAACAGAACTAGTCCTGATTGGAAAAAATGGTTAATCTGGCCCACAGACACCAATAACTGTCAAGATAGATTCATGAACAAAACTCAGGGTTTAATTCTTAACAGGCCAGATCCAAGATACTCCCGGAGACATTATCCAGGGATAGTAACAACATATAGTGTAGGGAAACTATGCCTTGAATGGCTGAACACTTCTACACTTCCAGATATTAAACAACACTTGACTTTACTTAAAGAAAGCAATGATTTGCGAGATTTCTTATTGGGACCTCGCAAACCTACGGCAAAAACGTTTCATATACACCGGTATATATGCTGCGTACAATGAGGCTTGGAAAATAACACAATTATAAACTGCAGAAAGAATACGAGAAATTGATCGTATTAACTTGGAGAAAGCTCTCTCTGTAGTGGCCAATGGGTAAACTACTCTGTCCTCCAGAATATATTCATTGGACAGCATTGTATCCTCTGCAATTGACATAATGGAACAAGACTTGCTAGTGCGACCACATGGCCACTCTCAATTACGTTCTATAATGCAGCTAGGCTGGACATTACAAAATCTGCGTTCAGGCTACGTGCAATGGATGCTTATCAACACAACGTCATTGTTTACTGGGTTTAACCTTACAGATAAACAAATCTCTTTGGCACAAAGAGGAGCAGACTATACGGTGCTGAGCATTGAAAAACTGGAAAGATTACCATTGACAGTTTCTGAGAAACCTGTAATAGAATGGATAATTCATGGCACCATCATGATTCCAGTGACGATTTTCCAATTTCAGTATTGTCTACAGCATATACCAGAAAGCCTATATGAAAGGTTGGGTAAAGAATACATTAAGTCAACATGGACGTTACCATATACACACAAATGTTGGAATAAGGGGAAAGAAGTATTCCTTAGTGGAAAAAATTGTAAAAATTCACTAAGTGGTACACTTCTGTGCCAGGGTATTAATTTACACGGAGCCTGTGATGGTTCTGCAAATAACCTTTCATGCCACCTGCACGGTACTCCCTCCACACTGATAGAACCCGTTTTCAGGCAGCTATCCAATGGCAGTTACGTTATGTTGAATGATCACAGCTGCTGTGGAATGGTGCCAGGAAAAGTTTATCTGGTTAGTGTGTCGTCCATGGTCACTTGTTGTATGCAAGTATTGTATCCAACTCGCAAGTCAGACAGTCAGACAGCAATATGGCCTTCACTGAATATCTCTTCTATACGAATTGATACTTTAAGCAGACTAAAGTCTATTCTTTTGCAAAAATCTGTGCCACTGACATCATCAAAAGAAACGTCTGATCTGCAAGTTGCAAGGACATCTGCAGAGATACATGTTATTATCAACAAACTGCCCTGTACATTTCACAGAAATGTTAAGTCAAATATTAAACATGTCTGATACCAGTGGCATCGCACATGTATTTAAGACGATTTTTTTGGGACGATTAGCACCATTTGAAGCAGTTCTTGGCATTTTCCAAAATTTCGTGCACTTTGTGTTCGGCGGCCTGCCTCTCATCTTGGGACTCGTAGCAGAAATACGATTTTTATTTCATCTGCTCCGATATGGCAAGTCCAGTAACCGGCGATACCCAGAACCTCATGGAACAAACGGTCTGTGCCCAGAGGTATCGTTAGAGAATAACACAGATTCTCAGCTTGGCTCGTTTAAGAGATCTGAATACGACATAGCTTCTCTCGTTCAGACCAATCTGGCAAGATTGCATCTTACCTGTTCTACGATGCCTGCTTAGCGGAGAGGAATGCGTGTTAGACATTTGTCTTACACTTCCATCAGTCCTGCCATCGGATGTCGACGCCTTGCTGGGTCCTGTAACGGCTCATGCATTGTGTTGCCCCCAACGGCTACAGATACTGATGACGGCATTCATTGAGATCTCACCAGTAAGTCTAACTGAGGGTGAGGTACGAGAAACACCAGGCACACAGGTACTATCTGATATGACCATTGCTAACGCGGCAACAAGCGCTGACGGCAATGCTTCTCATCTATGCACATTTGATCTGCTAAATCAAGTGGTTCCACTTTCACCTACTGTGGTAGACTATTTCTTTGCCAGCCTAGACGACTTGATGTTTTCTCCTGACACCAAGAATAACTTTTGAGTCATGCACACAGTGTTCTCTGAACTCTGAAATTCGGCCTTTGTTTTTCAAAACAATGACTTCTAACATTTGAAACTCTATTTTCACAACAAATTTAATTTTTTCTCTCTTTTCAAAACATTGAACCTTTTGGCACAGACTAATCTGCTTAAAGTAGAACTATTCCTAGAGAACAAGTCACTTTTTGAAGAATGACTAAATAAAAAAAAACTATTTGGCCTCGTCCCTATTAATAGTAAGATTGCTATGACATGCTATGTTATGAAATGACTCGACTTTTCTTCTGTATTTAAGAGACGTTATCATAAATGTAATCTCATGATTCTTTTCAAATTGCATAAATGAGACTAAAGACTGTCTGCTTAGAAATTTTTTCTTTGAATATATTGTGTACTGTAGAAAATGCAAAAAAATATTTTTTTGCATACCCAGTTCAAATGCATTTTTTTGTATTGGGGTGGGATTGTAAACACTAGCTTTAGATATGTTCCGTGATTGCAAGGTTAGCTTTAATGAACTTAGTATCCGTGGAGTGGGTGTTGTAAATGACCCTAGTATAAATTTCCCGATTCATGCCCTTATATAGGTATATTTTATCATTTCCTTATATAGGCATAGAAATCATTACCATATTTGGCCTAAACCATACAGCCCAAATACGGCATGGATACTTCCACTAAGCTCCAAGAATTAACAACGTTTTCTTGGAAAAACCCGCCTTCAGCAGCCCGGGACTGCCACCTGCTTGAATATTAAGTTCTCCTAGAACTCTCGGCGTTTTCCAAGAAATGAGCCTTTAAATGACGTTATTAAGTCCAAACATGCGTCAAACTCAGCACCTTCAAAGTATAAATATGCCTTGATTTGCCTAAACAAACACACGGTGGTTTGGAGCAGATCGACTATCTACTTGCCCGACGCCCTGCAGCAGCAAGTGCCGAAGGAAGCCGACCCTCCAGCAGACGCACTTCGAGATACTGTCATTTCTCCTGCCGAGAAATCCAGCTCCAGTGTTTCCAGGCTACCCTTGCGGGTATCTGGGAAATCGGGTCCCGAGAACGAGATGCAAGACCTCCTTCATTCTAGAGCCAAAGGTACGGAGCTGATTAGACCTCTTAGAGAATTATTGGAATCGGATTCCTGGCAGAGAACTCCTAAAACTTAAGCTACACCTCTTATACTCTTCCCTCGTACTAGACCTAGGTTAGGTAGACCGGGGTAGGCGTATTTAGAAGCACCAGTTGAGTATTTTAATCATCCTGTTATCATTGTATGTATTTTATGTATTTTACACATTTTATGCACTTTATGGCTTAGAAACCATATCCTGCTTTTACAGTACTACTTTATAATACTGTTCGTATTATATGCATTGTACTTCATAGTAAGCTTTACTATTGTAGCAGTTCATTTTCAATACTTGAGAAAGAAGACTATTCAATAAATACCCTTTTATTGAAAACACCCATCGTTCTATTTCTCTTGCACCTCTGGTGAAACAAAGCATGCACGATTGACTGAGTGAAATAGTTATCTATTGTTTCCGCGACTCTACAGATTGGATTTCTTATTCTTGGGAAACAAAGTTGTCATGTTTTAGGTGGTTGTCAAAAACTAATCCCTTCTTGTTCATTTGAGAACGTTTCTAGTGACCTCTGAGCTAGCTGGCACTCACAATTAAGTCTAATATAACCGGTAGAGACCTAGTAGACCTAAGTCCTACGTCTTAGCTACAGGATATATTATTCCAATTGCCAGAGCCTATTGGGATTATAGGAACTACACTACAATGGTGCTGCCACTTGACTCTGAGTTCATCCTTGTATTTTTAAAGTCCTGACTCTCCTGGGACATAGGTCATTGAAGACAGTAAGGGCTCATCCTTGTTTTTTTTAGTTACTCTACCAGGCATGGGGGAATAAAGATCGCTAAGGCTCATCCCAGTGTTTTCAAAGTCTTGATTATGCTAGGCACATGGTATTGAAGAAAGCAAGGACTCACTCAGCACAATCTTATTTCTGTTTGCTTGCAATTGAAGTTGTGTGGTGTTGCCTGCCCTGCCACTTGTAAATCACATTTTCAATAGGAATAAAGTCCATGACTAAGTAGAATTTTTAGCTGCTAGAGTGCAGCAGTAACCACAATTGGTTGGTGTTGTAGACGTGTTATGCTGTGACTTTTTTTAGTATGACCACTAGCTGTTTTGGTGGGTTGAGACCCCCCCCCCCCCAACTCCATATAATTGCTCATGACTGCCTACGCCCTTGCATTCTTCCGAGCTAGATGAACTGATTTAGGCAATAACATCAGTATTTAAAGCACTGAACAGTAAATCCCTTTCTCTTCCCCTTTCTTCCCTTTCCCTTTCCTTCCTATGCCATTCCTCCCTTTGCCATTCCTTCCTTTCTTCCCTTTTGTCATTCCTCCCTTTCCTTTCATGATACTTTTTTCTTGAGGTCTCTTGTGTCTATACCACACGGTAGCTTGTCTTTACGGTCATAGGTCTTCTTTGCTTCCATCCCTCCTCTCGAAGATGGGCTTGATGACTACTAATCCAGCATATGTTAAGGTACCTCAAGGATTTTGTCAAATTCTGTTTCCAAACACTAGCGGTTGTTACTGTGCTCTCGTGGGCTAATGAAAAGGCAGCGGGAGCAACAACACAACCATTAATTCTTCTTGACAAACACTTTGGGTTGCATAATAATGATGCAATATATGCACATCGTATGCAAAGAAACTGCTTTGATCATGAAAATCATCTGTATAAAAAAGTTTGCACCTACTTTCCAAAAATCAGTCTCCAGCGCTCGTGTGTGGGGTCACTCTAAAGGTGATGGGGACCAGTGGTCGCTGAAAGCTGATCTCCGTGACAGGGTCCATGAGCAAAGGGCACATGCTGTTTCTGCTGCTGTTTTATTACATCCCACCCATAGGTGATTAGGGAGAGAGCTTTGAGACTGAGCACCACTGACACTCAACATGGATGCAGTTTCAACCCATGTGTGATTTCGGGATACCAGCAGGGTGTTCTTAGAGCAGGAACTTTTCGGTAGAGCAAGTGCTTAATTTGACCCGGTGGGGGCCACTGGCACTTATTTTTGGGAACCTGTACTTTTTTCATCAATAGATAATTACTGAGAGCAAGAGAGTGAAAAATGCACAAGTCAAAAAGACGGTTGAAGATAAAGAACAAAAACATTCCAAAGGGAGAAATCAAGAGTGAACTAAAGGGGCGAGAGCCCTTTTGTGGAGAGTTCTAAAACGAACCCTGTAATCACACACGCGGGTAAATTCTACTCTTCCTTCTTCCAAATTTCCTGTTTGTTTTCCGGTCTTTGTGACATGATGCTAACTTGCTTGGGCTTTGGCCTTCCGAGATCTGCAGCAGTCTTGCTACCTGAGACATTGTGATGACAATTCTCTGTGCACAAACAAGAGGCGTGGGTACCAGGTTCATTGTCAGGACATCCTGAAGCTAGAGTGGGGGTTTCGCCCTAGCTGCATAGGCTACAGCAAGCTCTTATGGGCAGATGAAGAACAAGCATTTGCAATGCAATAATTCTCGCATTATTAAAGTTTGAGCTATTGGTGTTGCATTATTTAGCAATGCCAATAGCTCAAACCTTAATAATGCGAGACCTATTGCATTGCAAATGCGTTAGTTAGAGGAACAATGGCTCAGGAAGCAAATGGAGTTGCGCAAACGTTTTAAAAAAAAAAATCTGGAAGAAGAATTGGTAGATTGATAAAATAAAGGTAATAAGAAGAAGCCGGAGCACAAAGGTACGCCTAAGTAAATATTAATGAAGAAGACAAAATTACTAGAGATAATTGCAGTCATTTCAAGTAAATTCATTTTCTGTGGGTGAAGAAGGAAATCTGAACGTGAGGGAAATAAGGAAAAGTGTTAGCCCTCCAGAGATGCTGGCTAGAACATTTGAAAATGACTAATTTGTTGGCATAATAATCCTTTTATTACAGAACCTATTAGTAACGCAATTGGGTGAAAAGGAATCGCACACATGGCAGCGCTCCTGAATAAATAAGCAGATTTCAGCAGATGGCTTTAGCAGAGTAATCGTTGGACTAAAAATGACACAGTACAGGCAGATGAAGAGCCTACATCATCAATCAACATCGATCAAAGTATGTACTGAAATTAGACATCGGACTAGAGGTTAGGTGCACAAAGATCAGTTCCGTTTTATTCAGTGAATAAGATTCCATATTCGGTTAACACCGCAGAGCGTCAGAGTATGCCATTAACAGTCACGCTCATGGAAGAAAAAAAGGACAAGTGTCAAGGGGAGCTGGTCATTCTTGCTGCTAAGGTGAAGAAGAGAAATATAATTTCCTGGGAATTTCACAACCACATTTCAAGCGCTCTATAAACAAGCAAGAGCAGGTATACTGCTGAATCAAAGGGGGAAATATAGATTAACGTCGCAGGGTTGACCAATTTCTTCTTTTGTATTGGTCTTTAACTTAAGGCTGTAGTAACAGCAGTGCAACCTTTAGCGGTGATCTGCTCACCTGGTGATGCTCAAGGCGCATATAAAGACAAAGCATAATCAGATGACCTTTTGGTACTGAAATAAACCAGCATGGTTAGTACCGGTTATGCTGCTATCGGCTGAAAACGCTGGTGCTAATACAGGAAACAAATTGAATGACAACAAAACGAAAGTTATGTGCTAGTACTGAGAAGAAATGGAGTCTTAAAATGTATTCAAGTAAAACAATGAAAACCGTAGAGAAACATCCAGACGTTGCTAGTGGAAAGAGAAGCCAATAACAAAATAGGTAGATAAAGTAGTTAATGATATAGTCTAAACTGATAATGCTGTTTGCAAATTTGTAAGAAGTAGATTTTGTTGCTTTAAGTCCGATTAACTACATATTATCTGTAACAATAAAGATCACAAAATAAAAAAAAGCGCAGCACAGTAACGGCTACGTGGCCCACTACTAGGCCACATGAATTTTGCAACAAATTAACTTGAGGAATAAGACCACTGCGCCTCTGGCCTGGTCGCCCCCTCGCTCCTCACCTCTCCTGCCCCAGAAGCCTCCTGCTGCCTAGAACCTTGCCGCCGACGCCGATAGCAGCGCCCCAGCCGCTGCTGGGCCGCCCGCTCTGCCTGCTCGTGTTTCCCGCCGCTTCCTGCCTGCTGCCCCTCCCCCACGCCAGACGATTGGGCAACGCGATCCCGCATCCCAGCTGACCCGCCCTCCCGGCTCCCTTCTTATGACGCCCCCTCAGCGACCGCGCAGCGGACGCGCGCAGCGGGAGCACCGAATGAGCGCCGAAGGTGCGCCAAAGGTAAGCCCGTCTGCGCCCGTCCACGCCTGGACCGCGCCCAGCGCCAGGACCCCTGGCCCTCGCAGAAACCAGCCCACCCGCCGGAAGTACGACGCCGCCACCCTCATCGCACTCAACGCCGGCCGATTCCCGGGCTGCTACCGAGCCACCCCGAGACGCACCCACGGACACTTCTGCTGCAACTCCTGCAAGTTCACCTGCATCCGGACCTGCACTACACCAGCACCGACCAAGACCAAGACGAGCAACAGCAGCAGCCACCTGAAATGCATCCTGCTCAACACCCGCTCCGTCCACAGGCACGCCATCGAAATCTGGAACCTGCTCGACACCACAGCCCCAGACGTCGCCTTCTTCACGGAAACCTGGATGAACGCCTCTTCAGCGCCTGACATCGCCATCCCAGACGGCTACAAGATCATCCGAAGGGACCGCATCAACCACACCGGAGGAGGCATCGCCATCATCCACAGGAACACCATCCGCATCACGACCAACACCGATGACACCCTTGCACCCGCCGAGCACCTGCACTTCCTGGTCCACATCAACCCCAAGACCACCCTCAGAGGCACCCTCAACTACAGACCCCCGGGACCACGCACACAATTCAGCGAAGACATTGCCGACTTCATCAGCCCGCACGCCCTCTGCTCCGCTGACTACATCCTCCTCGGGGAGCTCAACTTCCACCTGGAGAACAACAACGACCGCAACACCTCCACCCTGCTGGACAACCTCGCCAACCTGGGACTCAAGCAGCTGGTCACCACCCCCACCCAGTACGCCGGACACACACTCGACCCAGTCTTCTCATCCAGCAAGGACATCGCCTTCAGCCACGCCACCGGACTCCACTGGACGGACCACAGCTGCGTCCACTTCAGCTTCAGAAGGACCACGATCCACCACCACCAGCAACAGGTTGCACGCAGAAGCTGGAACAAGATCACAGCCGACCAGCTCGCGACCTCCCTGAGCATGAACCCCCCCACCAGCACAACGAACCCAAGCCAGGTGGCCACCAACCTCACGAAGTGGATCAGCGACTGCGCAGACGACCTCGCCCCTCTGAGGACCCCGCCCAGCAGACCCGGCAGCAAGAAAGCCCCATGGTTCACCGACGAACTCAAGAGCTCCAAGAAGAACTGCCGAGCCCTCGAGAAAACCTGGCGCAGAGACCCAACTCCGGACAACATGGCTGCCTCAAGCTCGCCAACCGAAAGCACCACCAACTCATCCACGCCACCAAGAAAACCGCATTCAAGGAACGACTGGACAACAACGCACACAACAGCAAGGAACTCTTCAACATCGTCAAAGAGCTCTCCAACCCCAACGCCGGAAACAACGACATCACCCCTTCGCAAGACCTCTGCAACTCCTTCGCCTCCTACTTCCACAACAAGATCGCGGACATACACAACAGCTTCAGCACTCAACTGACGCACGCCACGACCGAACCACCGCCCCCCACCACCACCCTCCGTGCCTGGACTCCGATCAGCACCGAAGACACCGTCCGCACGATGAACTCCATCCACTCCGGATCTCCGACCGACCCCTGCCCTCACCACGTCTTCAACAAGGCCGACACTGTCATCACACACCACCTGCGGGACATCATTAACACCTCCTTCGACACCGCTACCTTCCCGGAGAGCTGGAAGCACGCCGAACTCAGCGCCCTACTCAAGAAGCCATCAGCCGACCCCATCGACCTCAAGAACTACCGCCCCATCTCGCTGCTCCCGTTTCCTGCAAAAGTCATCGAGAAGACCGTCAATGAGCAGCTAGCCGCCTTCCTCGAGACGAACGGATCCCTCGACCCCTCGCAGTCTGGCTTCCGGGCCAACCACAGCAACGAGACCGCCCTGATCGCAGCCACCGATGACATCCGAGCACTACTTGACAACGGAGAAACAGCAGCCCTCATCCTCCTGGACCTCTCCACGGCCTTCGACACTGTCTGCCACCGTACCCTAGTACAGCGCCTCAGCAACGTCGGAATCCAGGAGAAGGCACTGGAGTGGATCATCTCCTTCCTCGCCGGAAGGACACAGAGAGTCCGCCTCCCTCCGTTCAGATCTGAAGCCACCGAAGTCATCTGCGGCGTTCCTCAAGGCTCCTCGCTCAGCCCAACCCTCTTCAACGTCTACATGAGCCCCCTCGCAAACATCGCACGCCAGCACAACCTCAACATCATCTCCTATGCCGACGACACCCAGCTGATCCTCTCCCTCACCAACTACCCCGCCACTGCCAGAGCCAACCTTCACGAAGGGATGAAAGAGGTAGCCGAATGGATGAAGAACAGCCGCCTGAAACTGAACTCGGACAAGACGAAGTCCTCATCCTGGGATCCTCACCCTCCGCCTGGGACGACTCTTGGTGGCCCCCCGCCCTAGGCAGCGCACCCAAACCAACAGACCACGCACGCAACCTGGGCTTCATCCTGGACTCCTCCCTCACCATGACCAGACAAGTCAACGCCGTCTCCTCGTCGTGCTTCAACATCCTGTGCATGCTACGTAAGATCTTCCGGTGGATCCCCACCGAGACCAGGAAGACGGTCACCCAGGCCCTCGTCACCAGCCGTCTGGACTACGGCAACTCCCTCTACGCCGGAACCACCGCCAAACTCCAGAAGAGACTCCAGCGGATCCAGAACGCCTCAGCACGACTCATCCTGGACATCCCCCGTCGCAGCCACATCTCCGGACACCTGAGAGACCTGCACTGGCTCCCGGTCAACAAGAGAATCACCTTCCGACTCCTCACCCACACACACAAAGCCCTACACAACCAAGGCCCAGGATACCTCAACAGCCGCCTCAACTTCTACGCTCCCACACGCCAGCTTCGATCGACCGGCCACGCCCTCGCCACCGTCCCCCACATCCGAAGAGTCCCCACAGGGGGACGGTCCTTCTCCTACCTCGACGCCAAGACATGGAACTCCCTCCCGACCCACCTCCGCCTGACCCAGGACCACCTCGCCTTCAGGAAGCAACTCAAGACCTGGCTGTTCGAGCAGTAGCGGATCCCCATCCCCTAGCGCCTTGAAACCCTCTAGGTGAGTAGCGAGCTATATAAATGCTTTGATTGATTTGATTGAAGATTACTTGCTTAAGATACTAGCCCGAAGGCAATGGACCAGATACCAGCTGTCCACTATCTGGCTGAAGAGTTTAGTCCAGTTCCTAACTCGTCACTCTGTGTGAACATATACTCAATCCTCTCCCTAGGCCCTGAAGGGGGCAAAGTTATGAAAAGTAAAAAGGAACATTTTACATGATAAGATAAGATAGGTTTTAATTGCACAATTACTTAGAATCATTGCAATTATTTTCACAAAAAAGTCACAAGGGTATCATTTTGTAAAAACAAGTATTGCTTTATAATCCAATTTCTCGTCAGATCCACGGTATTAAAATCTCAGTCCAAAGTTTTTAAACGTCGCCTGTGCTCCTATTCAGGGTGTTTAAGATTCTTAGGAGGGTTCAGATTTTACCAAAGTTGTTGCCGCTGTCACAAATTTCATAAAGCAAGCAGCCAGTTGTGCTGAGTCACCTCTCGTGCACTCTCCTGGTGCCTCTTTGCCGGTCCGAACGTTTCAGATGCTCTGTGTATTAAAAATATGTGCCAATTTGTTACTGGGCTATTTATTAATGTCCAGACAGGACTCTTGAAAGTGTGCCCCCAGGCCTATTTGGCTTTCAGACAGCAGAATACAAACCTGCCTTTTAGTAGCCATTGCTGTAATGTCAACTTGAATTCCATAAGGATTTGGGCATGAGAAGTGGAGATTGGCAGCAAGAACGCTCTGCGATAGCAGGCTGACTGTGCTCTGTCCAGCTTGGTTAACATTTTATCTTTGAAGATCATTGCACCATAGGCCACAGCTGGTAAAATGTTGGTGCCCATTACCTTGAGAAGGGGGGGGGGGGTAAATCTGGTGTACTCATGGATTTTCCCACTCTGCAAAATGCCCCCTCTAGGGAGTCTTCTACCCCCTGCTAAGTGGTGATGTGTGCAGCTAGTCGTCCCCTATGGTCGAGCCAGACTCACAGACACTTGTATGTGGCCACTACCTCAATGGGTTTCCCCTCAATGTGTCAAAATCTTTTCCTGGCAAGTTTGTTCAGTGACTATCATGACCTTTATTTTTACTGTATTTATTTTCAGGCAGTTTACCTTACAGTACAGTGTCAAAGCCGTCAAGAGCCTCTGGAGCTCCACCGGGGTTTGATCCAACAATATTGTGTCATTCGCATACTTCATGGATTGGATTTTGGTTTCAGAGCATTTTGGGAGAAATGCTCTATCATGAGCTAAATGCTCTGGGAGGACTGCCAAGTAAAAATTGAAAAGTACCAGGGTCAAAATGCACCCTTGTTTTAGTCTCTTGTTGATTTTAGTTTTGTTATTGTGGCCGATCCAGAGGTGACTCTTATTTTCACTCAAGTGGCTGAATATAAGGTGATAATCTCTTTTACTAAAGTTTGGGGGATGCCACAGTTGGTTAACTTTTCTCAAAGTCTTGGGCGGGATACACTATCAAATGCGGGTTGAAAGTCAGTGTTTCCTTAATACAGGGCCCTCCCTTTTTTTTGCTAACGTGTCCTCTTTTTATATGGGATATGCAGATCAGGTTATCTTCAATGTGGCAGATCTTTTAGAAACTTGTTTGCCTGTAGGGGGGGGGGGGATCAGCTGTCGCTTATCCACACAAACCATCAGCTCTTGGTGTAAAAATCTTGCATAGCACTTCCCCTCAACATCTAGCAGGGCGATCAGTAGATAATTTTCAAGGCTTGTCCTTTTTTGTGAATCAGGACTAAGAGTGAACCTCGCCATGTTTCTGGAATGCTTCCTCCCAATAGACATTCCCAGAACAAGGGTGCCATGATTGCGCCCATTTTTGCACTGCCCCTTTGTCAACCATCATTGAGATGCCATTTGGGCCGGGCGCACCACCTGCTTGCATTTCTTTACTGATGTATGCTGATGTTATTTTAGCAGTTTCGCTATCTCCCTTATGTGATTTCAGGTTCATTAGTTTGTTGTTTCTTTTCCTTGTATTGTTTCTTTCACCGTTATCACTGGTGGATTCCATAATGAAGAGCTTGGATGTAAGTTTCCCAGGCAGTAGGTGCAATATTTGAAACCGTTGGCAATTGGTTTGGCTTGAAGCATTTATTCATCCAGATCCAAAATCTTCTTTGGACCTTTGGTTTTAAAATTTTGTGTGGGTTTTCCCAACATTAATCTTCAATCTTCCTCTTATAGGCGTATCTAGCTTTTATGTATTTCTGATGCGTTGCCATGAACTTTGTACATTATTTTAGTTTTCACGTTTGTCTTTGGTGATCCTGCGCATTAAATTGTTTCAGTTGCGTTTTATGTCCAGTAGTGTTTGTTTGAATTCCGTGAGATGATGAGCTTTTGGTGGGGATTTATCTGTTCCTGGCTTTGCCACGATGATTATGTTTTCCCACGGTTCTTCCAATATTGGTTCCCATGAATTTGTGGTCATCGGGTCATTTCGTTCTTGATTTAGATTGCCCAAAAACCACTCCACTCTTTCATCAACAATCTCTTGGTTTTCCATAGTACACCTTATTTTTTTTTTACTGGTTCTAGTTTTTCTTCTTAGCCAATCTGGTTGGTTTTTAAAAGGGGGTATTGCAGGGCTGGCATTTCGCAGGTGAGCATTGCGTGGTCACTGGCCATGGATAGTGTTACTGCAAACTTTTGAATTGTGTAAAAGTGTACAATCGGCATCCAGTTGTAATCCAATGTGGCCATTCTCAAGCATGAGGTATGAGTGTAGGCTGCTTGGAGGTCAATTTGTGATCTTCCGTTTAAGATGCGTAATCCTAATTGATTCAAATGAGCTGCTACCCTTACTACATGGTTATCTGTCCTTTGATACTGGCTTTCCTATCTGAGTATGACCCATGTGTGGTGATCCAGGGTCACAAAATGGGTGTTTAAATCGGTCTTCATGAGTTTTGCGTTGAAATCTCCAAATATTTATCCACAAGTCACCTGGAAACTGCGCTGAGAGTTCCCTCATAGCTGGGAGCATGCTACTTGGCATTGCATCCAGTTTTACCCTACCCTGATAGAGATAAATGCAGCTTAAGATCCCTGTAATTGTTTACTGGCTTGTTTTGCCTGATTTTGTAATCAATGCTTTAAGGAATATGTAATCGCCGTGACCTTTGCTCAGAAGTGTGACTTGTGCTGCAAAGTTATTTTTTACATAAATTGAACCCCCTCCCCCGAGGCGTGGCCCCTTGCTGGAGAGGCTGTTGTGTTTGATTTGTAAGCTGTAAAATCTGAACAAGGTTTTCATTGCAGGGCTAGGGTTTCTTGTAGCGAGATGAGATCAAAGCTCCTCAGTTGGTGTATCAATAACGTTTTGGCTTCATTGTTGTTTAACCCACATATGTTCCAGGCACAGTTTTTTAGATTAGGGATGACAGTCTCTTTTGTGTTGTTATATGCCGGCTAGTTAGCGAAGGGGACCGAGGGCCCCTGTGGGCCAGGTCCAGTCTTGCAAATTCTTCAGTTTGATAATGCATTGGCGGGTGCCCCCTACTTTGCCCATTGTGACTTGTAAGGATCCTTCTCTCAGTGGCGTAGTTCTCAACCCTTCTCTGACGCCAAGTAAGATGGAACTTGCTATGCGCCTTATTATGTTTTTTTAGGATTGCTGGGTATTTTGGTGTTGCTGCTTCTCTAATCTGGAGTCCCAGTTGTTTTTATTCCTCGGCAGGGCACTTGCCAGTTCCAGACTAAAGAAGGTATTTCCGTGGCCAGCTGTGGGTGGTAAGACTGTAAAAAAGGGGTTCCAAAGACAACCAGTAACCAAAGACCCTTTTATGTTGCCCGGCGGTATCGCCTCTATGACCCACCAATATTAATCAATGAAGAAGCAGGCGCTGGAGACTGGAAGGCAGGAAACGAGGATTTTATTCTCTCCTGAGGAGAACACATCAATTCAGACAGCAAGTATCGTCACGAGGTGCTCTAACCACATCTCTGAGGCCTGGCCTCTTATACTAGGGTTTATGACCTTTATTGCACATAACACATTCTCGCAACACGTCGATAGTTGAAAGAACATCCTCGGAATCTCCCCTTCAGGCCCGTTCCCACATACATTTACAGTTGGATTCCCCACCCCGGTCACAACAGGTGATGGTTGCCGCACAGCAGGGCATTCCGCCGATTCACGGAATGCATGGGGTTGATCGGATCTCATAGGGTGGGGGCTTTGATCGGTTTGTGGGTCTTTTGATGGGGAGGGGAAGCTTCCTACTGTACGGGGTAATAAACAGTATCCGCAGGGCCAGGTGGCGGCCTGGGAACAAGGAAGACAAACGGGGACACAGGAAAAAGGGGTTTGCATCAAAAGGATCTGAGGCCATGAAAGGAATGAGGGGAGGTGTCGCGCTGGGAACAGGATGGGATTCTGTGGTGAAGCTGCGCTGAAGGGGGTTTATGACCCAAAGCATGAGAGAGCGGGGGTTGTCAGTGTGCGGGGGGGATGCTTGCGAGGTTAAGAGGGAGAGACGCGCTGGCTATCAGCGAGGGGCAGGGAGGCCATGGTGTTCAAAAAAATGGCTGCCGCTTACGCGCACGAATGGGCTTGAAAAGGGGGCAAGATGGCGCAGATAATGTTCACCAAGTTTGTGTTAATTTTCCACAGTCCTCCCTTTAACATTTCCAAGACATCTTGCTGGCCTATTTCCTATCTATACCTATATGCAGCGATCATAAGTAAGGGAGAGGGGACTTAGGCAAAAGAACTGTACATAAACATCACATTATAAACATCGTATTGAAAAATCTCATCATCTAGTAGGCGGGTTCATCGTTAAGTTGGTTGCAGAAAAAAGTCATCGTAATGCAATATCAGACTAGAATTACGTAGCGAGGGCGTTGGGTACAGATCATAGATGCTTATAGTCATTTGGAATAAGAACTGGTAAGTTATCATATAAGTAAGTCCTTTTTGCATTCGGCGGGTGCATAGTTAGTCCAATGGTGATTGGGAGAGAAAGGAGATACAGTAAAGATATCAGAGTTCTCGTTGTCTTTTGTCGTCTTCTGTTGGCACTTGTTAAGTACCTGGATTACAATTCGGTCTGTCAACAGGAATGTTCATGTGGATCGAGTCGTTGGAGGTCTGCGGGCAGGGGTACATTTTGTTTTGTTTAGTCAGACCTCATAGGAGAAATGCGTTACGGTTTTGGAGCAGGTGCACTTTCTTTTGTAACGCAGAGCATAGATTTGCAATAAAAATGCGATTGTTCCTGAATTGTGAGATCTGTTTGTTTCTTGAGTCTCTGTGGTGGGCATTTCCTGTTGCTTCCATCATCTTCGAGGCGTTCAGCAGTGGGTAGAACCACATACTTCGTTCATCTTTTCTTTAGAGGCGATCCTTGGTGGAGTTCTAGGTCACCGTTCTAAGATTAACATAGTTCGTGGTTTACTTAGTCGGAGCTCCCTCCCTTCTGACGTAGGGAGTACTCTTCTCTGGGTAGCTCAGTAGGATTTGGAGGAACTTGGGAGTTCGGGTGGAAAGGTGCGGGTGTGAACAGTCCTTATGGTAGGTCGGAGGAGGAGGGGATGGAGCAAGGCCAAGTCGGGAACAGATCAGGGGGACGGAGAGTTTTCGACAGGCGGGTCCGTAACCATGTTCAGAGAGCGGGGACTTTTTGGCACACGTTGATCATAGAGCAGGGGCTTCAGGTCAGCCCTTTCCTTAGCTTTGTCTGAAACAGTGCCCCGTCCTGCGTCTCCTTACTGCTGTGGTCTCGCCTCGGCCTCCGTCGCTGATGTTCCACAATCCGCAGTCAGGCCGCGTGCTCCCACATCCGGTCTCTTTCTCCTCCGACAGTGATACCCTTAAATGAGTTTTGAAAAGACAGTCTTTAGAGATATTGCAGAAGAAGGTAATTACATAAGTCTATTTCTCTCCCAACACCAAGCAACTGGGGTAAGCACTCGCTACATTTGAGATTTTTGCGGCTAACGTATAAACAATTGATGATGGGTTTGCCGGATTCCTTACAACCTCCTTTTGTTGGCTAATTCTTTGGCGCTTTGATGATTATTACGTTCATTTGTAATAGGTACGAGGTCTGGTACTCATTTATTGCATACGTCTATTATAGTAGATGTCAGTTCTTCTGGTAGAGACCCATTTCCCTAGTACGAGTCTTGCAAGGCTAGGCTGGTCTTCAGGACCTTGTATTTTACAAAAAGTGCAACGTGCTATTCACCACAGTCTGATAGGCATCCTTCTGAGGGGTGAACATAGGCTAAACAAGTCTTCATTACATAAAAAACATCTATTTTCAACAAGGCTTACTGCAACAAGTTCTTTCGATTTTCGATCTAATTTTCAACTTTGCACACATCTTTCTAACTTTCTATATAAATCCTCGCAACCTGGTTACTACAAAAAAAACTCGGGGGGTGGTTTGCGATAATTATTAAACTTATCCTCGGGGAAGGAGGGATCTTATGGAAAACAATTGGGAACACAGTGAATTAGAGCAGGGGGCGTTTTCAGGCTCTCGTTCAGGGCAGCTGACACCAAACTGGGGGCATTTTGGGAAGACGGGGGTGTCTCGATCATTTCTTACTATTTGGGGTATGGAGACAATTTGGAATGGGGATGGTCGCATTACCACAGACATATTTTATCATAGAAGCCACTGACAAATAGTTCCCTGGCTGTGGGTCAAATTTAGGGAACCTCAGTCGTCTTACCTGTCCCTTTCCTATTGGCCAATTTAAATTTCATCCATATTTAGCAGAAAAGGAGATGTAGTAACGTGGTACCGATACAATTTTATTTAGGACAAATTTGTGCAAATACTTGTGGTATTTGGGGCCAATCGGGAGGTGCACCAGGTTCGTCAATTAGGTGCCAGTCGCTAGGAAGAGGGAAAGTGTGGAGGGGTGAAAAAGTGAGAGAGAGAGAGAGAGAGAGAGAAAGAGAGAGAAAGAGAGAGAGAGAGAGAGAGAGAGACAATAGGCCAAACAGTACACGTGGGACATGGAGAATGACCGTGTATTGTTTGGGCTATTCAGTGCGTTACCCAACGTTAGACGTTTCGGGTCTGTGTTAGGATGTAGAAAGCATGCAGTTTTGGGACAGAAGAGCATTAGATCAGGTACAAAAAGGTCGTGCATTGGGTAGGGCGTCCTTTTTGTGTCGTCTTGCAGCGCTAGTCCGTTTTCATGCATCGGGCGTGGCGTGGTTCCAGATCCCTTACGATACTCTAATCGGGATTCTAATGTAACCTGCAGAGGGAAAAAAGGAGGGAAAGGGGGAGGTGGGGGGACAACATTCGAACACATCAAATGTATGGGCACGAAAGTCCTTTACTTACCGCATACTCGTACTTATCTCTTCGGGATATAATCCCTTAGGGTTTTGGTTTCCGAAAGTCAAGGGGGCGGGCAATGTGATAGGTGGTTCATGGGGAGGTTCGAGGATGGCATTTAAGGGTCGTGTGTAGAGAAACGCTTAAAAAGGAATCAGAGGTGCCTAGCGTCAGATACCCGGTTTTGTAGATGTATCCGGCCTTCGGGATCCTTAAATCATTCCCAAAGCTGTGAGGTTTTAAGGCATATCAGTTCTTCGTTTAACCCGGTACCTTAGTACCTTCGACCACCATATCTTAATAACATTTTATCAATCACCCCGCTTTACTTTACCCATTCTCAGAAGTCGAGGTCCTTCTTCATACGTTAGTTCCTGAGCTTAGTCGCATATTTTGGAGGCAACGTATCATACCTGGGATCCGATCATCAATCCGAGGTCGAACAACCATTTCTCGGATAACCTTAAAAAAAGAGCAGAACAGTTGCGCACAGAAAAACCCTCCCACCGATACCCGCATTTACAAAAGTATGCGATGCCTATTCATAGTTTTTAAGACCTTTATTTGCATAATCATTCAGTACGTAAAATGTGAGAGCACAATCGTAATTTGGTCTGATATGTCGTCGATGGAAGCACATACAGTAGGGGGTTATTTTGTAGCACAAGAACATGTAAAAAGGCCTAATTTATTATTTGCAAGTAACTAAAAACATTTCATTGCGTGACGAGGGAATCGGGGGCATTTTAGTTCATAAATGGAAACACAGTCAAGCTCATCGGAATCACATTTCCTAGATGTAAACCGTGGGTGTGCATCATAAGCGACGTTATGTACCAGTTACAATAAATATCAAAAATAAATCGTTCATTGAAATCAACATTTTTTTTTTACGGAACTCCTCTCAAACGTTCGCCAAGTGGACCCTCCTCCCTTTCCCCTCGAGTGCACAATGGTTCGTATATATATCTTAGTACATCAAGTTTCATTAGTTAAGGAACACCACGAGGCGTCCGTTAGTTTCCATTGATACCGGCGCCATTTTGGGCGAGGCCGGTTTAGTCCGGAAGTAGCACCAGAGGAAAAAATATCCCCGACGATTGGCGGTTGGACCAGGGTCCCTTTCGGCAGTTCAAAAGAAAACTGTGCTAACAGAGGGGCTGGTGGTGTGGACCGTCAATCAAGAGAGGGAGGGGGTAGAGTCTTTCTTACCGGGTCATGTTGATGTTCAGCCGGAACTTACTCGAGTTCGTTAGCCCATAATGTTCCTGGGTGGTTCAGACGGAAGCTGATGCAGACACGAGAGCACCGCCATCTTGTTGCTGTGCCGTGGTTATTTCATTTGAGATCAATGCAGCTGTTCCTCACCGGAAGCCTGAAGGGGCTGAGGGCTCTTGGGACTTTGGTAGAATCTTCAAAGTCGAGGGGACGTTTGTCGATGGTGGGGGCTTGCGCCCAGGTGGGCAAGTGCCCGAGTTGCAATTTCGGACAAAGTTACTCCAGCGGCCTAGACCCGCCTTTCGAGGGCCCAGACGCCATTTTGAGACCCTGTGGCAGCCACCTTTGTCGTATCCATCAGGAGTGGAAGAAACTTCTTGTGATGGCGAAGGACAGAGCATCATGCTGCTGGAGCAGGACATTTTGGTTCGGGGCGCCAGGGTGCAGCGGTGGAGCCTTCATCTGGGGAGGTGAGGGAGGCTCGTCCGTGCCGCCTTCCTCTCCCGGCGCATCCTACGCCGTCCCTTTGAATCAGGGGCGCACATGATGACCACCCTACACCCCTGATTCCGACTCTTGGGGGACCACTGTACATCCGGTGCTCCGTAAATATGCCCGTCGGACATTGTGTGTCCTGTACTATGCAAGTATACCAGTCGGGTCTTGTATGTCCTGTGTTGCGGAAATATACCAGTCGGGCATTATATTTCCTGTGCAGCGTAGGTATATAGCCGTCGCCCGGTTGGAGGACGTCGGCGCCGGACCAGGGCAGGGAAGCCTCCTACCTGTGGAGGTGGAAGAGGCTCGTCCGCGTCGCCTCTTCCTCCCTGCCCACCCTGCATCCGTTCGATGGAGAAATTCGTGATGGCCGGACCAGGAGATACAAGGGAGGGGGTCATTTTCATCCGCCCCCTCCCTACTCGCGGCCCGGGGGACGCCATCCCTGGAAGGGTAGTATGGAAAGACCATTTCATTGCCTGCTTGGTGGAGCCTCCAGGACCTTCTCGCCGGCGATCTCTTTTTGGCTCATGGCTGCTGGTAGGCCCCGCCCCACACGTGCTATGTGTTTCGGATGGGCGGGACCATCGAACTGTTACATTTCGAGGACTTCCGGAGTGAGCATAATATGTTTTGTATTTTTTTTCTATTAGTCAAGTTTGTTTTTTAGAGAGTTCTACTAGTTATTCTATTTACTGTTGGTTGTGTGTTTTCTTTACCGTAATTAAATCCTAAGTTATATAATAGATGCTTGGCTTCCTTGAGTCTTTTCTCTAACGGGGGGTTGTTTACACTGGCCTGCAGTTGTGTTTGCTTTTCAGAGTGGGGGAGCAACAGAGAGCAATCAGTCCCAGAACTCTAACATGTCGTTAAAATTGGTCTGACGAAATCTGTGCCATCGAGCATAATCAAACGGGGTGGTTCTATCTGTCCTGTCCGCACTAGTCTGATTGGTTTTTATTTCGCGTCTTTTCCCTTTCTGTCGGCCTGTCCTTTCTGTCGACCCTCCGTTCTTACCTATGCTCTGCAAAGTCGGGCATTGGGCTTTCCAGTGCCCGAGGCATTTACAGAAAGCACATTGGTTCTGTTTTAAATCTATTCGTCCTGTGCGCAGTGTCGGGGGGTTACCTTCAGGTCGTTGTGTCCCGGGGTTGACTTGTCGGCACATCCCTCTACACCGTTCTCTTTCCATGTCTACTCCTCGGGACTGTGCCATCGCTGGCCCTTCCCTTTGCCTACTAGACGTTTGGAGGGTTGTCCGTCGTGTCCCTTCACCTTTTCTGAATTCGTCGCCTTCCCTTCGTCGCGTGGCTTCTTTGCGCCACATACCGAGACTATCGAGCATAATAGGTGTTGTTTCATTCCTACGAAGGGCTATTTCTACCGTTTCTATTTTGTCAAGATCAAAGGATCCTCTCAGTGGCCACTGACTTTCTCGATCCTTTTTCGTATATTTATGCCACAGCTCACTATAGGCTATAGCGATCAATCCATGCTTCATGAACATGTCCTTATTAGGGGTGCCTTCCAGCGGAGCCGGATGGTTCATCTCTAATAAGCGGTCCGGGTTAAACAGGCTACTAACCAGTGGGGAGAAGACAGGCATGACGGATCACAATGGGATAATAGTCAGCACTACCTATCTTATCACTGCGCGCAAAGACTAGACAGAATATTTCTATTCTACGTTGTTTGCACTTAGTGAATACCTCATGAACCAATCTTGAGCAATCAATGTTAGGTCAAAAATAAAAAATCAATATGGTCAATGGGGAGAATAAGTAGGCTCGCAAAGGTTCGCGTCACCTACCCTTTCACTATCTGTAAAGAGGGGACCTATTCTTCCCTGTTTGCAGACCGAGAATCTCCAGAAAACAATCTATAACAGTTAATCAATGTTAGGTCAAAAATAAAAAATCAATATGGTCAATGGGGAGAATAAGTAGGCTCGCAAAAGTTCGCGTCACCTACCCTTTCACTATCTGCAAAGAGGGGACCTATTCTTCCCTGTTTGCAGACAGAGAATCTCCAGAAAACAATCTATAACAGTTAATCAATGGGGGGGGGGGGCAATTGTTCAGATAGGTCCGACGGGTGCGTACCTATCCTTCGCTGTTTATAAAGGGAGAGCCTGTTGTTTCTCCGTTTGCAGACAGTGAATCTCCAATAAATTAACAAAAAGTAATACTAGTATTTTCTCATCAATTATCAATCACTTTCAATTATCAATCACTTTCGCAATTTGTCGTGTTTACACGACCTTACCCGGACCGCATGGACAGTTTCTTGTCTTCCGAATCCAGCGCCCGATCGTCCTCTTCTCTTCGTACTTTCTCGTGGCACTCCTGATGGTTCCCAGTCAGGACCGCAGATCACTCGAGAGAGGTCTGTTCGGAACCAGTGAAGTTCGGATGATCGGCTGTCAGACGAGGGTCTATCGGACAGGGTACCTTCCGATCGTTGCAGTCGTTCACTCTGTCGTCAGGACCTCTCCCACTGGATCCACGAGTCGCTGATGGGCCCCACGTTTGGGACGCCAATTGTAAAAAAGGGGTTCCAAAGACAACCAGTAACCAAAGACCCTTTTATGTTGCCCGGCGGTATCGCCTCTATGACCCACCAATATTAATCAATGAAGAAGCAGGCGCTGGAGACTGGAAGGCAGGAAACGAGGATTTTATTCTCTCCGGAGGAGAACACATCAATTCAGACAGCAAGTATCGTCACGAGGTGCTCTAACCACATCTCTGAGGCCTGGCCTCTTATACTAGGGTTTATGACCTTTATTGCACATAACACATTCTCGCAACACGTCGATAGTTGAAAGAACATCCTCGGAATCTCCCCTTCAGGCCCGTTCCCACATACATTTACAGTTGGATTCCCCACCCCGGTCACAACAGGTGATGGTTGCCGCACAGCAGGGCATTCCGCCGATTCACGGAATGCATGGGGTTGATCGGATCTCATAGGGTGGGGGCTTTGATCGGTTTGTGGGTCTTTTGATGGGGAGGGGAAGCTTCCTACTGTACGGGGTAATAAACAGTATCCGCAGGGCCAGGTGGCGGCCTGGGAACAAGGAAGACAAACGGGGACACAGGAAAAAGGGGTTTGCATCAAAAGGATCTGAGGCCATGAAAGGAATGAGGGGAGTTGTCGCGCTGGGAACAGGATGGGATTCTGTGGTGAAGCTGCGCTGAAGGGGGTTTATGACCCAAAGCATGAGAGAGCGGGGGTTGTCAGTGTGCGGGGGGGATGCTTGCGAGGTTAAGAGGGAGAGACGCGCTGGCTATCAGCGAGGGGCAGGGAGGCCATGGTGTTCAAAAAAATGGCTGCCGCTTACGCGCACGAATGGGCTTGAAAAGGGGGCAAGATGGCGCAGATAATGTTCACCAAGTTTGTGTTAATTTTCCACAAGACCACTACTTGATTAGCCTCCAGATCTCCCTAGCTAGCCGCTCCACGCACCCTCCCCCAAATAGAAAATGGTGCGTAGTTGTAACAAAATTGAGGAAAAGAGCCTGGGGGACACTCTGCAAGGCGACTCACCAAGGAATACTTGGCCAGAGGATCTCGAAGACAGGCGTGCATCCATCTACAACCAACTGGTAGCAGCCATCAACAGGCTGGCTGCAGCCTGTAAAGTAAGAGTGGAAAACAAGGGGAAGGGGGCTCCCTGGTTCACGGAAGAGCTAAGGGGACGGAAACTGACCCTCCATCAGTACGAAAGACAATGGCGCAAAGCTTATGAGCCGCAGGCGCTCACAGAGTGTAGGTCCATACTTACCAACCACAAAAAATCTATCATTAGAAGAAAGGATGAATTCTATGAATCTACGATTATGGAAGCAGACAAACAAAAAGACACCTTCAAAATTCTGAAGGTGCTTAGCCAAAAGCAGATATAAGAATCTCCCACCAGCTAGGAACACTGTAACAGGTTCCTGACCTTCGTCCTAGACAAAGTAAAAGACATCCTAGCAGACATACATAATACCCCCATTAATCAGCATACCTTGGGCAGGACAGAGCTACACAGTGAAATGGTAGCATCGATCACCTCCTTCCTAAAGCTGGACCATGAGTCTCTGCTCAACATTGCGACCAGAATCAAGTCAGGCTCACCCGCTGACGCTTGCACACCAAAGATTTATAAACTAGTCCTCCCTGCAATTGAGGGAGAAGTCCTCTCCCTGATTAACCTCTCACTAGAAACAGGGAAGGCCCCCAGGAATTTTAAAGAAGCCAGAGTAATCTTCCTCCTAAAAAAGATGGGAGCAGACACCACCAACATGAAAAACTACTGGCCCATCCCCATCTTCCTTTTCTGGCTAAAATTATGGAACAACACGTCCTGAAAACTTTATTGATGTTTATGGAAGAACATCAACTACTTGGGCACAGGCAAGCATACTGTAGAGCCCACCACAGCACCGAGCTCGTCTTGCTGTCAGTACTGGACGAAATCAGGCTCACAGCTGACAGCAAGAAGCTGTGTGCCCTGGTCATCTAACACCTGTCGGCGGCGTTCTACACAGTCAACCCTTTTATTTTGAAAACACATTTTTTATTGATTTTTCAATCTGACATCATGGGAAAAACAGCTCGGAGGGCACAACAAATGATCAAGAAATTCAATTAAAGTCCAGTACAGGGGTCCCACCCCACTCTTTTGGTAAGGTCCTCCTTCCCTTCTCAGCGTTGAACCTCCGATAGGCTAGGCAACAGGTATGTCTGCTCACTGGACCACCTCCCCTCCAGTGTCTGGTTGCGTATGATTGACCCCAGAGCGCCTCCCATAATGAACATCCCAATGGCATGCGTTGTGCGAATGCCACCTGTAAAGAGGATTCAGACAAATGAAATTGAATACCAAAGACATTTTATTACACCACCTACCGGCCGCTTCCCCCACCCCCTCTTCCCAACCTCCCAGGAAATGCCCACCATGCCCCCACTCCCTCAGGCATGCCGCTCCCTCAAGAAAATATCAGTTCATGGCCACCTAGTGCATCCACCATGTCCCATGTCCCTCACATCCCGGACGTCAACCAATGTCAACTCTTGACAAGAATCCGTGACATTGGCATCTGTGGAACGATACATCAATGGACTGCCTCCTTCCTGACAGATTGTACCCTAAGAATTCAGATGGGTGATTGTGTGTCCGACAGGGGGTCGGTAACCTGCGGAGTCCCTCAAGGGTCAGCACTGTCCCCACTTGTTTAGCATCTATCTCAGACCGCTAGTGAGGGACTTGGCCCATTTGGACTGCCAGGTGTTTAACTAATCTTACGGCACACAAATTATTTTACAAATTGACAACACCCCACAAGCCGACACACATGTGCAAGACACACTGAGACATGTGGTAAACTGGATGACGACCAACTCACTTAAGGCTAACCCAGATAAAACAGAGGTACTGGCCATCACTACGGGCAGCAACCAGTGAACTGACCAATTCTGGCCTAAGGAACTGGGAGACACACCGTCTACAGACCCAGTGGTAAAAAGCCTGAGTATTAGAATAGATGTCAAACTCTCACTGACCAACCAAGTGTCCACCGTGATCGGGACCAGTGTGGGCCTGCTAAGGCAGTTAAGGAAACTATTATCCATCCTCTCGTTTTCAACCATGCAGGCAGTGGTGACCGCATTGATCAGGTCATGACTAGATTTATGGTAATGTGCTTTACTGTGGGCTACCGGACAAGTTGCTAGGCAAACTACAGTTTGTGATGAATGATGCTGCCAGTCTGATCTTCAAACTCCCCAGATGCACACGGGCCACTCCCCTGCTGCAGAAACTTGGGCCTGGGCATAATGCAGACCGATCAGGGGTTAACATTCACTTGTGGAGACTGTGGCTATTCTCTCTCAGCGCTTAGAGACCCACCGGTATTAAGCCCTTACAAATCACAATTAACATTAACATTTATGTCACCAGCGTCTGGGGCACACAGAGCCACACTATTGATGTTAGTAGTATTGATTTTCCCTAAACTTGACAGGTGTGAACAAAGCTTTAGAACATTCCCTCTGTTGAGAGTGTCCCATTTCCCTTGTGAAATGTACTCAGGATATAATATCTAAAGTTGATATTAGATCTTCTGGATTAGCTTTTGTCTTCTCATTTTGCAATGTCTTGTCTTATTGTACTGACTGTCTTGCCAATGGGCCATTTTCATCTGCTCTATAATCTGGGACTTGACTTCTGGGGTTAAATGCTTCTTCTCGTGGTTGGTTGGTCGGTGCTTGTGGCGAAAGTTGTCTCCCTCTATCTTATTTTGGGGTTGTTGTGCATCGTTCCAGCTTTCCCAAGAGGCATTGAGTGCCGTATGGTTTTGGTTTATTCAAATTAAGTTGCCTGGTTTTACTTGGATTGCTGCCACTTGGGTGTCTATTTTTCTTTTTTTTGTGCAGGCCTAGGCGTAATTCGCAGAGTTTCGTTATGTGGAACTCCAAAAAGTGACAAAACAGACTATGCGTAGTTCCCCAAGTGGCTGAGTTGCAGTAAGAACTGCAGTTCTCGCTGACCTGCCGCTCGGATAGAAATTCTACCCGATCAGCAGCTCGTGCTCGCCAACTTACCATTCGCGAGCTGGGAAAAAACTCTGCTGCACTACGCGAAGCGGAGTTTTCTGCACTCCGCGAGCTCTGCGGAGCACAAAGTGCAGAAAACTCCATAAACCCAGTAAATGAATCGGAGTTCACTGCCCAGCCCTATTTTTTTGCCATTCCCTCCTGTGTCGAGTAACTACGGGTAATCAGCATGAGGTTGGGCTTGTGGGCACCCTCTCAGCGTTTCTGAGATACTTCGTGACTTAGCGGCATTTTCTTCAGTTTCCTGTGAGGTATTGTGTTCCATACGTTTTGAGTTTGGAATTACTTTTTCCCATCCCTTTCCTTCACTGGATGCTTTTGGTCGATCTTCTGCATTGTTTCCCACAGGTATGGCTCTTTCCTATTCTGATTTACTTCTTGTCCTAATATTATGCATTTTTGTCATTCTACTATTGAACTTTGTGGTTCCCCATCCTGCTCTATCTCTCTTCCACTGCGGTTTAGAATGGTGGAGAGATCTGTTTACTCTTTACATTCCTTGTTTTTATTTTGGAGCCAAAGTAGAAGGGGTCCTTCTTTGCCTTTCATGCTCTTGTTCAATTTTTTCTTATTCTTCTTATTATATATTGTTCATTGTTTGTTTTCTTTTGTTTGGTGTCAATTTCTTGCTTGTGACAACGTGGCCCACTCGAGCTCCTCCTGTTTGCCTTTAGTCTTTTGTGGTAGTGAATCGGGGGTCTCTTGGGTGGTTGTCTGGATTTTTCTCCGAGATTCTCCTACGTTGTCTTCGCTATTTCCTGGCTTCAGGTGTGAGATCTCTTTTTTAACTTTGGCATGTTTCGATATGAGTTTTGTTGTTGCCGTGGAGCTGAGCTGATTCTGTATGGCCGTCTATTTGCCTCCATCTTCAGGTCCTCAATTACGAAGCTCGTTATGTACTGTAGTGTTTCCAATTTCTTTAGTACTGGGCTACAGTGACATACCGCATGCTTTTGGGTAAGCTCAGCTGTGTCCTGTGCGCTGTGTATCAAGGAGTTCAATCGATCTAGTTTGCTGTCTATTCCAGAGATTAGACTGGCCACCTTGGCCATTGTGCCCTGAGCCGTTTTGGTGGTTGTTAAAAGGTTCTCGATCTTGAGAGCAGATAAGATCTCTTCCTGTTATGGGGGCCTCATTGCCCTGGATGACAAAACATGGGTTCAAAAGGTTTGAGCACCAGCCTGCTAGTGAACATCGTTCTCATTGTTGTTCATCTTATTCCTTATGTTGGCGCATGGTTGATTTGCTATTATCTCCTATATTGTTTCTTGGCAGTGCTGGGTAGGAATTCTCAATTAAGGTATCAGTTGTACTGGTCTTCGTTTGGATATGGCTTGTCGCCTTCTCTATTTTTTTTTTGCCTGTTGTTTGGGAAAGTCTTGGCACAGTACAGCTGAATTTTGCCTCGGCCCGGTCTGATATTCTTGACTGATCATTCCTGATTGGTCACTTTTTGGTATGGCTGAGATACCCGCCACCCCCTCTCAACACAATCCCCAAGGATGGGAAACCGGAAACATTCTGAACTTTTGGAAGACGGGAGGGAGTGACCCTCCCGGCCGTATTTATTAAAATATGAAACAAAATTAAAAACGTTAAAATAACAGTTTCATATTAATGTACAATTTAATTTCCACATTTGCGATGTTTGGCTAACCTTAACATATACTCTAATACAGAGGTTCACCTAGCCGAACTAACATCCTACAAAACTTTACTTTAAATTGAAATTGTACATCCTAACGTTTAAGGGCCAACGGCAAGGTCGTAACCGGTGTCAAGATCCCTAAACCAGACATATCCCCCTCACTTGTGAGGGGCGACCGCACAGAGGCGTACCTCAAGTGCATTTACCAATTTCCCTTGACTTGACGGGGGCCCCAATAAACTCGACGCCATTTAAAGGTCGTCCGAGGACTCGTGTGAGGTATCTAGAAGGTAGCGTAGACCCCCTCCCAAACCCCACACCACTTACCACATCTGCCGTCGCAGATGTCCTGGCCCCGGGAAATTCCCCAGGAGGGGGCTGTAGCCCCTCCTACCCAGGAAGGGGCCTTGACCGCCTTTCCTTTCCTTTCGGCGGCCCATCCTTAGAAGGGACCGCCTCCCCGTTGAGGGGCCAATGGCCACCTCCCTCGAGCGCTCCCATCCGTAATGGGTGACGCCCACCCCTAGGGATCTTCCAATTACTGCTCACCGATCATGACCTTACCGCCCGACCAAAATAAATGCGACATTCTAACTAAATTACTAATTGACTACATTACTAAAGACAGTAACAATTACGACTTATAAAAGGCATGATTACTGGTCAACACTAGTGCATAATTACTTTATTTGCAAAACATACTACAATTTATTCATTCTTTATTGCATATTCAAAAGGTATCACGATGATCATCACAACCTGTAAAAATTAGAGTTATCACATCAAACTTTATTCAAAACCACTTGCTGTCCTCAGGGGCTGGTGGGTGGGTCAAAATTGGCTCTTCGTTCCGTCTCGAGCTCACGTGCAGCGAGGAGGTGCAGCTTCAGAGCACAGGAACAAGAGGATGCCTTCTTGGCTTGTGGCGCCTTTTATCCGTCTTCAGGGCGGGCGTAAACCCGCCCCTGCCTGCCCCGAAGGGCGTGGCCGGCCGCGTCAGTGTCTAGGCCAGCCCACTCCAGGGCGGGAAAAGGCGCGCCCCGGCTACGCCGCTTCGGGCATACCAGCCGAGGCTCGCCTCCCGCCCAAGATGGCTTCCCGGGGGGATCGTGGTACTCCGCCATACGTTCGGGGGGACCGAATGGTCGCCCCTTTCCATATGGCTGAGATACCCGCCACCCCCTCTCAACACAATCCCCAAGGATGGGAAACCGGAAACATTCTGAACTTTTGGAAGACGGGAGGGAGTGACCCTCCCGGCCGTATTTATTAAAATATGAAACAAAATTAAAAACGTTAAAATAACAGTTTCATATTAATGTACAATTTCATTTCCACATTTGCGATGTTTGGCTAACCTTAACATATACTCTAATACAGAGGTTCACCTAGCCGAACTAACATCCTACAAAACTTTACTTTAAATTGAAATTGTACATCCTAACGTTTAAGGGCCAACGGCAAGGTCGTAACCGGTGTCAAGATCCCTAAACCAGACATATCCCCCTCACTTGTGAGGGGCGACCGCACAGAGGCGTACCTCAAGTGCATTTACCAATTTCCCTTGACTTGACGGGGGCCCCAATAAACTCGACGCCATTTAAAGGTCGTCCGAGGACTCGTGTGAGGTATCTAGAAGGTAGCGTAGACCCCCTCCCAAACCCCACACCACTTACCACATCTGCCGTCGCAGATGTCCTGGCCCCGGGAAATTCCCCAGGAGGGGGCTGTAGCCCCTCCTACCCAGGAAGGGGCCTTGACCGCCTTTCCTTTCCTTTCGGCGGCCCATCCTTAGAAGGGACCGCCTCCCCGTTGAGGGGCCAATGGCCACCTCCCTCGAGCGCTCCCATCCGTAATGGGTGACGCCCACCCCTAGGGATCTTCCAATTACTGCTCACCGATCATGACCTTACCGCCACAGGCCGGATAGTTGACCGGCTATCCGGACCCCCCACAACACTCCTGCCTAAAGGTCATGTCATAAAGTCCTTAGCCAAGCTATCAGATCTCCAATGAGTAACTCGTTCCCCACCCGGGACAAATGAACACCATCCCCCAAATACATACTGTCCCCTTTAATACAACCATGCGAAATAGAATGCAGTGTACTTGAACGGAACAATCTACTCATTTTATTATTAATTTTCCTTACTGAATGATTCAGAGCGGAAACCGAAAGAGCCCCCCGCCACACTTTCCGTGGGATCATATGGGACCATGCAATTGTGCACCCTGGAACTCTCCTCGCTAACCAACTTACCGTGGAAAGCATTGCCTCAAGAAGAAGTCGTCTACCAGTGGTCACCAAATCATTGCCCCCAAGATGTACTATGACTATAGACGGCGGTGACCTCGTCCGCCCTAACAAACCCTCAAAATATGATCGAAACTGGTCAATACAGAGCCCGCCCTTTCCGTAGAAGGACACACTGTACCCGTATTCCCCAGCCACGTGAATCATGTCACCTGCTTTGAATACGTCCGTGGCACGCCTCACATATGAGTGGCCCACGACCCACACCTCCTTTCTCACAGCTGGTGATGTCTGACCGCTGGCCCGGTGTTGGGTCGACTGCACAGTCCGCCCCGCCTCGTAGGCTTGCGCAACTGAAAACCAAACAAAACAAGAAGCGTGAGTACATCATTACAGCTTCACAACATGTGCAACCGCACATACCTTTTATAACAATTCGAGGACCAACGCCCCACACGTTTAACTTGATCGACATTCAGACCCCTGGCTGTAGCCTCTGTAGCAGCCCCTATCCGAAAGGAATGGGTCCCAAACTCGCCGGGGTTCAAGCCCGCGGCAGAAATCGACATCGCAAGCACCCGCTGAAACTGAAACCTCGTCAGTGGGGTGGCGTCAGCGTGTCTCAACAAGGTCCCCCCCCATGATGCCACCCTTTGCGCTAAATATTCCTCCACGCAACTCACCGGGCACATGGAAGACCCGGGAATCCTTCGTATGATTACGCCGTCCCCCATTGCACCCTGATCGGTCTTGGACCTCACAAACGAGACAGTCATTGTCTCCCCCCTGACCTGGACGTGCTCTCGGCACAGTCCCCCCATGGTATCCTGCTTGTTCTTTGCCACTAGTTCGCTTACCCGCATAGCCCCATGGAATGCTAGCACAAAAGCGGCTCTGAATAACCTTGTTTCATACAGGGATGAACATGTTGCAGGGAGTACAGATAACAACAGAGCTAACCTATCCAGACCTATCGGGCGCCTTGCATCTACTTTGCGACCCTCATGGCGTTGCCACCCACGTAGTGCTTTCTGCACAACGAAAGACGCGGTCGGGTCCTGAATCCCATGGGCCCTTGCCATAAAAGAAATGGCGGCCCGATGCCTCTGGGCCGTAGCCACTGATTTGCCTGCCTGATGTAACGACAGCAGAAAATCTACTACTAGTTCTTCCTGGCCCCAAAGCTCTCCCCTAGCAGCCCCCACAAAGGCCCAATATGATCGGAACGCCCCTTCATATGCCTTCCTCGTCCTGGGTGCTAAACTCTCTCCCACGAGGTTCTGTAGTTCGGGGCACCGAGAGACCAAAGAGCTTCGGGAAAGGGTGCCGCCACCGGGTCCGCTGTGGGCAGAAAACCCCAGAAGGCCTGCATACGAAAACGAGAAAGCGCATCAGCCGCTTTATTCATTACCCCTGGCACATGTTTTGCCTTAAATAGCACGTTCAATTGCATACACAATAACACAATTTCTTTGAGCAATCTCAGAACCCATTTGCATCGTGCTGCCTGGCTATTGATACACTCAACCACGGTCATATTATCAGACCAAAACACCACAGAGTGATCTCTGAACCCCTCAGGCCAAGTTTTCAGGGCCACAAGAATGGGAAAAAGTTCAAGAAAGGCAATGTTACTTGTCAGCCCATACTCACGCCACCATAATGGCCATTTTTGAGCCGACCATCGCGTGCCGAATATGGCACCAAAGCCAGTGCTCCCTGCCGAATCTGTCCACAGCCCCAGCTCCTCGGAGGACACCGCCGGTTTGTTCCAGACAATTCGACCATTGAAATCCGCCAGAAATGCCAACCAAATGCGCATGTCCTGACGAACCTCTGCCGATATCCTTGTGCGATGATGACCCTCCTTCAGGCCGACCATGGCCTGAGCGATCGAGCGGGAAAAGGGGCGGGCCATCGGCATGACTCTCAGGGCAAAATTCAGCTGTCCCACCAATTGTTGCAACTGGTGCAGCCTGACCTTGGACTCGCTAATACAAGCTTCCAGTGAAGCCCTGAATCTTATCACCTTCTCCTTAGGTAGTCTAAAACAACCTTCCCCAGAGTCGAGTTCGATCCCCAGGAACTCGAGGCAAGTCGAGGGACCCACAGTCTTACCTGGTGCCAACGGCACACCGAAATGCTTCATTAAAGTACAAAATTCATTCAAAGCCTGTCCACATTCCGGACCCCCGGCCGCCCCCAGAAACAAAAAATCATCGAGATAATGCATGACATGCTGAAAACCAGTCTTCTTTGTGAAGACCCATTGCAGAAAGCAACTGAACTGTTCAAAATATGCACAAGAAATAGAGCAACCCATTGGCATACATTTATCCATGTAAAACTGACCCTGAAACATGAAACCAAGGAGACGCTGATCGTCTGGGTGTACCGGGAGCAACCGGAACGCTGACTCAATATCTGACTTTGCCATCAGCGCCCCGGGCCCTAGGCGATTCAACATGGCTACGGCCTCATCGAAAGATGCGTACCGCACCGAACACACATCCGGGTCTATTGCATCATTTACGGACCGACCACGTGGGGCTGATAAATTATGTATCAGTCGGAACTCACCCGGGTCCTTCTTAGGGACCACCCCCAAAGGAGAACAAACAAAGTTAGCACACGGTGGCTCGTCAAATGGACCGGCGACTCGACCTCGAGTAACCTCCTTCCCAATTTTTTCTTGTACTACGGTCGTATGTTGCAAGACCAATATTTGATTTTTACATTTTCCTACACCCCGAAAGCCCCCCACTGGGATGCGGAAACCATATGAAAACCCGTTCCTCAACACCCCAGCGGAAGCGTGGTCCGGGTATTCGCTGAGCCAAGGAATCATTGCCATGGTATCAACCGGAGTAGGTAAAGGCGCCCCTCGGACTATTTCAGACCTGTTTGGCGCCTCCTCTCCCCCCGTTATCACCCGTTTTGGCTCTGCACATGGACTCCGGATGGGATGGCTGCCCACACCCTCCACATTCATGACGAAATTTACATGACCCCTGGGGCCTCGTACATTTCCCTCTGTTGAAGTTCCAACAAATCCCCCTTTTACCTGTGTTGCCGTTCGGCCTCGAGTTGTATTCGTTACCTGTACCTGATCGAAAGGGGATCCCGGCATATTGGCGGGAGGATTCACCCCCGCTACTCCCTACTAATGGTACTTTTAACATACCAGTACTCTCCATTTTTGACCATGAAACAGAATCATAACAATCCCAAGTTAAGTTTTTATCGTGCTCCTTTGCTTTTCTAAAAATGTTATCGTAACAAAACCACTGATTGCCCCCATATGATACGGAATATTCCATGATCCGTGTCTGATAGATCGGTAATTCGGACAGCAACTCGGGTCTGCGTTCGCCCATGATGGAGGTAAAAATTCCCCACGCCTTCCCCCAAGTGCCAATGTTTTCATCAACTTTAAAGGCGGCCATCTTTGCGCGCCAAACACTCGGATGCATGAGCTCCTTTTGGCTCTTAACATGCTCCATCTCATAATGATCAGTAAGCAACGAGAAGATGTTTATATACTCATTTGCCCATATCTTCTACTTAATAGCCAGAGGGACATGTTGACCCAACTTTTCCCTTCGTGAAGGTGCAGACTCATCCCTTGCAATCGGCAATGGCCGCTTACCTGAACCGGAAGCTGCATCTGCTGGAGCCGTCCCTGTTGGCTTTTCTACTGCCGCAGCCGGCGTGATAACTGGCGATGATGCCTTCACCGCCTCCCTTGTTTCACGCAGTTGCTTCATCAACACTCGCGCGTCGTCAGCCGTGGCGCCCTCGCTATCTTTACCCAACCACGCTGCTAATTGCGCTGCCAGCTCGGGCGGCATATCCTCCCCGGATACGGGGGTAACCACTACGGGAATCGGATTCCCCTCTGCCGGTACCGGAGTTGGCTCTTCGAGTGGCGCACAGGGAACCGGGATGTCCCCCCCAGCTGCTCCCCTTCCGTGCCTTTTGCCTTTTCCTCCCGGCTCTGCTCCCGCCAAAGGACGCTTCGGTCCCCCTTCTCCGTCTCTATCCGCCACCCGCTTCTTCAACTCGGTTACTTCTTTCATGAGTATCCGCAGCATCTGGTCGGTAGTCATTCGCTTTCCAACCTTCTTAGGCATTCTCCGACAGAGTATCTGTAATACAAAAAAGAAAGATTACCACGCTCAAAATTGGCTCTTCGTTCCGTCTCGAGCTCACGTGCAGCGAGGAGGTGCAGCTTCAGAGCACAGGAACAAGAGGATGCCTTCTTGGCTTGTGGCGCCTTTTATCCATCTTCAGGGCGGGCGTAAACCCGCCCCTGCCTGCCCCGAAGGGCGTGGCCGGCCGCGTCAGTGTCTAGGCCAGCCCACTCCAGGGCGGGAAAAGGCGCGCCCCGGCTACGCCGCTTCGGGCATACCAGCCGAGGCTCGCCTCCCGCCCAAGATGGCTTCCCGGGGGGATCGTGGTACTCCGCCATACGTTCGGGGGGACCGAATGGTCGCCCCTTTCCATTCTACTACCTTAATGCTGCTCGTTGAGCTGTTCGTCAGGCTCATTGAACTGGATGATGAAACCCATATTGGTGATAAATGATTTATCTGGAGATCCTGTGGTTCTAGGGGCATCTGAGGCTGCTGAATATCCCCTATATATTCCTTGTTGTTGGAAACTCTAGCTGCGTCTTTAGTTGGTTGTGAGGGTGAGGGGTGTGAAAGGGTGAGAGGGTGTGTGAGAGTGAGAGGGTGTGGGAGGGTGAGGGTGTGTGAGGTTGGAGGGTGTGAGAGGGTGGGTGAGGGGGTGTGTGAGGGTGAGGGGGTGTGAGGGTGGGGGGGTGAAGGGGTGTGCGAATGAGGGGGGTGAGGGTGTGGGTGAGGGTGTGAGGGAGGGTGAGGGGATGTGAGGGGAGATGAGGGTGTGGGGGTAAGGGGTGTGAGGGTGAGAGGGTGTGTGAGGGTAAGAGAGTGTGTGAGGATGAGAGAGTGTGTGAGGGTGAGAGGGTGAGTGAGGGTGAGGGTTTGTGAGGGGGTTTGTGAGGGTGAGGGGTGTGAATGGGTGTGAGTGAGGTGTTTGAGGGTGTGTGAGGGTGAGTGGGTGTGGAGGTGAGGGCGTTTGAGGGTGAGGGGATGTGAGGGTGTGAGGTGTGTGAGAGGGTGAGGGGGGTGTGAGGGTGAGTGGTGTGGGGGTGAGGGTGGGTGAGAGGGTGAGGGTGAGAGTGAGGAAGGGAAGGGGAGGGAGAGAGAGAAAGGATGTGAGAACAAATGAGAGAGCATGAAGAGAGGAAGGAGTGACTAAGATGTCATATTACCTCACTAAGGCGGCCCAGTGAGGGTGAAATCAGCCTTCCATGGGTGTTTTCTAGCTCAGGGTGGGCATGGCCTGACAATTCATATTATGCTGTTCATACTGAGGCAGGACCAATACAGATTTACATATGGCTGTGGAGAACGTTTAATTAGAAAAATAAAATTGTGTGTTTAACATGGATGGGATGCAAATGGGGTAAATGTATTGTATTTTCTTAATGACGTTTTAAACTTGCCAGAACAAGGCCTCAAATGAGAGCAATAAAGCAACAAGCTCTCTGCATTGCTGTGGCGGGCGGGGGAGCGCATTCCTTTGAAGTCTGAAGTGGGGGCGGGGGCAGGGGAGCACATTTCTTTGAAGTCAGATGCCGAGGCCGATAGTGTTTGATGTGCACGCGCCTGGCTCACATGAACTGTTCTAATCCGCAGCTTGGGGAAACTTTTCTGAAGCCTTACTACAATCTCGCCGAACAATGCTTATGCATTGCTTCAGCAAGACCTGCAAAGGGAAGAGGACATTGTAGACACAAGAGTAAAAGGAACATTTTTGTGGTTGGGTGCTGCTCGAGGCCCACCACTGGCTATCTGGGAACATTTCACTGACAATACCCAAAGTCTGGTTTGCCTCTGTTGGTGCAGGGATAAGAATGAGGAATGTGCCTCACATCTAGAGCATTTACCTGCACGATTCTGAGCCGCCACCATAACAGCTATACCGCCTGTAGAGCCATTTCTGATTGATGGTCCCACATGCTGCAAGATGGAAAGACTATGTAGAATGTTTGGAGACCTACTTTGCAGATAATGACCTGGATGTGGACATACAATGCCCCATGCTTCTATATCTGTGTGAGCCTGCCATACATAACAGGGAAAGTCAGTTGCTGAAGCGGGACCACCTCACACATACGTCATGCTCAGACAAGCGTTAACTGCCTATTTTGAACCCCTCACTAATCCGGAGGATGAACGTTTCCTACTACGTCAAGCCAGGCAAATACCAGATGAATCAGTTGATAGCTTCTATGCCTGCCTGCGGGAGCTACCGTGCACTTGCATCCTCCCAGATGAAAATGATGAAATCCAAGCTTGATTCATTCAGGGTAGTTCTTTGACAAAGCTCAGGGGAAATATCTTCCAAGTCCCGGGAATGCCCATGCTGGACATCTTAACCTTGGGTAGGTGCAAGGTGCGAGAGGCTCCTATGGAAGCGGCACTACAGCACCAGTTCAAAACCGAACCAGTCAATGCAGTCGCTTTAGGAAACCCTAACAAGAAGAAGTCCCGTACCAAGACAAATACTGCATCTAAGACTTGCTATGGATGCGTAGGTTCCTACTCACAGCAAGGGGCTTGTCCGGCACAAGGGAAGCGATGCTCAGCATGCAACAAGCTGAACCATTTCATCAAGGTTTGTCATTCATCGGCACCCCCAAAATGTCAAAAGCCCAAACCGTGTAATGCCCTACAAGCACCAGATGCCCCAGAGGATGAAGGGGATGTGGACGATGATGACGTTAAAGGCGCCGTTCATGTAATACATGCCATGCAACCTGATGAACGCCCCCAAAACATATTCTGAGATGCAGTGTTCTCTTGGGTGGTCACCTAGTACAGGCGCTGGTTGACATTGGGGCTTTCATTAACATAATGGCCCAGTCCTTGATGCACACACTTCCTGTACCACCCAATCTAAGACCAACCATTACAAAGGTGTTGACCCATGGATCCACTTCTCCTCTTCCTCTAGTGGGGGCATTTACAGCCGACATTGCTCATGAATCTCGCTTGACTCGTGCTAAAGAGGGAGCGGGATGTTACTGAGTTGCCGAACAGCCGAGCGCTTTCAACTCGTTTTCGCTTTCAGCATACATAAGGAAAACGTAGAGGATCTGGTAACTCAGTTTTCATCATTGTTTGAGGGCATATGATGCCTCACAGACCGTTTGATATGCCTACACATCGATAAATCAATCCAGCCGGTGGCCTTGAAACATCAGAGGTAAATCAATCCAGCCGGTGGCCTTGAAACATAGAAGGGTGGCCTTCCACCTCAGGCCAAAGGTGGAGGAAGAATTGATCAAGCTGGAACAGGTGGATATCATTGAGAAGGTTGAACGCCCGGTGCCATGGGTGTCCCCAATTGTAGCTCGCACACCTAAACAGCCAGGAGAAGTCAGAATATGTGTGTATATACACCTACCTAACTTTGAACCGGGAGCGCACGCTCTTGTTAAAGAATATTTTTAGGGCCAAAAGACTACGCACCTGTAGATCGGCCATTATTGGTGCTCTAGACTCAACAGACCCTATAATCAATTGCAAACTGATAAAGTTCTTGATAGCTTTTGAAAACCGTCTGAAAGCTCTTGAAATTTTAAAATAAGATTTTCTGTATTATTAATTATTTTAACGACGAGCAATCTGATAAAGCTCTTACCAGCATTATTTTTAATTTTGTGCTTTTAAATGTATTATGAAGAATCTTATTGATTTTATTGAATTGGACAATTTTTCTTTCACTTTTGGTTTTGTTATGGTTTTAATTAACTAAACAATAAAGTTTATATATATATATATATTAATAATAGTTAATAACATAATTTTCGATACATAATTTTTTATACCAGCTTTTACCATATGTGATTTTGAGTGCCATTATGTATTATATTTATTGATCATTTTTATTCAGGGATCTGAATTTTTATGTTCAAATATATCTCATATGGCATCTCTTGTCCTATGATAATGCGGCTTATATTGCACTTTGGCACTTTTGTCGTCACAATCACTTCGTTTGCACTTTATCTATTTATGCACTTTATCGCCTTTTTGCTGCTATCTAATCTTGCTACTTTGCACACGACAGTCATTTGTTTACATTTTCCTAAATATTAGCTTCTTGCTTGGAAAGTTAAACTTTGTATACCATCCCTTTAATTTTGATGGACAATTATGGTAATGAGTAAAAGATCATCATTTTTTGATGTACGAAACATTTGCACTTTAAAAAGTCATCTTGGATTTAACCTGTCAATTGCATTTCTTTGTGCTCTAATACCATTACTTTTCGTTTATGGATTTAACCTAAGACTGTTGTTTTTTAAATGTGCTGTTTACATGTGATTTTTGCAGCAAAAGTCTTTTTTCACTGTTGTTACCCACGTGACATGGGAGGTTACCACCAGGGGGTGGTAACAGAGTGTTAGCATACTATTAAAAAGGCTTGTGATTGTTTCATCTAACTGCAGCGTGAACAAGGGCACTTGTGCTCGAAACGCGTCGCTGATTTGGCTCTGTGGAGTTAAAATAAACAAGATCATTGCTGACTTGGTGGTCCATATTCCTTTTGTTGTTGGCGTGGAGGCTGTGGCTACGAACGCAGATTTGACAGAGGGGGAACTCTGTGCTCTCATATATATATAGAGGTTCATCGTATTATCACATGAATGATATCATCAGTGATGTGATCAGTAATGTCAAATGAGATGTCATCAGTGATGTCATCAGTGATGTCATTTGAGATGTCATCAGTGATGTCATTTGAGATGTCATCAGTGATGTCATCAGTGATGTCACTGACCATGTCATGAATGATGTAATATGTGACATCATCAGCAGTGGATTGCGGGTGCGCGATATATAGTTAGTGCAACTAACTATATATGGAATTTCAATGGTTTTGTGTGAGTAAAATAAGGTTTTGTAAATGCGAATTCCTAACTATATATGGTCTATAACCTATGTTTTTTTCAGTGAATATATATATATATATATATATATACACACCTACCTAATTAGGCTATCAAATGGGAGAAACACTTGACACCCACCGTCAATGATATTGTGTCTAAAGTCAGTGGATCATACTGGTTCTCAAAGGTGGACTTTAGGGATGGCTATCACCAGCTGATGTTGGACCCAGAATCTTAGGTGATCACCACATTCTCCACTTATGTGGGGTTGCGAAGGTACAAGCGTCTCATTTTTGGAATCTCTAGTGCAACTGAAGTCTTTCAGGACATCATTCGAAGTGTACTGGCTGGCCTAGATGGCATCCTCAACGTCAGTGATGACATTCTGGTCCAAGCTTCGACACTTGAACTACAACTTGATCTGTTGAGAGCACCTTCCAACGCCTCAAAGAAAATGGCCTAACCCTTCATTTAGAAAAATGTTCTTTTCTCCCAAAAGAAATATTTTTTTTAGTTATCATTTCTCCCAAGAAGGGGTTTTACCGGATCCTGTCAAAGTCCAGGACATACAAGCCACCCCCGCTTTCCCCACTGTGACTGGAGTGAGAAGTTTTCTCGGTATGGTCATGTACTGTGGCCAATTCATACGCAATCTCACAGACCTCACTGGAGTATGTTTGCCAGTTACCCAGTTACATCAGGGATACTAAGGATTTTCTAGGGCGCATCGAGAACCTCACTTGGAGTCCCAATTTTCTGTTTATAGTTTTAGATGTACATTCTTTGTACACTATTATTGATCACCAATAGGGGATTGAGGCTTGTGAACATTTCCTGTTGAATCGAGCATTGCGTTACAGGGAACACGCGAAAATGTTGTTAGAGATGATACTTTTCTGTCTACAAAATAACATCTTCTCCTTCAATGGCGCCATCTACAGGCAAATAAATGGTACTGCAATGGGGTTGTGCTTTGCACCGAGCTTCGCAAACCTCTTTATGGGGTTCTGGGAACAGGAGATTTTTGCAAGCACGACCCTATCAGCAGATCTGTCCAAAATTATCATGTGGCTTCGCTACATTGATTATCTGTTCATTGTATGGAGTGGCACTAGGGAGGAAGCTGAACTCTTTATTGAGAAATTGAATACCAACAATTACAACATCAAGCTCACTGGTAACATCAGTGGTGACATGACGGAATATCTGGATGTCAAACTTGAGATTATCAACAACACCATACGCACTTCTCTTTTTCGGAAGGCCACTGCTGGCAACAGTGTCCTGCATGCTCTCAGCAGCCACCCAGAATCACTGAAATGGAGCATTCCATATGGTGAGCTGCTGAGAGCAAAAAGGAACTGCAACTCGAGTGTGACATTTGAGGCAGAATCTGACAACATCATTGATAGATTCCGTAGAAGAGGGTACCCACAGTGGGTACTCAAAAAGGCCCTGAAACGTGTGGCAGACGTTGACAAAAGTGATACCCTGTGTGAAAAATCTGTTACAGGGTTATCACAAAACACCGATGTCACACGGTTGATTCTCACTTTTAGTTCTGACTCTCAAAAAATCAAAAGGATCATTACTAAAAACTGGGATATCTTGAAAACAGATGGCATACTAGGGAAATCTATACCTGAAAGACCAAATATCACGTATAGACGGAGCAGCAATATACGAGATATTGTGGTCAGAAATGATGTAACGAGCATCCCACCTACTACACAACATGGTCTTATAGGCTTTTACCCATGTGGCCACGGTAAGGCCTGTAAAAATAGTACGTATAAGAACACGGTGACTTACAATGGGGTGACCAAGAAATTAACCCAATTCTTAACCTGCGGGATGACCTTTGTCCTCTATGCCATTTTTTGTACCTGTGGTCTGTGGTATATAGGCAGTACTACCTGTGCTGCTAAGAAACACATTTTGGAACATCTACGGGCCATAACGAATCGTGATCCTAAATACCCTGTGGCCAGACACTTTGAACAACATCATTTCTCCAACATTTCTGAGTGCAGCTACTTGATTTTGGAACAAGTTCCAACAAAATCGAGAGGGGGTGACAGAGTATTGGCCCTTAGGAAAAAAGAGTCACGATACATAATTGACTTTCAGAGTAAAACCCCGGGGGGCCTCAACATGGACGAAGAATTAGCAGTACATCTGAAAGATTGATATAGCTCTGTTCATAGGTTATTGGTTTTCTATATTCTAATGTTTTCTTTAAAAAATGCAAACTGTGTATGAGAGACATTAGAGGACATGCATTTTGTGATGTTTTACTTTTCACTTTTTCTCACACTTTTTTTCTCTTCTTTTTCCAGGAGGAAAGGAAGGGGCCCTTTCACGAACATTCACTTTCACGGGCGTACCTACCCTTTGCACTCCTTGTTGTGAGACTACGTATGTTTTGCACTGATTTACTTTTGTGAACAATTATGAGAGGATGTTGATCAATGTTCTTTGGAACTGGCACTTGCCAGCATTGGTTGATGGAGGTCGCTATGGGTTGTTTGGAGACAATTATCGGTGATGTACATCATCGTATTACTTCCGCCAGTAATGTGTATTGTGGTTACATCTTAACAACTTAATGGTGCAGTATTATTTGTCTCTGCTGCATGTTTAAGATGACAAGCATTGGTCCTATTTCTGTTTTGGCACTTGCCATTAATGCACCGAGAGATAGAAGTTGGTGTTCAGTAGTTCTATTATGTTCTAATAACTGAATATTCTCAACAGATATGGACGTTTACATTTTATATGTTGTATTTCACAATGTTACACATGTGGGATTATTTACTGTGCAAACCCAGTTTGTTTTCTCCAATATGTGACTAACTTAAGATGGCCACCATGCAACTCTATTCATTAGCTCACTGGTCCTTCTTCTATGTTCGCAAAAAACCTTATCATTGTGTTTGGTCTCTGTATTTTCTACACGTGATCAAGCCGTGAGACGAAACGCGTTGTGTGGAAATAAACCTGCGTTTCTGTATCTGTGATTGCTGACTCCTTTCCTGAGAGCGTACGTTTGGATTGTTTTAAAGGATTGTGACATTTAAATCACCGGCACGCTCCGCCGGAGTGTACGCCACCCCTCTACGGGTCCCAGTATCCCGACAGGAGCTGTCTTGTTCTGCTTTGATATATATATATATATATATATATATATATATATATACACCTACCTAATTTGGCTATCAAATGGGAGAAACACTTGGCACCCACCGTCAATGATATTGTGTCTAAAGTCAGTGGATCATACTGGTTCTCAAAGGTGGACTTTAGGGCTGGCTATCACCAGCTGATGTTGGACCCAGAATCTTGAGTGATCACCACATTCTCCACTTATGTGGGGTTGCGAAGGTACAAGCGTCTCATTTTTGGAATCTCTAGTGCAACTGAAGTCTTTCAGGACACCATTCGAAGTGTACTGGCTGGCCTAGATGGCATCCTCAACGTAAGTGATGACATTCTGGTCCAAGCTTCGACACTTGAACTACAACTTGATCTGTTGAGAGCACCTTCCAACGCCTCAAAGAAAATGGTCTAACCCTTCATTTAGAAAAATGTTCTTTTCTCCCAAAAGAAATATTTTTTTTAGTTATTTCTCCCAAGAAGGGGTTTTACCGGATCCTGTCAAAGTCCAGGACATACAAGCCACCCCCGCTTTCCCCACTGTGACTGGAGTGAGAAGTTTTCTCGGTATGGTCATGTACTGTGGCCAATTCATACGCAATCTCACAGACCTCACTGTCCACTTGCGAGAGCGGACAATAGTCAACAGGAGGAAGTATTCCAGGCCACAAAATGAGCTTTGTTGGCTGATACGACTTTAGTTTACTTTGACCCCGCCAAAGACTCTGAGCCATCTGTTGATGCCAGTCCTGCAGGTCTCGGAGCAGTACTATTCCAGAAACAGACCAACGGGGAGTGGGCTCCTGTGGTCTATGCCAGCCGAGCGCTGATGGAGACTGAGCAACACTATTCTCATATAGAGAAAGTAGCCATTGCCATGCACTAGTATACCGTATTTCATCTATATCTGTATGGTCCTACCTGGGAGCAGGAAGTGTTTGACGCTGACGCTGTGCTGAGGGAGCCGTCCTCGCGTCCTGCACGGCCAGGGACTGTTGAAGCATTTCTGCCTGCCGCTACCCCTTGCCAAGGAGGGTCCGAGATACCTGGAGGCGCTGGGCTTCAGTAGGCGTCAGGAGCAACATCAAACCGGCGTTGGCGCTGTAGCAGGGACTCAAAGATCCAGGAGTCCCTGCTGACACAGCTGCGCGCAATCGGACGCGCCCACCACCAGCCACGCCCCCCGCCCGGCCAGCTGAAGAGGGCGTGTGTCTCCAGTGCTCCCCGGGATCCTACCTGGGAGCAGGAAGTGTTTGACGCTGACGCTGTGCTGAGGGAGCCGTCCTCGCGTCCTGCACGGCCAGGGACTGTTGAAGCATTTCTGCCTGCCGCTACCCCTTGCCAAGGAGGGTCCGAGATACCTGGAGGCGCTGGGCTTCAGTAGGCGTCAGGAGCAACATCAAACCGGCGTTGGCGCTGTAGCAGGGACTCAAAGATCCAGGAGTCCCTGCTGACACAGCTGCGCGCAATCGGACGCGCCCACCACCAGCCACGCCCCCCGCCTGCAACGCTCCCTGATTAACGCGCTGCAAAGCGCTCCGCGGGACGCGAGCGGGACGCCGAGCGAAGCCCGAGCAAAGGGCGGGCAGTCTGTGGCAGTCCGGGGCAGGAGGAGGCAGTGCAGGGCCACCCCATTTTCATCTACCGCACCGGTTTCTACTTGTGGTACTGCATCTCAACATGTCTACACGTTCCGGTAAGGCCTTGAGGGGTTGCGGGGAGAGTGCCCCCGGGGGTGCTATGTTTGGCTCTATGGACAAATTCCTGACAAGGGTGGCGGCTGTCATAGACAATGAACTTGCCATATCCGAACGGCGCCTTTCACTTGACTTCCCTCTTGCTAAAAGCCCATCGCCAGCAATAGTGTTGTCCCCTCTAAATCCAACTTCCCCTGCACCTTTGCTTGGGGATTTACCTGGGGATTCCCTTATTGCACCTCCAATGGGTGGTTTAGAGGGGTTCGAGAGCTCACTGATTGGTGTCCACAGTACCAGTCCATGTACTGTGCTTGTGGATCCATGCAATGAGCTCTCTGTAGTAGGCTCACCCGGCATACAGTCCCTACACTGCCCTGAGGTTCCTGCTCCCGTCTCACAAGCTCCGACTAAAAAGCAACCCATCCAGGAGCCTATCAAAAGGAAGGGGAAAAGGGCAATTTACACTAGAAAGGGTTGCCCATCTAAGACCACTATCCATCCCAGGTACCCGCCCCTGAGGGGTCCTCCCCCCCTGAGCAACGCAGGACCGGTATCCACAGGGACAGCCATTTGCGCTCCGGCTGTCATTGATACAGTACCACCTCTCTTGTCGGCCCCACCAACGCCTGTTCACGTGGGTCATTCTATGGAGGCGTTTGAGAAGATGGTCAAGTCTCTTGTGTTGCCACTTACAGACCAGATCAAGAGGTTGGGGGAAAGGCTTGACTGCTTTGAGCAGGCTACTAGGGACAATTTCTTTGCCCTAAAGACCCTTCTCAAGCACCAGCAAAAATCCAGTAAGGATAGGACTGATAGGTTAGATGAGTCCAATAGGATAGGGGTCCCAGTGATACCCCCCCTGGGAGACCAACTGATGCAGCCGCCCAAGCACCCTGCACCTGGGAATACGATCTTGGCTGCTCCAAAGGTCAGTCTTAGTCAGATAAAGCCGAAGGCTCCAACTTGTGTTGCCCACGTGCATGCTACCCTTCCCCCAGCAGCAATATCCCTGGTGGCTACCCAGGCCCCAAGGCAACACAAGAAGGGAGGGACGGGTCCTACTTCGCAACCCGGGGTTGTCATATCTGATGCAACCAGTGGTGTCGCATCAACTCCTAAGGTTGCATCTATTCCCGTCCCACCTATAAATCGGCTCCCTTTGGGTCCTCCTCAGAACAGTAGACGTAAGTGCCCCCCAGTTAACCTCCCCCCTGAGTGCCACCCGTATGTTGTCATCCTTACGAAAGTCCCCCCTATTGGGAGTACCCAGCGGGAAAACCACCAGGCACTAAAGAATAAGATCATCCACTGGCTGAAAACAAACAGGCCCTTGCCTGCGGGAGTGGATGGAATTATTCTTGGTGTACGCAGGGTGGGTTGGATTGGTCACGGGAAAAAATCGCTTGAAGGGGATTGTGTGGTTGTAAATTTCCAAGATGCTAGGGTTGCCCAATTTATATGCTCCCAAGGTCAACACACGGCTGGTTCGGCTATCGACATAGTCGATTTGACATTTTTTTACCCACGGTCTATTATGACCACCCCCTCCATCCACCTTGGACAACCCTCCTTCATGGGCAGCCCAGGGGGCCAATTTTTGATGGAAAATACTGCCCACGGCCCTTTGACCCCGGGAGTTCTTTCTCAGCAGCTATGCCCAGCTCCAGTGATACCAAACTGGGGACCTGGGAGTTGTTGACTCAGCTATATTCCGGGGGAGGATGTTGTGGCCCCAGGCTTTGTCGCTGGGTCAACACCATACCATAGATCCAATGGCTCCTCCTCCCCACTGCAGACTCTGGCTACGGCCGGGTCTGCAGAGAGGAAGGGGGAGACTGGGGCTTCCCATAATTCTCCGCCTGGTCCCCTCGATGTGGGTCTTGCGGACTTGTCACCCCCTGAGGATTGTAGCATTGCAGCTGTAACGGACCCCCAGATTAGGGTTTTCAGCTGGAATGTTGCGGGCCTTGAAAGGAAGCTGGCGTTGCCGGATTGGAGCGAGCGTGTGGAGCAATACTCCATTTGCCTGTTCCAGGAAACCTGGAGTCGGGTGCCCCTTCATAAGGCGGGTTATTCCACCCACTTTTTGCCGGCAGCAGAAAGTGCAACTGGTAGGGGCCGTCCCTCTGGCGGTTTGTTAATTTGGGTATCCACCGAACTTAACTGTAGGGTGGAGGAGAAGGACACTAACTGTCCTGACCTCCTAAATATTGTGCTTAGAAATCCCCAGGGCAGAGTCATTCTAAACATTTTTAACATTTATGCCCGTGGCACTAAGGGGGGAAGAGAATCCCCAGTTATAGCTTGCTTGGAAGCGCAACTCCGCTCATCCCCATACAGGTTTTGTACACTGTTGGCAGGTGATCTGAACTGCACTTTCGAGCCTCTTGATCTGGATGTCCTAGCAGATCAAGAGGATCTTGATAATGGGTGGGGGATTCCTCACCTCGAGCTCGGCCCTGTTAAAAAGTGGACAGAAGTGGCCCTCCAGATCAACTCCTTAGTTATGGAGTTTGGGCTTAGAGCTGCCAATGGTAGAACCAGGTCCGACAAAGTAGGGGCGCACACCTATAACAGGCCAGGGCACACGTCACGGATTGATTATTTCCTCCTTGACATACACCTGTGGGGCATGGTGGAGGACATGGTAGTTTTACCCTCTGTGGAGAGTGACCACAATCTCCTGTCCCTCTCCCTCTCCCACAGGTGCGTCAATAGCACCGTGAGTGGTTCTCCCTGCAACCCCGCTCCAGACCTGTCAGTGGTCACGAACTGTGGGCGAAGGCTAAAGTGGGCAAAGCTGGCTCTTTCGGAGGAGAAAACCTCTGCGATTAGGCAGCTTCTGGTTTCAGCCCTGGCCAATCTTGACTGCCAAGAGGAAGGGCTGAGGGAGGTGGCACCTAGGTTTTGTGTCATAATTCAGGCCATTGGCGACCTCTTTGTAGTCCCAGCCCACCCGAGCGGAAGGAAACCCAGGCTACGACCGGGTCAGGGCTGGTACAACCAAAAGTGTAGGGAGGCGAAATCACTTCTTATCGAGGCAGTCAAGTCCAAATTGCCGCTTAGGACTAGGGAGGCCAGGAGACACTACACACTCTGCCAGAAAAATGCTAGGAAGGAATGGGAGGACAACTTCTGGCAGGACCTCCTGGCTGCCAGTCGAGGGAAAGATGCTAAAGGTTTTTGGGACATGGTGGGCAAAAGGAATCGTCCTGACGATTCCCGGAGGACTTGTGCGATCAATGCCCTGACTTGGTTTTCCCATTTCCAAAATCTTTACTCTCCTGTTGAAGGCCCCCTTAATGATCCCTTTAAAATCCCAGCCTTTACTTTAGACCGTGACCTGGATCTGTTTTCCCCCTTTAATGTAACAAAGCAGATCAAAACCTTGGTCCCCTTGAAAGCAGCTGGCCCGGATGGCCTACCGGGGGACATCCTCCGTGCTTACCCGGAAGAATGGGGGGCTCTAATCTCTGCACTCCTCAATGCAATCATGGGGGGAGGGCTTGTGCCTGACTCCTGGAGAGGTGCGGAGGTGGTCCCCATTTTTAAGAAGGGCAGTCGGGAGTTACCCGGGAACTATAGGCCTATAAGCCTAATAGACTCCAGCCAGAAGTTGGCCGGGAAAACCATCTTGGGGAGAATTACTCAATGGGTGGACGACAATCACATTCTGTCCGACATGCAGGCTGGGTTCCGTTCAGGTGCAGGAACTATTGAACAGGCCTTTAGGCTTCTGTTGTTACACTGGAAGGTGGTGGTGCTGGGCAAAGGCAGTCTCTATCTGGCCTTTATTGACCTTAAGACTGCCTTTGACCTGGTACCAAGGGAGGAACTTTGGAGGGTGCTTCATGGTTTAGGGATGCCCCCGTACCTATTGAACCTCCTCATTAACCTGCACACCAACACCTATGCCCAGGTTAGATGGGGGCTGAATGGGGAAAAGACCGATAAAATCAGGGTCGAGAGGGGAGTAAGACAGGGCTGTGTTTTGGCCCCTACCTTATTCTCCCTCTATATTAACGGGGTGGTAGATCATCTACTGGGCGAACCATCAGACGCTCCCAGCCTGGGTGGAGTAAAAATTCCAACTCTGTTGTTCGCCGACGACACCCTCCTCATCTCCAAAACCCCCCAAGGTTTACAGTCTTTGCTGAACCGCTTCCAGGATTTCTGTACCACTAAAGGCCTCGTCATTAACATAGACAAGACCAAGTACCTAGTCATGCACCCACCCCGCAAACTTGGTCCCCCCCCAATTCTGAACTCCATACCTCTAGAAAGAGTGGCGGAATTTGATTATCTGGGGATCCGTCTTAATGATGCAATGAGCTGGACTGCCCACATCGATAAAATGACTCTGGCCCACAAAAGGGTGGGGGGCGCACTTCTTAAGGAGTACAATAACTCCTCAAAACATTGTGTTGCACCCATACTGGAGATTTACAAAGCTCGTGCAGTCCCTGCTTCTCTTTATGGATCGGAACTGTGGGGCTTGGGAAAAGTCGACTCACTGAGTAAGGCCGAAAATAAATTTATCAAGGACCTTCTTGCTATTCCATCGAGCAGCCCGACCATCCCAATGCTCTTGGACACTGGCTGTAAAGCCATAAGGGACCAGGCTCGGCTTCGCCCCCTTCTGCTCTGGGCACGCTTGTGGAGGGTCCCGGAGCTACAATCGTATGCCAATGGGCTGGCTGAAGTAATGCATGCAGATGGTTGGAGTAGCATCAAATGGCTGAAGGACATAAAACATCTTTTAGGGGAATTGGGTTTGGCCTCCTGCTGGCATAGTCATTCCGCTCCACCAAAGAAGATTTTAAAAAAACTTTTCTGGGAGTGGGTTGACGTGAAGCGCTCTAGTAGCCAGCAGCATTGCAAAACCACCGCAGCTTTCCTGTTGTTCAAAGACGTTGTCCTGTATGAGCCATATATGGATATTATAACAGTTGCTTTGGATAGGTCCTTGTTCATTAAATTTCGGCTTGGAACCTTGCCCTTGGCGGATCTCTGTTCAAGGTGGAATAAAGCCCAGCCCACCTCACGCTTTTGTGCCTCTTGTCCGGACAAACCAGAGACGGTGCCACACTTCCTTTTCGAATGCCCGGACTATGGTCGCCCCAGATCACGTTGGCTTGGCCCCATTTGCAGAGAACTGGGGACTCGTCAGCACTCTGTTGCCCTCCGGATTCTTTTAACTAACACAGCCCCTCCTATTGTTTGTGCTGTTGCAAAATTTTTAAAATGGGCTTGGTTGATAAGACTTAGAAGACTGTCCATAACAATTTAATTCCTTTTTACCTAATTTATGCTGACATACCGTGTTTTAATTATCATTCCATTTGTACAGTCTGACTTATTTCGACATGCTGTTTTTATCTTTTTGTACTGCTTTTATGATATGTGCATATCGAAATAAAGCATCAATCAATCAATAGTTTACTTTGACCCCGCCAAAGACTCTGAGCCATCTGTTGATGCCAGTCCTGCAGGTCTCGGAGCAGTACTATTCCAGAAACAGACCAACGGGGAGTGGGCTCCTGTGGTCTATGCCAGCCGAGCGCTGATGGAGACTGAGCAACACTATTCTCATATAGAGAAAGTAGCCATTGCCGTGCACTAGTATACCGTATTTCATCTATATCTGTATGGTCCCCCTTTCGTGGTGCACACTGACCACAAACCCCTCATCCTTTTGTTCATGGGAATCTTCATCCAAATCCCCACCTCAGATTGAAAAATTGATTTTACAATTGCAAGACTATAATTTCACAGTGCTTTATAGCCTAGGTACTCAGACCATGCGGACTGCCTCTCCAGGCATGCCAGGCCTGTGAGGGAAAGCGAAAGACGTGACGCAGAAGATGTGGACAAATATGTGCGTTTTGTCGTGGAACGCTCCCGACCACTCCCTATCTCACTGGAGGAGATTGTCAAAGCCACGCTGACTAATGAGTGTCTCCAGCTGGGCATCTCGGCTGTGCGGTATGGAAGGTGGTGCACCTTACTGGACAAGACCACATACCTTTTGGACATGCGAGGTTGACGTTAACCTTGTTGCACAATGTTCACATGGAGCTAGTGGTGTTCCCAGAAGGCTGTCTCATAAGGGGTCCCCATCTGGTGATTGCGGCGACCTTGCAATGACGAGTGGTGGACCTCGCTCACTTGGCCCATCAAGGAGTCGTAAAGACCAAATCGCGGCTGCAATGCAAGGTTTGGTTTCCCAATCCGGATATCCTTGTGGAGTAGACGGTGCGTTATTACTTTCTATGCCAGGCTGATGGCCCTTCAGAATCACCTTCACCTATTATCACGGAATACATCCCACCGTTTCCCTCACGACAAGCCAGCGCCGACTTTGGTAGCCTACCTGATGGTCGACACGTTAGTGGTTATCAATGATTTTTCAAAGTTCACCGAAGTTAGGTTCATGGAGTCCCCTCCGCCCCTCTCTTATTTCTCTCTCTGGTGATCACTGCTGCTGAGATTGTACTCTAAATTTTGTTTTCTTTCATTTGTGGCTAAAGGAGGAGGAATGTTATGTTGGTGAGTTCAACTAATGTTAACACGTAGAGGTGTTCGTGAATTGGTCCCTTCCCGTCCGGTCGGAATAGCGTAGACTGTGGTAGGGGCTGAAGGAAATAAATAGCCTTGGGGGTCATGACCCAAGGCAGTGAAAACCAAGCACCGCGTCCTGTAGTTATTTGCCAATAGCAGGCTGCCTGCCCATCTTGTGTCTACACGCAGCTTTACAATAGGTGAGCGCGCCACAGCACTTACCAGCTCACGAGCAATGGTGTTAAAATCTTTTGGAATTGGGATCCAGTCTAGACCCTGGGGTATTTTAGAGCTGAGGAATCTGCAGTTATAAGTAGCCACAAGAAAATAGGTATTCGCTTGATAACGGAAACTATTGAAATTTCACCATTAGATGGCAGCAGAGATTCAATAACACAAACTATTCTCCATCACAGTTCCCTGCTACAAATGGTGGTGTCGCAGATAGCAGCTCTTTGCTGAGAATGCTGTATTCCACCGAACACAGTCGTCGATGTTGTGTGAGGCCTGAGGCCCTTCGGTGCGCCTGCCGCTGCGTCCTGTGGGACACCCAAGCGGAGCAGCTGCAGTGGAGCGCACCGGATAAGGCTGAAGCTGATGTTCTCAGTTCTGTTGGTTCCAGGGTCCCTGCTGAAAGAGCTCACCAGCAGACTGGGCTCATGTGTCAGCGAGCACTCCTCACATTCCAGCACTATTACGAAACAAGTAATATCAGATCGGCGCAGGTGCTTTCGGTGCTGGGCACCAGCACTTAATTGTCAACAGCGGTGCTTGTGACCGTCTGCCACAAGGGGGCGCTGTCTGGCTAATTTAGAAATGACCACAACAACAGTTAATTATTAATTCAATATACATTAATAATGAGTATTACCTGCCACCCTGCCCATTCTTATAGCCTTGGGCGCCTGGAATAGTCCGAAGTGTCACACTTGTAGAAGTGTGATGGTTAGATGTGTTGGTACTATCACTGGCAGCATGGCAGGTGCTATGTATGGTGCAAGCTGCAGTGGCCTCCTGTCGAGAGCCCTGGCACTTATTTGGTTACAAATTAAGCACTGGATGGGAGTCAAGGGCGAGTGGGAGACGAAGGAATCAAGTAGGGAAAAAAAGATTCTGGTCTAAAAATGGTATCAATTCATCAGCGCCTGAGCCACAGAACGAAAAGCTTCGCCCTCTTAAGTATAAAAGGCAGTCGCGGCTGGTGACATTTGAAAGTGGCGGGGCGTGATGACAGCTGTCGCAGCTTTACAGGGCTCTGTGGTAACACTCATCAGAGAGTCTGCACACCCGACAATGTCTAACCCTCTGCATAACGCCCTAATCCACACCTGGCCACCGACACCTCTCTCTCTCTCCACAGACTGTCGAAGGGACACGGAGGGAAAGTGAGCATCAAAGGGCACTAGGGCAGGAAACGGAGAGGGGCCTCCCGCTTCATGTGAAAAGGTCGGAAGACATTTCAATACATAATAAAACAGTCATAAGTCAAATAGTCAAGAAACTTTACTACTTACCTTAACTTTCCGGCTTCCCGCCTCCAAGTCCGCTCCGACTCCCGCCGCCGTTCAGTTCTTGAATTCGGAATCGTCATCATGACTCATCAGACTCGTCATGCAGGAAGCCAGGCAGCCTCCCTCCCCTCTGGCTCCACCACAGCACAGCGCTGCAATTGGTTCGGCCGGCTTCCCTAACACCACGTGATTTCTCTGTATGCTGCAGCATACAGAGAACAGGGAGAGTGGGAGGGGTTACCCGAGGGCAGGGGGGAGCGGCTTTCCCCGCTGTTATGAATACAGTTAATACTGTCTGTTTGGACAGCCTCTCAGGCTGTCAAACAGACTGTATTTACAACAGTGAGGAAAACCACTCCCCCCTTCCCTCGAGTAACCCCTCCCACTGTCTCGAGCAGGAACTCGAACTTATCCTTTCTCGCCGTGCGAGAAGGCAGAAACAAATGGTAGTTCTCTACTATTTGTTTCTGCCTTCTCGCACGGTGAGAAAGTAGTGGGGCGGCGCCCAAACGCCCCCATGGAGGATCCGCCTCTGATAAAAGGTTAAGTTCCGAAGCCATGTTGCTAGTACACTGCTACTTACATGGAGGCGACGTAGGGTGACCGTCCATAATTGGGACCTCACATCTGCTGTCCGTGATGATCCCTTTTACGGACATCTTTGGTCCGTAATTTTGGCCTTTGGGGAAACAGCACTATTCCCCTGTGAGAATCCTCAATGCAGTGATGGGGCCGCCTTGCACTCCTCTGAGCGCAAGAGCACCCCAACCCGCCCATTTTCATTCTGTATGCAGGCTGATTGCCACATACAGAATGACAGTCTGGCTGGTAAAGCATGTGGTGGGCATCCTGTCAGAAGGAAGAAATGTATGAAAACGCCCATGCTGCTATGAGAGAATCCAGCTCATCAAAATAAGGCGGTGAAAGAAGAAAAATAAAAAAAGGGTTATAGTTCTTTCACAGTCTCATCAATTTAAAACGAATGCATGTTATATTCAAGGAAGCTATGGTTGCTGCTTTTTTTATTTTATGCCACTAACAACCATTGAGAAAGCCTATAGTTCTGGCTTGTTGTAGGTGTAACATTACTTGCTGTATTATATATCTGAATGCAATGACAGAAGGAGCAAAATACCAGTCGGGCGGAACACTATGCTAAGCACAGATGTTTAGCTTAGATGTTTTAAGCTACGCCCTTAAATACATCGAACATCCCCTTTGGAGAGACCCCACACAGTTTTGTCATCCCACTTAAAGCCTTGGAAACAACACCATACCACAGTCACCTCACATCCTGGCATTGTGCATCATGCATGACTCATGACTTCTAAGGTTTCTGGATGACTATGTGCAGGGGCAGGGCCGTACTGGCTACCGGGCGTTTTGGGGTCTTGCAGAGCTGGGGGCTAATTTCACTGTGGTGTGGGCTGATTTTGTTGATGGGGACCTGCGTGTGCTCCTAAATAAACAACGCAAAACATGGTTTTAAGCACACCCATGCCCTCATCAACAAAATCAACCCCCAGGTTGGCAGCACACCAAAACGCCGGGTAGCCAGTTTGGCTCTGTGCATGGGCATCTTGAACCACTCCCTTTGCTTTAGGAACTACAGCATGGGGTGAGTTCCTGATGGGTCTCTTCTGTCTGCAACTCTGCAGACAAAGGCTCAGCTCACAATTAATGTGAAAAGGTGGGTGAGAGAGTAAGTGAAGTCATGGGTGGATGGCTGGATGGATTACTGAAAGGGAGAATGGATGAATGAAAGCGTGAATGGATGGATGATAAGAGAAAGAATGGGTGGATGGATGAGTGAAATGATGGACGAATGGATTGATGAATTGATAAGTGAAAGGGTGAATGGATGGACAGATGTGTGAAATGGTGGATGTAAGGATGGATGAGTGAGTGAAAGGGAGGGTACATGGGCAAAAGGTTGGCTAGATGAGTGAAGGAGTGAAAGGGTGGATGAAGGAGTGAAAGGGTGGATGGATGAGAGAAAAGATGGATGGATGATTGAAAGGATAGATGAGTGATAGGGTCAATGGATGGATTCATGAGTGGATAAGTAGGGTGGATGGATGGATGGCTAAGTGAATGGATCGATGAGAGAGAAAGGGAGGATGGATATGTGAATGACAACGGGTGAATGTGTGGAAGGATGTGTGACTGGGTGGATGGATGAGTAAGTGAAAGGGTGGCTGGATGGGTGAAAGGGTAAATGGCTGGAAGGATGAGTGAATGGATGGATGGGTGGAAGAGTGGATGGATGAGTGTGCGGATAGATAGGGTGAAAAAGGAGAATGGATAATGGATGGATGAGTAAAATGGAGGGATGGATGAGTGAAATGATGGATGGAAGGATACTTGATGGATATGTTTGCAAATGGTTGAATATGTTTGGATCTGTATTAGCTGCATCTTATGCTTGCCACTTTACATCTAACAATGTCTATCGGAGCAGATCTTCCTGACCATTTCTCTCACCAAACATGCCTGCTCAGGACCATGAAATGTAAACAAAATATCAGACTGGTCAACCCAGTGCTATAACCATATATATAGATAATTATCATATGAAATACCACAAGAAGACCTGCTCGGTTGATCAAAGCTGTGTGCATACTGAAAAACCGTGAAGTACACGATTTTTTCAACCTAATATAAACTTACTTGACTAGTGCCTAAATGGTTATCTATTTACTTACATACTACTGTGCAACCTCTCCTGATGGGTCTGTAAAACTTACCTTTTGTCCAGAAGTTTTTTTCTGAATTTTTACCTCCTGTCCTGAATTTTTATCCTGAATTTTGACCCTTTGTCCCGAGTTTTTACACTCCCCGTCCTGAATTTGCACCCATGCCAGTTGGTCACCCTAAGGCAAGGAGTTGCACGACAGGAGCACAGAGGGCGCGAGGCGATGCGCAGGTGGTGCCAGTCATGTGCAACGGGGACTCCTGCTATAACCTGGAACCAGCATCACTTCACGGGTTGAACAAGTACCGGCACTGGGGAACATAAGCCTGCTCAGAGCTTTAGGGCTGTACTTGTAAACGTGGACGCAGATTTATATAAAGATGATAGATGGAGGGCGCTGCTCTGCCAGGTGCCAAGTCCTCCATAATAATCTGTGTTGCTGCGAGGCAGCCTTCATCATGTGAGGGACACGGACTCCAAACGGGACTCATTTGACAGGGTGGAGATGATCTGGGGAGGGAGTGGAAACAACTGTTTCTTGGAGGATTACACTGCTTCTTACTTCAACTTATGATGTGTGACATTGAAGTGTTTTGGTGGAGGTGAGGGGGAAAGAGAGAGTCTGACACCCCGGCCTCAGAGCGAGGGAGCAACTGGCCTGATACAGAAAAACTCACAAGTGACAGAGACTGGCCTGAGAGAGACAGACAGTAAGACTGGCTTAAGAGGGAAAGCTAGACATGGCCTGAGAGACACTTGCTTGAGGGGGACAGAGAAGGGCCTGCCTGAGAGAGAGGAGCGACAGATCTAGACTGGCCTGAGACAGGTGACTAAGAGTGGGTGTGTATATGTCCACTGGGGTAAGGTGTGCGGCTGTGATTCACGAGGGCCTTCCATGACACACTGTAAGCTTTGCTAGAAATCTAATTCTAGCTGTCTCCAGGAAACATTGCCCAGTCCTGAACATTTTATGGCCATTCTTGCCCGTTTCTTTGGTATACTGTCAGAGTTGTTGACTTAACAGTTGATTGCAGTTGCAAAATGTGGCCCCGGCGCTATGGTACCCAATCTTGTTCTTCAAATAATAATTAGATCTCTGGTATAACTGTGATGATAATCCATTCCGTGCGACTGGCTTCCTCGGTTTTTGATGATGTTAAATGGATATGAACGGCAGAGTCTGCCTGTGAAATCCCCTGCACTGTCTTTAGCCAACACTGGCAATCCCATATCTTCGGAAACGTTTTGGGGCCCAAAATGTCTAAACACCGATAAGTACTGAGCTCCAGAAGTTGGTATAACACTGACAAAAACCACTGGAATTCCCAACCAATAAATAATGAAAACAGGAAACTGTAGAAATGGTTGAATTGTGCTACCTTTTCTTGCAGGGCACATTTTCGTCTGCCAAAAAATATGTGCTTTGCCATCTTACATTCGGCTGGGAGTGCCATTATGTGATGGCTGCCACCTGCCAGGATGTGATGTGTAATCTGCTACTTGCATCAAAGCGGTCTTTCTTACTGTGTGCACTAACCTTTGTGCTCACAATGCAATGGAAAAAATGCTCTTTCTGTCTCTCACTACCTCCACCAATGCATACATACACAGGGATATGTGCAAATCAAATAACAGTGAGCCTGAACCAAGATCGTCCCTCCCTCCTTATCAGCAGTTCATCTGGAATCCAATATGGAAAAGAAATATTGCGTGCGCAACCACTGCACCCGCTGTTTCAAGAGGTGCGACACCTAAAGGGTCAGAGAAGTTCAACCAACGTATGTGAAGTGCACTGCACAGTTATTATTCACAATTAATCCAATTCCAGTTTGTGTTGTTCAAAGTATTCTTTATATTTTGAAAGAAGCAGGACAGCCAACACGTTTTGTTCACAACATGTAGTTCCTATTATGCTACGAAACCGATCAGTGAGACATCGAACAGCACTTATCAAGGTCGCCTATCCTTTTCTTACAACAATGATGAGGCAAAGCATTCACCCTCAAAATATGGGGTCTTATTGAATAGGAATTAATCACATATATTGGAATTCCTTACTTATTATACGTATACCTTCAGGGATAATAGTCAAGCCCTGATGAAGTTCACATGTAGTGAACGAAACGCATTGGCTGTCCTGCTTCTTTCGAGAAATAAAGAATATTTTGAACAACATAAGACGGAATTGGATTAATATTTGTGAATAATAACTGTGCGGTGCATTTCAGGTTCAGGTTTTAAAGTCTTTATTTCGATTGATAAAAAATCATAAAAGACAATGTTACAGCAATAATTAAAAAGCAATAAATACACATGCATAAAAGGAATTGAAAGGTTATAGACAGTCCTGAAACAACAAATTCCCCAAAGGGTAATAAGAATACAAATGAATGAATATCGGATAGATTCATTCTGTCCGGGTTTAGGCTATTATTTTACCCTAAGTATCCACGCCCAGCCCAAATATTTAGCAGTACAGACTGTAATAATTTCCAATGTATTGGTTTTTAACACGTGGATAGCCTCAGCTGATTTCCTTATGGGCAAGCTCTGAAAGAGAGGTTTTAGCCATTTGGCCCTTGGTTCATGGTATATAGGACAGGCAAACAGAAAATGGCCCTCGGTTTCCTTCTGGCCTTGGCACCATTTGCATTTGTCCGAGATGTTAGAGGACCAATTCTTCGTGAATGTATTCAACGGCAATGTGCCCACACGAAACTGGTGGAAAAGTTTCCTGTCTAAGGATTTGGTAATCGTGTCCCAATAGTGTTCACGTATGGGATCCAGCTTAAAACAGAGAAACCTACCAGTAAGACTAGTAGAACTGGAGGCTTTTATTCTGTTTAAGCGAAGCGTGGCCCAGTACAGATCTTTGAATGCCAGTTTAGTTGGAAAAACATTAGCTGCTGGGGATAACCAAAGGTGCTCTAAGCCCATATCCGTCAGAATGGTTTTAACCATTCGGAACCAGGGAATTTTTTCCGAACCACTAATTGCCCTTACTTCTACCACCCCATTTGCAAAAAGGGTAAGATCAGGCGAGGTCCAAAGACGCCTCCAAAAGGCAGCCAGTCGAAATCTGGCCATCTCATTAATTGGACGGCATCCCAAGTCCAAGCAGAGGGGGATAGAGGGGGATGACTGCGGCAAGCCAACAAGGTTGCGGAGGAACTTGCACTGTATTTTGAACAGGCCCGTCAGATCCATGTGACCCCACAGATCTGCACCATATAGAATTGCAGGGTTGATTTTTGCGTCGTAAATTTTGAGGACTGGTGTGACTCGCTTTGTAATAGATTTCTTTTGCTCACTGAGTAGGCAGCCAGTAAGTCGAGCAAATTTGAGATGTTGAGCATCGACTTGTGATTTCCATCTCAGGCGACTATCTAGCATGACCCCCAAATATGTCATGTTATCTACTTGGTCCAATTTAACTCCACCCATACTAACTGTACTCCGGACAGGGTGGTTCTTGGTTAACACCATGAATTTGGTTTTCCCAACATTCACCTTAAGATTGCTGACGGCACAGAACTCCTCAAAGCGGTCCAGGGCCCGCTGTAATCCGCTACGTGTCCTGGAGAGGAGTAGGGTGTCGTCAGCAAAGATGAGCATCGGGAATCGCTGTCCAGCCAGCATGGGGGCGTCAGTTGGGGTCATTTCAAAAAATTTTACAACTTGATCAATGAACAACAGAAAGAGAGTAGGTGCCAAAACACAGCCCTGGCGGACGCCGCGGGTGACTGGGAAGGATTGTGTTACCTGACCCTGTCCACCCCATCTTACCCTAGCAAAGTTGTCCTTGTGCAATTTAATTATCAGGTCAAGCAGTTCTGATGGCATCCCCAATGTCTTCAGTACTCCCCACATTTTCTCCCTTGGTACGAGATCGAAGGCGGACTTCAGATCGATGAACGCTGCGTAGATGGTACCACCGCCAAGCAGCACCACCTTCCAGTAGATCAAACAGAATCTGAACACCTGGTCGATGGTGCTGGTTCCCGATCTGAAGCCCGCCTGCATTGGGGATAGGATATTCTCCAACTCGATCCATCCCTGGACCCTGCCCAGGACCATGCGAGCAATGAGTTTTTGGATAGAGTCAATAAGACTAATCGGGCGATAGTTACCCGGATCAGACCTATTGCCCTTTTTGTAGATCGGGAGGATCTCCGCCCCCTTCCAAGATTTGGGTATGCCCGCACCTGCGGCTATGGAGTTTGCCACCATAACAATGTATGGTATCCACAGGGTAGGGTTAGCTTTAAATAGGTCAGCAGGTATGAGGTCCATACCTGGCGCTTTCCCCCGCGTGGTACAATTTAGTGCTTGCTCAACCTCTCCTTCTGTGAAGATGACGAACCCGCTTTGGTTTGTAAAGTGGGATGTCCCTTCTGGTGTACTAGAAGGACTAGGGTTGGCTGCACAAAACTGAGATGCATAGAAGGTCACCCATTCATCAGGGGGCACATGGTTTGTGGGGATACGTCCATCCGGATCCTTCCCCCATTTAACTATTTCCCAAAATTTAATGGGGTTATTAGACGTGGAGGCCATCAGGAGGTCGGACCAATAATTGTCCTCCCACTCTCTTTTGGCTTCCCCTTGAATTTTCCTGTATGATGATCTAGCAGCTTTCACAGAGCTAGCATTCCGGGACTTAACTGCTTTAACTAGGGCGGTATGAGCTTCCCTGCAGTTTTTGTTATACCATTTGTGGGGACGGGTAGGTGCTGTGTTGTTTCCCTGTCTGCAAGGTTTCGAGAGCAAAATTTTTAACTCCTCAAAGCAACGATTATGGAGGCTAAGGATGTAGTCAGCTTCTCTGGTGTTATCCCCCAACACAGCGTGGGTCAGCATTTTATTAAGAGTATTGTTAACCACACTAGTAATCTCGTTGCTCAATTGCTCATCCCCCACAATGTTGGACCATTTTACCCTCTTCCTATCATTAGTTAGGAGGGTATCCCCTGTCTGAGTGATACCAGGTTCTTCTAATCTTACTAGACCAGGCATCTTGAGTTGCAAACTCAGGGGATTGTGGTCACTTTCAGGGCGGGTGGTTACCTCCATGTCCAGCATCAGGGACCAATCTACCACTTTCAGCATGATGTAATCAATCCGACTTTTTCTTAGCCCGTTGTCAAAGGTGCAGTTGGCTCCCTGGTCTGATTTGGTTCGACCATTACAGGCCCGAAAGCCACTATTTAAGCAAAAGGCCGTCCAATTCACCGCTGCCTCGGTGGCAGGTACTGGTTTAGAAATCAACAACTCAGGTATGCCCCAAACTGCATCCTCCACAGAACCCCAACAATCCCCAGAGTCTAACAGGGGTTCAAAACAACAATTTAGGTCCCCAGCAAGCATGCAAACATTGGTACAATCAAAGGTGGCCAGAACAGATTCTAATGTCTCCAACAATGGTGGCGTACGGCCACCTGGCAGACCTCGAACATATATGTTTAGCAAAATCAAGTCCCGATGGCCAGACTTAATCAAGTCCCGATGGCCAGATTTCACATGCATTGGTTATACACTGGGATATGACAACCAGTACCAGAAATAGGAAAAGAGGACTGAGTTTAGAGGGAACACAGGACTCCACCACTGACTCATCAATTCTGCTGTTCAGGTGTGTAGCGGACCTCTACAAAACAAGAGATACCTTAAGTAATGTGCCATTGTAGTGCCAATGCATTTTTGTATTTAACGGCGGCACAAATTCTCTCGCAGTGCGAGAGAATTAATGGGTGGGCGGGGCTGCATCGGTCTACAGACATGTGCAGCACCAGCGAGGTAGAGCTCGCGACGGCCGTTGGACAACGCGAGCATGGAACGAGTTAACACAAAATGTGCATTATTAATGGTGTGAGGAGCAATTCATTTACACTCAAATTTACATGTATATGCTTTCAAAACAATTAATGTTAGAGTGTGTTTTCCTGGCTTATGTTAATCAGCCCTTAATTAGGCCTCAACGCCATTTTGGTCAAAATGAATATTAAAGTATTATATTTGTTCTTTGTTTGTGGGGCTGCTACAGGTAGTTAAGCAAGACTTACTTTGTTTAATTCCAGTTCCCATGAGGCACAGGGTCAGACTGATTTGCATATGGCCATGTGTGAACTGGGGTGGATTAAACCCAGATCTGTTGACTGGGTGCGAGTGTTTGATTGGTTCAGATGCTCCGTCCATCACCACCCCCTTTTGTACCACTTTGTTCACCATAAGTTGGCAGAGTATGCTCAGACACGAGTCCCTTGCTCACTCTGCCACTGGATTCAAGCAAGCCTGGCTGAAGACGGCTGTAATGCCAGAAACCGGTCCTCGGAAGCTTGAATCCGGTCCAGGGAAGGCATGGCTTGGCAGTTCGGGCTGGACTGTTCCAATGAGGCACAGGGTCAGACTGATTTGCATATGGCCATGTCTGAACTGGGGTGGCAGAGTGGGCTAAAGAATGGTCATGGATTAAACCCAGGTCTGTTGACTGGCTGCGAGTGTTTGACTGGTTGAGATGCTCCGTCCATCACCACCCCCTTTTGTACCGCTACAAGTAGTTAAGCAAGACATATTTTGTTAAATTCCAAAATCAACTTTTCTCATAGAAGGCCTACTGTAACGGTTGGTCAAGGACCTTCCGCTTGCACAAGGCATTACATTAATTCACAATGTTTATCTAACTATTTTGTTTCGACATCTCTGGACTACATTAGGTAAGAAGGACTTAATCAATATTCCTATAGTGAGTTAATGCTAAAATGGTCGGACTGTATGACGATGTTAAAACCTGTATTCTGATTTGATTAAAATGCATTTCTTTGCACACATCATAACATGCAGTCCTAAGTTCCCTCTATGGAGGAAATGGCTATATAAACACTTGAATTGAGGGGGTGGGTGGCAGATCTGTTTGCGTCTCTATTAGGGCTATTTCCCAATTCCTTACTGATTTTGCTACACAATTTGGACATAGCAATTCTGTGACTTGTCATTATTTTGCATTATTCTGCTTTGATGGCCCTAATGGCAATTGACTTTTATGTTACCCAGCAGGCTCTGCATTTCTATTATTCTGTATTGTACTTTTGTGTAATAAACCTTCATGATTTCTCTAAATTCTGCTCTGGAACTTAGTTTTTGCATCAGTCCTTTTTTTATTTGACTGTATTTTAGTGATGCTGTTTAGTACCTTTTCTCTTGGACACTCCAGAAATTTAGGTTAACACCTATCCCTATTCACTTCACTCCTAGGTGTGCCACTGAGGTGTAAGAATTAGGGGTACAGTGCAACCATACTAGCCTTTACTGCAATAGCAATATCTATGTGTAACCAACTCACTGTATTCGAACTTTTGATTCCTGAAAACTAAACGCAATAAGAATAAGCACCTCAAATATGTATCCACTGGCACTTCTTTCAGTGAATTGAAAAAATATCTAAAATTTCAGTCACTATGCATTCTTATGTGGAAGACGAGTAATAATATCCTTTTGGTGTCTGCTGAACAGCAATGTAAACAACCATGCTAACATTCTATCGTCAGAGCGGCTTCTCTGTTTGAGAGGAGGAGCATCGCCCCACAAACAAAAGCCCCAGGTCAGAGCTGAAAAATAGAATGGTAATAACGTTTATTACCAATTTATTTTTCAGCAACTGACCCAGAAGTGAGGGTCAGGAGGGGCTGGGCCATTGCTGCTGAGTGGCAGCAGGGAGCTTTGTGCGCTCGAGTTTAAAATGCGCATGTCTCTTTAGCCGGTCGTCTTGTGACGGCCAGGCATGCACTTGTTAAACCTCTCTGACCAACCACGGTTAGAGAAGGCAAAGGCCTCCAGTGCTCTTGTGAGCACTGATAGAGGCTTCTCCCACCACTCCTAGGGCTGCTTTCATGCTGCATGGGAGCAGCGCCAGGATTGGCTTGGGAGTGAGAAGCCTGCCTGCCTCAAGAGAAGGATCGAGGAGGACGTCACGCTTGTAGAAAAATTAAGTGACTTTTTTTTTTTATGTGCCTCACCACCCTCGTGACATGCTAGCTGCCACTGTCTATGGTTCTCTAACCATAGCAATTCATATATGCAAACTAGAACTTTAATACCATATGCATGACATTCACATATGCATGCAAAACCGTCTAAAGGTCTGTTTACTGGTAGAACATTAAATTAGGTCTACTAGTAGAGCATTACATTGAAATCCCTGCTCAGACACTTGTTTGCACAGGGATCACAATTGCAAGTGGTGCAATGTTTATCCCACCCAATAATTATCAGGAGTGATAAAGATTCAACCCTTTGTTTAATTTTAGTAGGCCAAACCTGTCAGAATTTAACAACTGGAACAGCCCCAGCATTTATTAGAGCATTCAAATGTTGATGCAATTAGGATGTTATTCCCCGGAAACGCTGAATATGTGATAATTAATGCTGAATGTTTATTGTCACAAATATAAGACACATTTCAACAATGCTTATTCCTATATTAACACAGCTGTCTAAAATAGAGCAAAGATTGGATAAGATTGAGCAGGTTATCTCCCAACCTAAGTCTACTCCTTCTGAACGAGCAACTATGGGTCTCATTGCTCCTAGTGTTGCAACAGCCTCTGCAGCTGTTCCAACTATTAATATCCCTGGCCTTGGTTCTAACAACAGTGCTCCGTTACTATCAACGGATCATTGTATTTCATCTGCAAGCACGTCGAATGCTGTACCCAGGGAAAGAAGCATAGGAAAGGCCCGGAGCGGCATGGCTAATGCAAAAGATTATTAGAATTTACTGCCAGAAGCTGCACCTTACACCATAATTCTAACAAATGTTCCCCGTTTACCCTCTGACAAGGAGGAACACTATGCAGCGCTACGAAACAAGTCACTGTTCTACTTAAATAATAAAACTGGGCTGGGAAATCACTTGTTTAAAATGATTCGCAGGATTTCTTGGATTGGGAGGTCGCCAAAAGCCTGCAGTGGCGATTGTGTTGTGTTGAACTTTGGTTCTCCCCATCTAGTGAAAACTATTCTGGACAGGGCCGGGTCTAGGCTCTGTAGTGAGGCAGACATCGGCATTCTACCCCTGTTTTTTTTTTATAGGAATCAACCGTTATTACCGGCTCCAATGGGTAACCCCCAAGCAAGAAGCGTTGGTTAGGGCCTTTACGAATATAATGTACCAACCCAGAATCCTTTTAACCCACTTTCTGATTTAGAAAACATTGATTGACTGGGCAATCAAGCTGAGTCCACTATAATTTCCCCACCTGTGGATCTTGTGAGTTGGGGTAAGATGGTAATGCCGCTTATCCAGAATAACCAATTGTATATAAAGGCTACCATAGGTCAAGCCCGGAGTAGCAATCCTGTACAGTTAATTCCAAACAAGACATTGGATTGTGGTACGATTCACATTATGAATCATAATCCACTAGTGGTTAACCCTCCCTCGCACAAAAGCAATTTATGCCTATGTGAAAACATTACTAAAATAATGCCCAAACCAGTAGGCCTAAAATTTGGTTCTTGGAATATTGCAGGTAAGCATGGGCGGAAAATCCGTTACGCTCGCGGATTTTGCGGATTTTCGGGAAATCCGCAATCCGCGAGATTTGCGGATTTCCCGCAAAATCCGCAAATTCGCACGCAGCGGATTTTTTTGGCGGCGCGCGGCGTTGGTGATACAATTTTTGCGGCGCGCAGCGTTTATCATCGTTTGCCGAGTTGTTTTTTTCGATAGTTTGCGAGTGCTGCGCCATTTTGGATCTTGCTGTGTGATCCCGCGGGAATTGGCGAGCGCGATTACGTCATCGCGGCTTGCCAGCGATAGTTTGTCAACGCGAGTACGGCGAGATCACGTCTCGCGGTACTTCGCAATTGCGAGATTTGAGATGCGGCGAGCGAAAATATAAATTTGCAATTCTGCACAAGAAATCCACCAGCAAGCAGCATAAACCTTCTAGAAATGATGAATTTTATTTGAATAACTCCTTAGTTTGACATTTGCCTGCACTTTTTTAGCGAGGAGTCCATTTTGGGGAGGGGGGCAGGGGGGTGGGAGGAAGGAAGTGCCCCATAGTCTTCAACTTCCTGTTCCTGTTCAGCAGGCTCCTCCCAGTGCTTTGTCCATCTCCTGGTCACTTTTCATTTGGATGTGGAGCTGGAAGGATTACTTTTTGTGGATGCTGCTGGATCTTTGGATTTGAGGCCTTTTTGACTTTCTTTGGATCACTGTTGGATTAGAAATTTTACAAGTAAGTTTGTTTGGGGCATTACAGTTGCTGCAACTAAAATTTTGGAATTTTCGATTTTTGGGCTGTTTTGGGGCCTTTTGCCCAGGGGTACTCAGTGGTGGGTGGACTGATTCTTTCTGTGGGTTGTCTTGAACTTAAACATCATGGAGGCAATAGATGAATTGGGATTGTGCTGATTTTTCTGTGTTTTTCGATTTTTGACCTGTTGTTGGGGCCTTGACCAGGGGTAGTGAGTGGTGCATGGGCCTAGTCTTTCTGTGGGCTGTCTTGAATTTAAACATCATGGAGGGCATGGATGGAATGGGATTGTGCAGATTTTTCAGTGATTTTCGTTTTTTGGGCCTGTACTTGTGGCCTTTTCACCAGGGGTATTTGAGTCTAGCATGGGCCTAGTCTTTCTGTGGGCTGTCTTGAATTTAAACATCATGGAGGGCATGGATGGAATGGGATTGTGCTGATTTTGCAGTGTTTTTCGATTTTTGGGGGTGTTCATGGGGAGGGACATGCCATGTGGCTGGTGGCCATTTTGAGTGCAGCTACAGGCACTGGCCATGTACTGGCAGGCAAGTGGCCATTTTGAATGCAGGCTTTGTTGTTAGGCCTCCAACCATTTTGCCTACTTTTCAACCTTTATTTATGCCCAGGGGTAGTGAGTCTTGCATGGGCCTAGTCTTTCTGTGGGTTGTCTTGAATTTAAACATCATGGAGGCCATGGATGGAATGGGATTGTGCAGATTTTTCAGTGATTTTCGTTTTTTGGGCCTGTACTTGTGGCCTTTTCACCAGGGGTATTTGAGTCTAGCATGGGCCTAGTCTTTCTGTGGGCTGTCTTGAATTTAAACATCATGGAGGCCATGGATGGAATGGGATTGTGCTGATTTTGCAGTGTTTTTTCGATTTTTGGGGGTGTTCATGGGGAGGGACATGCCATGTGGCTGGTGGCCATTTTGAGTGCAGCTACAGGCACTGGCCATGTGCTGGCAGGCAAGTGGCCATTTTGAATGCAGGCTTTGTTGTTAGGCCTCCAACCATTTTGCCTACTTTTCAACCTTTATTTATGCCCAGGGGTAGTGAGTCTTGCATGGGCCTAGTATTTCTGTGGGTTGTCTTGAATTTAAACATCATGGAGGCCATGGATTGAATGGGATTGTGCTGATTTTGCAGTGTTTTTCGATTTTTGGGGGTGTTCATGGGGAGGGACATGCCATGTGGCTGGTGGCCATTTTGAGTGCAGCTACAGGTACTGGCCATGTGCTGACAGGCAAGTGGCCATTTTGAATGCAGGCTTTGTTGTTAGGCCTCCAACCATTTTGCCTACTTTTCAACCTTTATTTATGCCCAGGGGTAGTGAGTCTTGCATGGGCCTAGTATTTCTGTGGGTTGTCTTGAATTTAAACATCATGGAGGCCATGGATTGAATGGGATTGTGCTGATTTTGCAGTGTTTTTCGATTTTTGGGGGTGTTCATGGGGAGGGACATGCCATGTGGCTGGTGGCCATTTTGAGTGCAGCTACAGGCACTGGCCATGTGCTGGCAGGCAAGTGGCCATTTTGAATGCAGGCTTTGTTGTTAGGCCTCCAACCATTTTGCCTACTTTTCAACCTTTATTTATGCCCAGGGGTAGTGAGTCTTGCATGGGCCTAGTATTTCTGTGGGTTGTCTTGAATTTAAACATCATGGAGGCCATGGATTGAATGGGATTGTGCTGATTTTGCAGTGTTTTTCGATTTTTGGGGGTGTTCATGGGGAGGGACATGCCATGTGGCTGGTGGCCATTTTGAGTGCAGCTACAGGCACTGGCCATGTGCTGGCAGGCAAGTGGCCATTTTAAATGCAGGCTTTGTTGTTAGGCCTCCAACCATTTTGCCTACTTTTCAACCTTTATTTATGCCCAGGGGTAGTGAGTCTTGCATGGGCCTAGTCTTTCTGTGGGTTGTCTTGAATTTAAACATCATGGAGGCCATGGATGGAATGGGATTGTGCAGATTTTTCAGTGATTTTCGTTTTTTGGGCCTGTACTTGTGGCCTTTTCACCAGGGGTATTTGAGTCTAGCATGGGCCTAGTCTTTCTGTGGGCTGTCTTGAATTTAAACATCATGGAGGCCATGGATGGAATGGGATTGTGCTGATTTTGCAGTGTTTTTCGATTTTTGGGGGTGTTCATGGGGAGGGACATGCCATGTGGCTGGTGGCCATTTTGAGTGCAGCTACAGGCACTGGCCATGTGCTGGCAGGCAAGTGGCCATTTTGAATGCAGGCTTTGTTGTTAGGCCTCCAACCATTTTGCCTACTTTTCAACCTTTATTTATGCCCAGGGGTAGTGAGTCTTGCATGGGCCTAGTATTTCTGTGGGTTGTCTTGAATTTAAACATCATGGAGGCCATGGATTGAATGGGATTGTGCTGATTTTGCAGTGTTTTTCGATTTTTGGGGGTGTTCATGGGGAGGGACATGCCATGTGGCTGGTGGCCATTTTGAGTGCAGCTACAGGCACTGGCCATGTGCTGGCAGGCAAGTGGCCATTTTAAATGCAGGCTTTGTTGTTAGGCCTCCAACCATTTTGCCTACTTTTCAACCTTTATTTATTTATGCCCAGGGGTAGTGAGTCTTGCATGGGCCTAGTCTTTCTGTGGGTTGTCTTGAATTTAAACATTATGGAGGGCATGGATGGATTGGGATTGTGCTGATTTTGCAGTGTTTTTCGATTTTTTTGTGCTCTATAACTGAACTGATGTTCCTCTGTCTTCCATTTTTTTTAGGTGCACAAGACTCAAGAGAACCACCAGTGCCTGGAAGAAGTCCTGCAGCGGTGTGTGTGTGCAGCATAACGTCACGCGACGTCACGTCTGGCCTCAGACAACTCTACAATTCGTGCAACTGCGGCCTGCTGTCTGACCTGCTCTGAAGAAGATGGCCCCGCCCCCAAAGAAAGTTCTCCGTAGCTCCTCTAGCAAGAAAGTTGCTAGTAAGGAGCAGAAGAAGCAAGTTACCAAGGAGGCTGGTGTGCCACCCGCCACTTTTTTTGGGAGCAAAAAAAAAAGTACGCCTGCAGCAGCAGGATCTGCTGGGGACCAAGCTGGGAGCAGCACCCCTGCTCCATTGGGTTCAGTGCCTCCACCACCACGCCAACTTAAGTCAAAGCCCTTGAGTGCTTCAGAGGCAGTCAGTGTACTTCTCCAATCACCATCGACCAGTGATGTTGGCTCATCGCAAGAAAGTAGCAGCAATGTCCCTGAATCAACACAGGTTGTTGTAACTCATCTGACAAGTGTTGAACAACCACAGCCGCAACAACAACACCACGTGCAAGTACACGCCCAAGTACATGTGGAAGGAGAGGCAGCAAAAGGAGATGCGCAAGCAAAGGTGCATGGAGGTTCACAAGTGCCCACAATAGTTGTTCCTCCCGAAGTAGGGGCACATTTGGAAATCGACAATGAAGCCGAGGTATCATTGGAAGCCACTCCTCCTGATGATCATTCATTGTCTTCCACATCCCTAGCAAGGAAAAGATCAAGGGGGGTGTCTACATCTTCTTCAAGCCCACCTCCTTCTGATGATACAGATCCAGCTTGGGAACCACAACTGCGGTCTGACAGTGAGGCACACCATGATCTGACACCGGTACCTAAGCGTAAAAGGAAGGTCGTCCAAAAACTCAAACCTATGGAGTGTGATGAGGCTCAACAAGAAGTGACAGATACTGCTGGTGATGAAGCCTCTCACGATGACGACGAGCCAGTCATCACAAAGGTCACTGCAGCCCCACCGGGCATGCAGCAAAGAGACATTTTGACCCTATCCCGAGAAGCTGCTGAGCGTGATGATGATGTCGGCGAGGAGGCAATGGAAATGGAATCATTAGATTTGGAGTTAAGTAGTACACCAAAACCTACCGCTTCCATATTTCTTCGCAAGAAGGTACCCACCTCGTCCTCGACCTCAATTCGTGGTGGTGAAAGTGCAAAACGTACTGAAGTTCGGCAATCCACATCCTCCACTTCATCTGGCATTAGCAGCAGGACCACCACCACCAGTATCGCCGCCTCCTCCGGCCCCCGAAGACATTTCAAGTCTCCAGTTTGGGACTTCTTTAGTGTTTGCCCAAAAAAGGAAAACGTAGCCATTTGTAGCCTTTGTAAGCTTCGATTTAGTCGTGGTAAGCTTGGTTCTAACTATGGTACCGGAGGCCAGAGAGGTCATCTTGAGAGAGCGCACCCTGTCCAATGGTTTCCGCACCTAGAGGCGGTCAAGAAAGCCGGAATTGCACGTAATGAAAACGTTGATTTTTCATCTGCTGATGACGAGGAGGTAGAAGACGATTCAAACACTTCACTTACACCCAGTTCCCATGTCAGCAGCACACCCCATGGGAGCCACACTAAGAGTGTGGGAGAGAGTGAGACATCAATGCGGAAAAGTTCATCAGCGAGCGTAACTGGGTCGAAGAGATCATCATCATCCCGTAAATCCTTGGTCCAGGGCAACATTAAAAAGATGTTGTTTACAGAAGCGCAATATGAACGCAACCACCCAATGACCCGTCTGTATAACACTAAGCTGGCTAAAATGCTAGCTCTGGACCTTCTCCCTTTTTCTTTTGTAGAAGGGGTTGGTTTTCTAGAATTAGTGACAGCGCTCTGCCCTAAATGGAAGGTTCCTAGCCGGTTCTATTTTGCCCGAGTTGCGGTTCCAGCACTACATGAAGATGTTCTGAAGGTGATTGGGGCAGCTTTGCAGAAGAGTGCTGTTCACACTATACATCTGACAACAGACATGTGGACCAGTGGCGCAGGCGCTGATTACATGTGCATCACTGCACACTGGGTCTCTTTTTCAGGGGCTAAAGCAAAGCTAAACTCAGGTGTTGACACTAACATTGTTTTTAAAGGTGCTCGGAAACATGCAACACTAGCCATGTTTGGTTTGGAGAAACGTCGCACAGCAGAAAACATTTTGGATGTCTTTAACACAAAGGTCCTTAACTGTCTGTCCCCACTAAAATGCAAGGTTGGTTATGTTGTGTTTGGCGCACTGTATAAACCTGGTTGTCCAAAAATTCTTGGGTAATAAACGCAGTGCAGCGTACAGTGTATTGGAGACCTGCCGAAAAATTTGCAAGCATTTCAGGCATTCTTTTAAGGCCCGGAAGCAGCTGAGGAGCCTGCTATATCAATGTCAAATGCCAGTGAAAGCACTCATCCAGGAGGTGGTAACACGTTGGAACTCAACCTTCTACATGCTTGAGCGTCTGTATGAGCAGTATACGGAACTCGATCAATATTTCTTGAAAGAGGGTATAGAGGAGCTGAGGATGGGTGGGCCGCAATGGAACATAGATGAAAGCCTGACACGCATGCTTCGTCCTTTTGAGGTCTTCACGCGTGCAGTCAGCAAGGAGGACTCTAATTTGGGAAAAGCTATCCCATTGTTGTACATGCTGGAGGACCAACTGAAGGAGGTGTGTTCTGTGTTTGGAAAAGATGACAAAAAGCAAGACTCTTTGCTTCTGGCTGAGCAATTATTAGAGCTCCTACAAGGTGATGAACGTCTTAAAAAGATCCACTCAGAACAGCATTACATTTGTGCTACTATTCTGGATCCACGCTACAAAAAGGCGCTGGCAGGCCAAGCATTCTTTCCTTTTGATGATGAACATGTTCCAAAGTACAAACGTTGGCTAGCCTTGTCAGCCAAGAAGTTTGAAACAGAACGGCTGGAAATTGAAGGAAATGGCAGTACATCAGCAGGCCATCCCCAGTCAAAACAATCCACTTCTGCACCTGTGGCTGTGGCACAAGTGACCTCTCAGCCGTTAAAGACACCGGCAACCGGATCATCTTCACGAAAGACAACAGAAACATTGGAGGCTGAAGAGGATTGGCTAGCTCTGCGTGGGTTTGGTTCTCAAAAGGTCAGAGGCACAGCAAGAGCTAAGCAAAGTGGAGGAACCTTGGATGAGGACCTTGAGTCGATGGTGAAGGACTATCTGAATGACTCAACAGAGGTCTATGTTAATTCTGACCCATTGGCGTATTGGCATGGGAAAAAAGAATTGTGGCCACAGCTCACCAACCTGGCTTTAAACTACTTGTCTTGCCCACTCGCAAGTGTGTCTTCTGAACGGGTTTTCAGTGCGGCTGGTGGGATTGTAACTCCCAAACGGAGCCGCCTCTCGCCCAAAAATGTGGAGAGGTTAACAATGATCAAGATGAATCAGCACCTCATACCACCAGATTTCAGAGTACGAGAGAGCGTGCCGGATGAAGAGGAGGTGGCCAGCAACATAGATGAGGGAATTTCTACTCTGTCAGGTGACACTGACCTCACCCTGCCTGAATTCGCAGAGTATGATGACGAAGCCTTATTCTTATTCCTGGACCGTGATAGCGACTTCGAGCCCTGAAAATGAGACAACGAATCAATAACTTTCTTTCTCATCCTTATTCACTTTTATTCCTGTGTGTCTGTCTTTCTTTGTTGTGCACAGTTAATATAATTCAAACTTTAATCAGATAATCACAAAAACAAGCCCATCAGCAGAACTGTCTTCACTTGTTTGCTAATTTATTTGAAGGTGCCGCAGTCTGCATTCCTCAGGTTCACAAGTTCAGAAGAACATGCTCCTCTATCCTCCTCCTCCAGACTCCTATTTCCATCAAAGCAGAGGGCTGGTTTACGCCCAATGAAGAAAGACTCAGCACTTGTGGGGGTGTTGTTCTACCTCTTTGCAGGTGAGTTGACGGGTCTGGGGCCATTGCTGGGAAGCACTAAAAGTGGTTTGGACCAAATCCGAGGCGGAAAAATTTTTGTGTTTTTGATGACTTGCTTGCCTTTGAGGTGCTCTTAGGGGGGGTTCCGTCGGTTTGTGGGTGAGTTTCGTGGTCTGGGAGCATTGCTGGGACACTCTAATCTTGATTGCATTTGCTTTTCAGGAAATCCGTCGTGCCAACCCCGACTTATGGCCTAGCTACGCAGCGCGTTTGGACCGAAGGCCCAGAAATATTGCAAGTATGAGATTTTGCTTTTGGCCTGTTTGGGGGTGTTATGCTTCTTGGCGGGTGGGTTGCCGGGTCTTGGGGCATTCCTGGGAAGGTCTAATACCGGGTAGAAGTGGTTGGGACAAAATCCAGGCCGATTTTTTTTGGGCTATTTCTGACATTTTGCTCTATGTAGCGTTTTCGGGGGCCTGTTTGGGGGGCTTCCTGGTGTTTGTGGGTGAGTTTCGTGGTCTGGGAGCACTGCTGGGACACTCTAATCTGGATTGCATTTGCTTTTCAGGAAATCCGTCGTGCCAACCCCGACTTATGGCCTAGCTACGCAGCGCCTTTGGACCGAAGGCCCAGAAATATTGCAAGTATGAGATTTTGCTTTTGGCCTGTTTGGGGGTGTTATGCTTCTTGGCGGGTGGGTTGCCGGGTCTTGGGGCATTCCTGGGAAGGTCTAATACCGGGTAGAAGTGGTTGGGACAAAATCCGCGCGGAAAAGCCTTTAGTTTTGGCACTTTTTGTAACTTAGGGTTCGTTAGGGTTAGCCCTAGCAGCAGGATTGCATGTGTTTCGGGGTGTTCTAGATTTTTCCAACTGAGTTCTGGGGTCTTAGAGCACTCGTGAGAATGTGTAATTTTGGTTGCAAGTCATTTGAAGAAAATCCATGGTGGGAAAGGGGGGATTTGGCATAGTTAAAGAAAGCCTTTGCCACTATTCTTAACTTAGGGTTCGTTAGGGTTAGCAGTATTTCTATTGCATGTGTTTGAGTGGGGGGGATTTCGAGTCTTGGAGCGATGCTGGCTATGGCTACTTTTGCTTGGTTGCTTGCAAGTGGTTTGAATGCAATCCACGGTGGGTAATGGGTAATTAGGAAGGGGGTACTTCGGCCTACTTTTACTTTCAAAGTAAGTTTTGTCACCAGTTTTCTGCTAGGCCTCGGTTTTTGAGATTTGATTGGGGGTCTTCTACATTTTTGCGACTGGCTTTAGTAAGGGTCTGGGTGGGAGCACTGCTAGGAAGATCTAATTTTGTTCTAAAACACAGTTTACAGTACACCTAGCTTGAGGGGCAAGATCCGCTACATTAATTTGCCCATACTTATTTATCCTTCAAAAGGTGACTCAGAGTACGCACTTTCAAAAATATTGTACTGTCTACTAGGAAAATCAAATTGTGACTTTTTGCACTCCACAGCCTACATACCTTATATTTATTTATCAGTGGTGTTGTAATATTATATCACTTCCTGTTTTTCGTTGAATAATTACAGGCCGGGTTTCAGTCTCTGCAATGGGGAAAAAAGGATGGAGTCAGGCTTCACAGTAGCGAGCCACAATTCAGCATCAGGCAGGCAGTGGACAGGGTGTCTTCTGGTGACCAACATCGATGGACGAGGCGTCGGCTGCAATGGAGGAGTGCCGCTAATAGGAGGATTTTTTTTCTGCAGGCAACTTACTTACCACTTCCAACAGGACCACTACAACCACATAGATACAGTATCCCTTGCCTTTTTCTCTGACTGTGACTGCATTTCTTGGCTCTCTCTCGGCTTCTACATTGATCCCTTAACACATCACTTAGTCCACTCCACTATCACATCTGCACCACACATAGTCATTTGTAAGTGCTCCTACGTAATTCGCAAGTTGCAGCACGCCCCAGGCCGTAGAGGACTGGGATGGCCCCAATGATGAAGCATGTCACCAAGGGGCAACCCTGGTGAGTGAGGGGACACCTAGAAAAAAAGCAATTTCTCTTTTTCTATCTACTATACCTTCCAGACCAACCCCACTGAGTGTTGTTGTGAATGGATTTATAGTGACCAGCAAGGCTCTCGGGTATCTGGCTACAGAGACCTTATGTTGAATATCGTTATCAATAATTTACACATAGGCCCTTTACTGTTAAATTCTTTCTTCCACAGTTGTCGAATGTACTACTTACTTTTCACTGACATGCATGCAGTAGTGCATGCACTTTCAAAGATTGATGGATAGGTTTGTACCCAAAGAATTGTTTATGTTCAATTGTTTGTCTATGCTGTGCTTTTTTTTACAGGGTGTCTTCTGGTGACCAACATCGATGGACGAAGCGTCGGCTGCAATGGAGGAGTGCCGCTAATAGGAGGATTTTTTTTCTGCAGGCAACTTACTTACCACTTCCAACAGGACCACTACAACCACATAGATACAGTATCCCTTGCCTTTTTCTCTGACTGTGACTGCATTTCTTGGCTCTCTCTAGGCTTCTAAATTGATCCCTTAACACATCACTTAGTCCACTCCACTATCACATCTGCACCACACATAGTCATTTGTAAGTGCTCCTACGTAATTCGCAAGTCGCAGCACGCCCCAGGCCGTAGAGGACTGGGATGGCCCCAATGATGAAGCATGTCACCAAGGGGCAACCCTGGTGAGTGAGGGGACACCTAGAAAAAAAGCAATTTCTCCTTTTCTATCTACTATACCTTCTGTCAGGTTACGCAGCCCCTAAGCGCCTACCGTACTATGAAACTACATTTCCCATGAGTAGGCGGGAGACTTGCAGGAAGTTTATCTGGGGAACAGACGCGCTTCCTGTTGCGCGTTATTCTGGTTTCTGTTCTGCACCGGCATGAGAGCGGACGCTCTGCATGCTTTTCTATCGTGTCTCCTGTGGACTATCACCTTCCCCCCCCCCCCATAGGCTCAGTGGGGAGCGCTTCCGTGTTCTGTCCTTGGCGGTAGACGGACTTCACGCGTCTTCAGGTAAAGCCGCTCTAAACTCTTCGGCCGCCCGTGCGGTCAGCTGATTACTGCCTGAACGGATTGTTAAGGGAGGTTCTGTGACTGTTTTCTAACAGAATTCTAGCTTTGATGAATTCCTTTTTGGTTGAATTGTGTGTGGCGGAGCACAGTGGCGGTCTATACCACGTGTTAGCGTTCACATCGGGGATCGTTTTTGTACTATTAAAACGGAGCGCGGTAGTAAGGACAACTACGCGTCTCCGTTGTATAACTGTGTATTTCAAAGGACCTCCATAACTGGGCATGTAGTGAGGTAACTACAGGCTACCCCAGTTCTCTTTGTGTAGTGCACCGTGGGGTGTGTTGTTGGCAGAATTCAGTGGTGGTCGCAACAGCAACTACGTTTTTCTGTTTGACCTTCACCAAAGATTCTCTACTGGGTCATTACTTAGAGAGCGCAGTGTTGTAGTTCTTGATTCCTACACACTACCGTTTCCCTCTTCCTTTTTGTTGGACCATACATCTTTGCTTTGACTATTTGGAACCCCCTTTGTACATTGAGTCCTCTACCATGTTTGTGGTATGTTGTGAGTAGTGGGTTTGATGTCTTAGTATAACGCGAGTGTGTTTGGTGCGACAGGAGTGTGTTCGTTAACTATATGTTTATGTGTTTCTTAGGCCTTCCTCACAGATTGTGGCAGAAGGGCTATAGTATTTCCTATCCAAGGTCATGTTTTCTTGGTGCTCAGGTACTTGTCTACTTCCTTGGTTATTTAGTGAGACTATATGAGAGTACCCTTGTATGTTAGGACAGCACTTCACTGATGCCTGTCTTGTCTTCTGTTACAGGTATCCTTTCCCTGCTGACCCTACCTTTACCCATCCCACATTTTTTATTTTAGTTTGTTATTTTTCTCCCCCGCCTAATGGCTCGAACACCCTGTGTTTACACTTCTGGGTGTTGGTGACATTTGGAGGTGGAACCATATTTGCATCGACTGGATCACGGGGAGTAAACCTGACACCTTCCAGACCAACCCCATTGAGTGTTGTTGTGAATGGATTTATAGTGACCAGCAAGGCTCTCGGGTATCTGGCTACAGAGACCTTATGTTGAATATCGTTATCAATAATTCCACACAGGCCCTGTACTGTCGCATTCTTTCTTTCCACAGTTGTCGAATGTACTACTTACTTTTCACTGACATGCATGCAGTAGTGCATGCACTTTCAAAGATTGATGGATAGGTTTGTACCCAAAGATTTGTTTATGTTCACAATAGTTTGTCTATGCTGTGCTATTTTTTCTTGTCTCCCAAAACCTTTCCCAAAAACCCCCGTACCCATCCATTTTTCAAACCCTAATCCTCTTCCCCCGGGCTGTGTGGTTTTGATTGATGTGTGACTAAATTATTATTACAGCAATAAATCCACACACTTGCTGGGTGGGGAGGATAAGGTGATAGCAACAGGCTGGTGAAGAAATCCGAGGATATATTCTTACTCTGCTTGACAAAGAACCATTGCTAATGTGAAAGAACTTCAACCGAATTAGTAGTTATACTTTACCATTTGTTAGGCTACAATGTGGCACTGCTCTACTGTACTTCTGTCACCTGCTATATTCTCAGTTGTACCGTTGAATTGCTCAGGAGGACAAACCAGATTTCATTTTCTTTTTTTTCATAGGCATGCAACTGCCACTGTGTCACACCACTAGTACCACCGCTATGAGGAAATTTTATCCGACCAAGATTGCCAACGTTATTCGGTGTTTCCCGTGGAGCCAGCCCTGGGTCTAGCCCTACTTTCAAACACAAATTACAGGTAAGATAAGCGTTTGGTGGTTTGGGGGTATAATGGAGTATTAGTACGAGAGACGAGAGACTGAAGGTAGTACTACTAAAGTCCTAGGACTCTTGGATTCACTTCACTTAGTCTGTGAGAGGCACTTAGTGTTGAAAACATTTGGGCATTTACACTTAAAGGAAGAAAATGGAACTAAACTTTCAGGAAAACAGTCAACGTTAAACCCCCACCCACCAGGCAAGCAGTAAAAAACAGGTATGCTCAGATAAAGTTTGAAAAAGTATATTTATATCCCTAACAAAATAATCTCCCGCAAGACCCTCCCTAACCCCAACGATTGTCCTTCAAAAGTCCCCAAAAACCCAACTCCCAATTCCCACCCCCCAAAAGTCTCTAAAAAAGGGGCAAGGGACACTATGGGTGGATGCTGTTAACTTTTTGGGCCAGGGCATCATGCTCCTCGCGGAGCAAGGCGAGCTCCTGCTGAAGGCGGGACACCATCAGGGTAGTGCGGCGCAGGCGTGCCTTCACTGCCTTGCAGGTGCAATGCCTGTGAGAGGCAGCTGTTGGCCTTGCTGCTCGGCGGTGGCGTTTGCCTTTGGCAGCCCGGCTCAGTCTGGGTGGACCACTGTGCTGGGTGGCAGCCCGTGGGGCCACGGAGGCCGATGCAGACGACGTTGTTGTAGTTGTCGACTGCACACTTTCCACGTCCTCCAGGGCCACCAGCCGCCGATATTCCGCAACAGTGGCCTCGATCCTCCGTTGCCGGGCCGCTCTAGCCAGCTCCTTCCTCCTTGTTCGTTTGGAAGGAGAACCTATATGAAGAAAGAAAGACATAGTCTGTAACCAATGCTCTTTAAGATTAACTCAATCATTCAGCAGAAATTTGTGTTGCAGTACAACTAGCAACTTGCAAGCGCATTACATAACTATTGAGGCCAGTATCTATCTAACCTCACACTTCTTCATCCTTGCTCTAACATTAGTGGGAGTTTAAGGAACAAATTCTACGAGCACTGTGGACTTCCATTGGAGTCGACTATGAAAGTACACCAGTCTTATTCTTCTTCTTATCTCTTGTTTTGGAAAATTGGTACGTTATTTTCTGCAAGCCGGCATAATGCCAGCGCAGTAAACTTGCACCCGAGAAAAAGAGACGCACGCCATGAGGAGTGACCTAGACTTGCGTTGCCGTTGCGTTACTGTACCCGTCCAGTACATGCAGGTGGTGAAGCTCTTACTTTTCTATTACGGGTGGCACTGAGAATACTCTGTTACAACTCAAGGGCTACTGCTTAATTAATTTAACTTTCACCCTACAGTGGAAATGAGTACTAGAAATGGAAAATTGAAGAAGATAAATAATCTGATTATCTATCACTTCACATGGGATGTTTTTGCTTATATATGGGATGACTTTAGGTGCTTTGCTTTTTATTGAGTGACCAGTGATACATCCACACATGAATGACTGAGTACTACTAAACTTATTAAGAGAGGTAGGGAGTGGCCACCATAATAACCGGATCTATGCAGTGCTTGCAATACAAACTACTGCTAATATTTATGGTAGTATTTGGACAAAATTAAAAGTTCTTTTCCTTGCCTTTCCTACACTGGAACGGACGTGCGGGTGCAGTGTTACATGCTCTTCAAAGTTACACTTAGTTCATCCACTGACCGTCTACTCTCTCTAGATCATGGGTACTCACAAACTTTCTCTCAGGGGCTACATTTACAGTGTAGTTTGGGGCCGAGGGCCGCACTGGTGGGGGCGGAGTCAGAGGGGGCGGGGCTAAAGCAAAACGATAACTTGTGACCATGAGGTTGCACACAGGTCCCTGCAGCAGATGCCCTCATCCACTGAGCCACCAGACCCAGCATTTACATACATCTCTCTCCCTCCTGCTCTCCCTCCTGCCCTCCCTCCATCTCTCTCTCCCTCCTGCCCTCCCTCTCCCTCCCCCTCTGTCATCTCACTGTGTGTGTGTCTATCTGTGTCAGCCTTCAGCCCGGGTTGAGACCGCTTCCTCAACGCGCACACACAGACAACAACACCAAAGTACTTAACAGGTCTTTAAAAGACCATTAACATATTATTGAGGCTTTGTTTGTTTTAGCGCCCCTGCTTCTCCACCCTGACAATCACTGCTTGCCCGGCCCCACAGAGCAGAGGCTTTGTTCTATTTCACCTCTTTGTGGCCTTGCATCTCCACTCTGCTCTGTGGGGGCCGGGGGAGCAGTGATTGTCAGAGTGGAGATGCAGGGGCGCTAACAGGTGAAATACAAAAAAGCCTCTGCTCTGTGGGGGCCGGGGGAGCAGTGATTGTCTGCAAGGTCTGCGCACCGCCAAGGAAGGCTTGCCGGGCCACCACCGGCCCGCGGGCCGTACTAGGAGTACCCCTGCTCTAGATACACATATGCTATCTAAGAGTCAGATAGTAGCATGATCCAGGTATATGGACACATACAGTTTCTGTGTCACCCACCCAGGCTGTTGTCCTTCCACCCATCATTGCTTCATCATTCACCCAGCCATGCATCTCATATTCTTGCCTTCCCAGCTAGTCTTCAATCTCAATAAGTAAGGAATATATAAGAGCTTACCTCTGGCCGCCACCACCACCGTCTCAACTCTCACAGCCGCCGCCGCCGCCTCCTCCCCTGAAGAATCGCCCTCCGCCTCCGTGTCGAGCACCACCACCTCCACACTGGCCCCGCCACCAGATGTTCCACCTACAAAGTACATTTAAGAATGTTAGAATAAAGCACTCACTAGTCACTAGTATTTGGTCTAGGAATGAAGACATGTGAAAACAATGTAATTTGTGACTGTCTACGTTAAAGTTAAAAAAAATGTCCCTTTTTCCAGGGAAGGTTGTCTTGCTGCACTTTTTGGCACAACTGATGAAGGCTGTTTTTTTAACACGCACCATTTTTCTCCACACAGACAGAAGATGGACTTCTAACAACAAGATCAAGTTGAAACCAGGTGAGAGCTCGGCTCGACCACAAGAAATGTCTTTAATTAATCGTCAGCACTAACCACTTTTCCATTATCAGTTAAACGTTTAGTTTTATTATGACTTCATTTTAATAAATGTGTTTACTTTTAATAAAGCTTTTAAACTTAAATACAATCTGTGTTTTTTGGTCCAGACTAGAGTGACTGAGCGAAAGGTTTTGCAATTTTTGCAAGCATGAGTCCAGATAGAACACTTCAAAAGACATTATGGACAATCCCAGAGGACTGCACTAAGTTGATAGAGCTATTGCTGACTAGAATCATGGGAGTTTCGCCAACCGTGCAATCTTAGTTAGCTACACAGACAGACTAATAAGAATAATCTAGTAATACCACAGGGAGTCATAGTAGAGGCAGGATAAGAATTTAGATACAGTCTACAAGAAGAGCAAAGACAATTTTGAAAAAAGTCAAATGAGGAACGCTAGGAAAAATAGGTACTAGTCTAAAATGAAAACTTACTGGGGCCAGCAGAGGAGCCCTCGCCTGCCCGATCCTGGCCCTGTTGAACAGCATCCGCCGCCTGCTGCTCCTGTGTCCTCCTCTCGCCCCTGGGGGGAGCTGACGTACAACATGAAAGAAAGAACAGAAAACATGGATGATTGTTGCTTGTCAATGTCAACCAAATCAAACATTTCAAAAGAACAATAACAAAATATTTCCGCGAAATTATATTGATTATGGTTACTTTTCATTTATTTGCGGACCTGTGACTTCGAAAGTCATGTAACTCACTAAACAAAGTACTGAAACGTTCACCTAGGACTGGCAGGCAGCAGTCCGCAGGCAAGACGCAAAGTGACAGACAAACTCCATTGTGATTTCAGTCAGATCAGTGACAACACTAACAGTTGCCTGCTACATTACCAGTCATTTAAATAGTCAAACTATCAATCCACCGCCACTATTTTTCTTATTGTCAGGGTTACAAAGGAAGGGGCAGATTTAAGCCCTTGCGGCTCTTTTGCGCCGTTCTTGCGTGACTTTTGTGACGCAGCAGCTAAACAAAAAAGGGCGCCATGGTGCGGCGTATAATATTATAACAACGTGACGCATTTGGGAGATGCATCCCGTTATAAAGCCCTGCGCCATCAGGGGGCGTTCCGGCGCAAGGGAGGGCATTCCTGCGCTGGAACACATCCTAATAGTGGCTGAGGGAAATCTACAAAATATCAATCAGTCACCTTTAGGACAATGATGCGTCACACAAACCCTGCACCTGCTTGAAGCAGACGTACGGCTTGACCCAGCATTGGGGAGATAGGGTACCCCAGAGCATTGATGGAGCTGCGCCATCGTTGCGACGCAACTCCAGCAGTAAAGCTTCGGTGACGTTTTGGGCCCATGGTGCGCCGCATTGCAAATACGGCGCACCATGTTTGGTGGTGGTAGCGGGCCGCACAATTAATGGCGCATCCCTGCTACTTTGCAGGGATGCGACGGTAATTGCAATTCTGCCCCTTAGGGGCATACTTACTTACGCGTTCTGGCGCATCTCCAGAGATGCGCCAGATCAAATGCGTCACGCAAAACTACCCTTGCGACACGGCAGATGTGCCTCATTTACAATGCGGCGCGCCCTGGCGCAAGGGTAGGCACTTGCGTGACGCATCTCGTCACGTAAGAGCGGCGCATCGCTGGAGTCACGTCGCCAACGCAATGCAACTCCAGTAATGCTCAGGGCCACCCAATACTTAACATGCTGTGTCAGTCCTTTCGCCTGCTTCGAGCAGACATAAGGAATTGAATTGACGTAGCAGCGTCGCAGAAGTGCCTGCGTTAAATCTTGTACATTTCACGCAGGCAATTTTGCGAGGCGCACAGCCGCTGGACCGCCCACCCTGCGTACTAGGAACGCACCCATTGTGGTGCAGGCCCATGGCTTTATAACGTGACGCATCTCCCTAGATGCGTCATGCTGTAAATGACTCGCAGGGATGCGGCACGTTTACGCCGCTGTTGCGTCACGCAAGGCAACGTAAACGTAGCGCAAGGGGCTTGTAAATGTAATCTGCCCCCTAGTGTCTAGCATTACGCAGTTCTGTAAAGTACACTCATACATAATAGTTACTCAGGCCAATGAGACCACGAAATAGAAAACAAATAAGCATAGTAGCAACGCCACTGAGAAGGAGAGCAGTGCACCTGAAATGCACAGAAGATTTTGAAATATAATTTAACTACAATGTAATCGTCATCAGCGGCATTATTGGCTTGCTCCATGTAAAAAACAAATATTTGCAATACAACAACACAGAGCAGGAGAAAACATCATAGTAGTGAGTGATTAAATGGCAACTACTACTCACCAAGCCCGGGGATCTCCAAGCCGAGCTGGTCCAGCAGGTCGCGCTCGCGGTCCAGGAGGTCCGTCCAGCGATGGGTGACCTGGCTGTAGGTGCGCTGGACCCCGTAGAGGTGGGATATGGCCCAGCACACCTTCTCCCACCGCTTCCGGCGCTCCCGCATGTTGTAGCCGCCGGCCGCGATCCTGCCGCCTCCCGCGATGGTCCTGGGCAGGCGGCGCTGGACGAAGTAGACCAGCGCGCCCACTTCCTCCGGGCTGAATATCTCCCGTCGCGTCACCTGCTCCCCCCTCAATCTCCCGCATACTGTCCTGCCACTGGGTCCAGCACTACTCCCCGCCGCCGCTGCGGCCCTCAAGTGCCTGGGCAGCTTCACGGCGCCTGGCTTGACCATGGTCTGGGCAGGTAAGGTAGGAAGAAGTAGAAAATTAAGAAAGAATAGGATAGGGAAGAAGAAAAGAAAAGAGTTTAAAAAAGTAGTTTAAAAGTAAAGAAAAATAGCAGAAAAGACAAAAATATACAGCTAGGAAAAGAGAGGGATAGATAAGAAGCAAAATCGTAAAAAAAAAACTGAAAACAAGCAAAGGATGGCAAAGATACCAAGAGGATTAAACACCATGCCCAGACACAGGAAATGAATGAAAAACAAGATGGCCGGCGCCCGTTCACGAGCGCAAAAGAAAGTTCGCGCAAGATTTTCCTCGCGATCTCGTGCGAACCTGTAGATTTCCCGCGCGATCTCGTGCGAACCTCTACTCGCAATGCGCTTACTGCGCGAGATTATACATAGCGGGCGGAAACGGAAATACGTCACGGAAACAAAATGGCCGCGCCCGTACTCGACCTTGGGGTAAATTCGCGTGTTGCGCTGCAAGCGGCTCGCGAATACTGCAAAAAAACTCGCGAAACAACAAGCCGCAAAAAAATAAAATGCTCATTCGCACGAATTGGCGGCTTCCGCGGTCGGTTTCGCACGACGCCGCGCCCCGCGAATAGCGCGAAAAAAAACGAAAAACGATTTCAGCAAAAGCAAAAGCAATGAGCAGGTGCAAAAGGTCAACCTCATGATTTGTAACGATTCTTTGTAGTGCTTCCTGAGGGGGCCCTCCAGAATTCGGTTGCCTGCTTGCAACTATTTTGTGTGACCCTGCTCTGACCTTAACTGTATGCCACAAAGGTCCTGATTTACAGCTAAAGGAGCAGACAAGCAGGTGCCAGGCTGGAACTTTAAATTCTTTCAGTGACACATTAATTAGCCCCTAATTCATTATTGTCAGTTGGGGCAGGGCAGGTGTTGTTAATAAACTAACCCCAAATTAATTCATGTCAGTTCAAGCAGGGCAGGTGGGCTTGCTTTCCCCCCCCATCTTCTACAGTGATGATGAACCAGAGGGTGGCATTGATGTAACAGAGGGTGGCATGGGTCAAAGAGAGGGTGCCAGTGGTAAAACAGAGGGTGCTGGGAGGCTGTGATGATGAACCAGACGTAGAAACAACATAGTCGCGACCGTTGCGAGCCGACAAGTAAGTTCGCAATTGCGAACTAGTACCAAATCCTCGCGAACTGGCAGAAACAATTGCGAACACACAAAAAAAAAAAATCCGCAAATTCGCGGGAATTCGCGGATTGCGAGTTCGCAAATCCGCAAAATTCGCGAACGCGAGATCCGCAAAATTCGCCCATGCTTAATTGCAGGCTTGGCAACCAAAATAGCTTCAATCGAATGGTCAACTCTCATTGAGGAGTTTGATATTATGTCTTTCCAAGAGACCTGGGCGGTGGACCAGGTGTTTCGCCCAGGTTACATCAACTTTTATAAAAATGCAGAACAGGGAGTACGAGGTCGCCCGAAAGGGGGTCTAACAACCTGGGTCAGGCAAAGCTCTAATCTTAAATTGGAGGAGATCTATATTGATTCCCAGGACATCCTCAGCATCAGAGTTAGTAAAGGGATTTTTCCTGATTTTCTTTTAATTAATGGCTATTCTAGGGGGGTGCAAGGTGGTAAGGCCACGAACACCATAGAGTTGCTTGACACCTTTTTAACTAACCACAGAGGTAAAAATCACATAATATTGGCCTGGGACTTAAACTGTGCATTTGAACCCCTGGATTTCCACGACCTGTTTTTTAAGTGCAGAAGAGGATAATAAATGGTCAATTCCCCCTCTTGATCTTGAGCCAGTAAAGAAGTGGTCGGGCGCAGCTCTCCAATTAAAAGTGCTATGTCTGGAATATGCCTTGAGAACGTCTAATGGGCGTACGTCATCTGATAAAAAGGGGTTGCCTACCTATATCAGTGGTTTACGTAATAGTCGTATAGACTATTTTTTTTTTTTTTTTTTTTTTTTTAATCGATGGAGTTCTGGTCATTTCTGACGGATATGAAGGTTCTATCGCGTCTAAAAAGTGACCGCAATCCCTTATATTGTGGTATTCGGCCATTTTGTTTGTTGTGCCTCGTAGCGAGGCTCCCCAGCACGCACCCGCCTCCCGCTGCCCCTCCCTCCCACGGACTGCCTTCAGGCTGCCCCGCTGCCCACTGCTCTGTGACCTCCTGATCCTCGTGAGAAGAGGTCGCTCCACCTCGCTCCCTGACCGCTCTCCGCGGCGCTCGCTCTGGCTGCCTGGTATTTCTCTGCAACTGCCTCACCTGTGACTGATTACTCTTCAACTATTAGAGCGCTCGCATTTGCCGAATTTTCATAGCGCTTTAACATTAGTATTGTGCGCTAGCATTTACCTCATTGAAGTGCAGAGCAGCTTAAATGTAATTTGAACGCGCGCATTTTTGCCCTTTTGATTAGCAGAATTATTGGCCTTTGAGTGTGCGCTCGCATTTGCTTATTGCTTTGTTTACCTGCTGTGTGCATTGTTGATCGGACTGGCCGCCTGATTTGGTGTTTGTTTACAGTATTCGGCCATTTTGTTTGTTGTGCCTCGTAGCGAGGCTCCCCAGCATGCACCCGCCTCCCGCTGCCCCTCCACCCACTATCCATTTATGACAGATGCATCTGCGTGCAGCGTTTACGCGCAGCGACCGTGTCCCATTCGCCCCGAAGGTGCGCCAAAGGTAAGCCCGTCTACGCCCGTCCGCGCCTGGACCGCGCCCAGCGCCAGACCCCCTGGCCCCCGTCCCACCCACCCCACCCGCATTACATACGCCGCCTCCACCCTCCTAGCCCTTAACCCCGGCCGACTCTCCAACTGCGCCCAAGCCGCCCCTGGACACACCGATGGACCCTTCTCTTGCAATTCCTGCAAGTTCGACGGCACCAAGACCAACTCCTCATCCACAAACACCAAACAGAGCTCCGACACTAACCACCTTAAATGCATCCTGCTCAACACCCGATCGGTCCACAGGCACGCCATCGACCTCTGGAATCTACTAGACACCATCTCCCCGGACGTCGCCTTCCTAACAGAAACATGGATGAACGCCTCTTCAGCCCCAGACATCACCATTGCCATCCCGGAAGGATACAAGATCATCCGTAAGAACCGCACCGACCAAACAGGAGGAGGCATCGCTATCGTCCATAAGAATTCCATCCGCATCTCAACAAGCTCAGACGTCAACCTTGCCAGCGCCGAACACCTTCACTTCCAGATCCACACCGACCCCAAGACCACACTCAGAGGCACCCTCCTCTACCGGCCTCCAAGGCCCCGTGCACAATTCAGTGACGACATCACTGACTTTATCACCCCACACGCCATCCCCTCCGAGGAATACATTCTATTGGGAGACTTCAACTTTCACCTGGAAAAGAGCAACAACAGTAACGCTACCACCCTCCTGGACAACCTCGCCAACCTCGGACTCAAACAACTTGTCACTACCCCCACCCACATTGCAGGTCACACACTCGACCCTATCTTCACTTCCAGCAAACATGTCTCCTTCAGTCACACCACAGCTCTCCATTGGACGGACCACAGCTGCGTTCACTTTATCTACAATAAGACCGCAACCCACAAGCATCCTCATCCTACCCTGCGAAGAAACTGGAACAAAATCACCATCGACCAGATCTCCTCTGTGCTTCTTCAAAACCCCCCTGCCCTCCCCTCAAACCCCGACCAAGCAGCCATTAACCTCACCCAATGGCTATCCAACAGCGCCGACATCCTAGCACCGCTGAAAAAACGTCAAACCAAACTAGGCAGCAAAAACGCCTCCTGGTTCAACAATGATCTTAAGAAATCGAAGAAACTGTGTCGCTCCCTCGAGAAGGCCTGGAAAAAAGACCCAAACACCAGCACCAGGGACGCCTTCAAAAACGCCACCCGCATACACCACCAACTTATCCGGTCTGCCAAGAAAGCCGCTTTCAAAGACCGACTAGATAACAACGCCCACAACAGCAAGGAATTATTCAACATCGTCAAAGAATTTACCAACCCTTCAGCCTACTCCAACGACATCACCCCCTCTCAAGCCCTCTGCGACTCCCTAGCCTCATTCTTCCACAACAAAATCGCAGACATCCACAACAGCTTCGACAACCGACCCGGAGACCAACCCACCCAACCTTCTGCAGGACCTTCACCCCCCTTGAACATCCTTCATGACTGGAACCCAATCTCCACTGAGGACACCATCAGCCTGATGAACTCCATCCACTCAGGATCCCCCACAGACCCATGCCCTCACCACATCTTCAACAAAGCAGATTCCATCATAGCACCACACCTCCGAGACGTCATCAACTGCTCCCTCAACTCCGCCACCTTCCCGGAAAGCTGGAAACACGCCGAACTCAGCGCCCTTCTGAAAAAACCCACAGCTGACCCCACCGAACTCAAAAACTACCGCCCCCATCTCGCTCCTTCCATTCCCGGCCAAAGTCATTGAGAAAGCTGTCAACAACCAGCTCGCCGCCTTCCTCGAAACCAACAAATCCCTCGACTCCTCACAGTCCGGCTTCCGAGCCAAACACAGCACTGAGACCGCCCTCATCGCAGCAACAGACGACATTCGAACTCTACTGGACAATGGAGACACAGTCGCCCTCATCCTCATCGACCTCTCCGCAGCCTTCGACACAGTCTGTCATAGCACCCTTCTACAGCGCCTCAGAAACATCAGAATCCAAGGAAAAGCACTGGAATGGATCACCTCGTTCCTCACCGGAAGAACCCAGAGAGTCCGCCTCCCACCATACTAGTCTGAGGCCACTGAAGTCATCTGCGGTGTACCACAAGGATCTTCACTCAGCCCCACCCTCTTCAACGTATACATGAGCCCCCTCGCAGCCATCGCACGCCAACACAACCTCAACATCATCTCCTACGCTGACGACACTCAACTGATCCTCTCACTCACCAAAGACCCTAACACCGCCAAAACCAACCTACATGAAGGAATGAAAGAAGTAGCCGAGTGGATGAAGCACAGCCGTCTGAAACTGAACTCAGACAAAACAGAAGTCCTTATCTTAGGTACCTCCCCCTCCGCCCCGGGATGACTCTTGGTGGCCAGAGGCCCTTGGAAAAGCACCCATCCCGACGGACCACGCACGGAACCTGGGCGTCATCCTGGACTCCTCACTCTCCATGAACAGACAAGTCAACGCCGTTTCATCATCCTGCTTCAACATTCTTCGCATGCTCAAAAAAACATTTCGCTGGATCCCCACCGAAACTAGAAAAAACAGTCACCCACGCACTGGTCACGAGCCGCCTGGACTACGGAAACACCCTATACGCCGGTACCACCGCAAAACTCCAGAAAAAACTCCAACGCATCCAGAACGCTTCAGCCAGACTCATACTAGACATCCCCCGCACAGACCACATCTCTGGTCACCTGAAAAACCTCCACTGGCTCCCAGTCAATAAGAGGATCACTTTCCGCCTCCTAACCCACGCACACAAAGCACTTTACGAACTGGGACCTGAATGCCTCAACGCACGACTCTCCTTCTACACCCCCTCTCGCCAGCTACGATCCTCCAACCAAGCCCTTGCTACTGTACCTCGCATCAACAAAACCACCATGGGAGGTAGATCCTTCTCCTACCTGGCAGCTAAAACCTGGAACTCACTTCCCACCCACCTTCGCCTCACTCAGAACCACCTAGCATTCGGAAAGCAACTTAAAACTTGGATATTTGACAAGTAATTCCCCACCCTTCTTCAAGCGCCTTGAGACCCTCTGGGTATGTAGCGCGCTATATAAATCTTTTGACTTGACTTGACTTGACTTGTTCCTTTCCATGGAGGTCAGGAACTCTAACTTTGGCAAAGTTCTGGAACCACAGATAGACTGTGTAGATGTTTTTTCATCCAATGATGCACTTCAGCTCAAGTGGTCTAATGTATCTAGTAAGTCAGATCATTTGGATCAAATGAGCCACATGTTAGCTGAAGCCATAGCGACCCTACAGGCTGACGAAACACACAGTTCTCTCATCCATAATACTGCACAGGTCCATGAAATCTTATTTAATGGTCTCAAAGGTTTTTTTACTGCTAAACACAAAAAATCGCATCTTACTCCTGCCCAGAAGGCTGCCGTTTGGTAAAATTCGGTTTGTCGTACCGCCTACAAACGGTTAGCTGCAGCTATAAAAAGTAAAGATGCTGCCTGGATAAGGGCGCAAAGGATGGCCTATAAGGTTGCCCAATCCCAGGCCAAGAGGGACTGGGATGAAGCTCACTGGAGGGATTTGCTCAGGGCGTGTAAGGGTAGGGACATGACTAAGTTTTGGCACTTAGTGAAGTGGGGGAACGGCGACCAAAACATTATTCCAATCAATTATGTGTCGCCCGACCAGTGGGTTACCCACTTTAAGGGCCAGTTTGCATGTAGTTTATCAGATCAGACGACTTTTTAGATGCCAGTCTTTGTTCCCACTTTACACTTCGCCAAAAAAGAAATAGAAAATGCCCTGCTCCTGGTCCCAAGAGGTAGGGCCCCGGGGCTTGATTGCATTCCAGCAGATTTATTTTTACAAGATGCTGATTCTTGCACTTTGTACATACAACTATTACTAAATGCCATTTCTATAGGAGCATCTTTGCCTAGTACTTGGGCAGGAGCTGTAATTTTACCTGTTTTTAAAAAAGGAGACAGATCAAACCCTGGCAACTACAGGCCAATAAGCCTGATTGACTGTATCCCAATAATTATGGCCAGGGTACTGTTAGGCCGGATCCAGGTATGGATGGATGACTCTAATATCCTTTCCAACCTACAAGCGGGGTTTCGGCAATCAATTAGCACGGTGGATCAGGTCTTAAAATGTATTCTTATATATTGGCGATTCATTACCCTGGGGAAAGGGACCATCTATGCTGCGTTTGTTGGCATGAAGTCAGTGTTCGATTTAATCTCTCGTCCCAAACTGTGGTCTACGCTTCTAAAACTGGGCTTGCCGCTAGAGCTTTTAGATCTAGTGGTAACATTGCACACCGATAATTTTGCTCAGGTTAGATGGGACTCAGCAGGTGGGACCACGAGCAAATTCCCGGTAGAGAAGGGGGTGAGACAAGGATGCGTCCTAGCTCCCACCCTTTTTTCTATCTACATAAATGGGGTAATAAATTATTTTAAAGATCATCCCACAGATGCACCCTGTTTGGCTGGTACGAAGACCCCCTTATTAATGTTTGCCGATGACACTCCCATACTCTCTAAAACTAGACAGGGTCTCCAAAGGGCCCTCACGAGGTTTGAAGAGTTTTGTGCAGACCCTGATCTCATTGTAAATGTCGACAAAACCAATTATGGTCTTGCACAACTCAAAAAAAGTAATCGGCGGAGTTAGGATGAAGGAGGGATCTCTGGATCAAACGAAGACATTTTCGTATCTGGGGAGTTTTAATTGACAGGAAAATGAGTTGGAAGGCACAACTAGACTGTCTATCTGTCAAACATGCCCAACTCTCTGGTGCTCTCCTCAAGGAACATAAACGGGCACACTCTAAACCAATTGCCCCGGTGCTCCAGATATACAATGCTAAAATAGGCACCTCTATCCTATATGGTGTCGAGCTGTGGGGTCACACCTACCTGACCAACTTAGTGATGAGCCAGAACAAATTCATGAGGTCTCTAATTGGTCTCCCCAATCGACACCAATAGTCCCTCTTTTACTGGACCTGGGCTGTCAATCGATCAGGGATGTGGCAAGATATAGGCTTTTAGCCTATTGGAGGCGTATCTTGGTCACCCCTGAACTTGCTCACTATGCCCAGGCCATTCTAGAAGTGAGGGATTTAGATGTTAATCAAAAAATCGCCTGGTTTAGTTTTCTGAAAAATTCACTATGTGAGCTAGGGCTGGCCCATTTGTGGACTACTCCTATGGGAAGTACTTTCCCTAGTAAATCTGAGTTGAAGGCAGTCTATCAGAAGCAAATTAACATGAAGCGATTTGCTTCTTGTTCAAATGGCTCCCTGACTAAGGTTTTATTGATCTAAAACACGAACCCAAATTCGAGGGTTACTGGGACCTTATTACATCTACACGTGACAGGAAATTATTCCACCAGTTTAGGGTAGGTTCCTTGCCAATACATTCTTTTACTTCCAAATGGGGCAACACTAAGTCTAGCGCTTGTCCCTTTTGTCCTGATGCAAGTGAAACCATGGCCCATGTTTTCTTTGTCTGTCATGATTATGCAAAACCTAGACGTACTTGGCTTAAACCTGTATGGGTCAATCTGGGTACTAGATCTAGCAGTGAGGCCTTTATAATTTTAAAAACATCTGTTGAAGGCTCGACTGTGGTTGCTGCGGCCAAGTTTCTGGGTTGGGTATGGGTGATTAGATGGAAAATGATGAGTTCTCATTAACTGTTTATCATGTTGATCAATCAAGAACATTTCTGTAATTAATCCGTCAATAATTTAAAACAAAACTACGCCAATATTTATCTTTAACGTCTTTTATAATCATGGATCTGTTTTGTATATATTTTACTTATTTATTATCTTTTATTTGTTGTATCCGGGGTGACAACTACATATTAAGTCTTTTCCTATTGTCGTACATAAGGTATGTTACAGTAACCGGGCCACTTTGTATATGCTGTTTTAACTTTTGTGGGTTTTTTAACAAACCGAAATAAAGTTTATAAACTGAAACTGATAATTAATACATTTAATAAATACCAGAACCTCAGTGTCAAATTTGTATCAAATGCAATAATCATCACACTAAACAGGGCCTACTTTTAGTAAGGCTGCAAAAATCCATCCTGTTCTGTCGCAGGAATAACTTTAGAAAGAGGTAACAACCTCCACTCTAAGAAGAACTCATAAATATTTAAGAAGTATTTCAAAGATCACCTTCATTACCACCAAGACTTTATGAATATTTCTCTGGATTCTCAGCATCCATAGGCAGCAACAGGTGTTGATAGGAAACATTATAACCTGACTGCCTAGTAAAGCTGCCAAGAGGGAAGTTGTAAATGATATTCAAGATGGCCACTGTCACTCCACAACACAGGGGGGTACATGACCTTGAGGGACTGGGAATTCACATTTAGAATGCTGCTGCTAGCGCCTTCTCTACTTGTACACAAAGTCCTGCCAAACATGTGTTCTACTGTGTCTGTATCTTGATAGACGACACGTACTCCGAGGACATTTCTGTGTCTGAGTCTGAAAGCAAATGATGGGAAAGAGATGGTGTTGGAGGTATTGGTGTGCCACTGTGATTCACTCCTTGTTATGGGAATGAGGAAAGCCCTGACCTCTTCTGAGATGACCTCCTCAAAACTGAGCCTACACTTTTTGTGTTCCGCTGGGCTGTGCAAAGATCTGCCCTGTGTCCAGGTGTACGTAAATGGCAGATTTCTGTACGTCTTTTGATTAGTCAGGGTACATGTGGGACCTCAGGAAGAGAGTCAGGTCCCACACCTCACTCTCCTTCTGCAAATGTGGAAGCCGTGTCCGTAGTGGAAGCTAAGAACCCACTAAGCTTTGATCTCAACTTCGGCGCTGAAGGTCTGCTCACCGTTAAGAGTCCTCTAGAGTTGCACCTTCTTTTCGACGTCAAACTGGGTCAGGCACCATACCTTTACCATACTTTTACTCGGCTTAGACCACATTTTTCAGAGGTGCTTCCTCAGCAAAGCCATCGTGTTCTTTTTGATGCCAGTCCTTGATTTGGAGTGGAGACTCTCCTGGGAGATCCCAATGAGGGCTGATCCTCAAAGGGCATTTGATCAGGGTCTGTCTGAGATCAGAGGTCCTGAGGCTGGTCCTCAGTGCAGATGCCTGGTACCCAAAGTGTCATCTTTGTCCTTAATTCAAGCTTCACTGGAGGGTGCTGGAGAACATTGCTCCCCTAAGTTGGATTCTGTTGGAAGATGTGTAATTGGGCTAATTTCTGCTGGGATGCCAGGTTACCACATGGGTGCCCAGAGTGCTATCAGACTCTGATCTCGGATGTCTTCAGCAACTGCGCTGTTGGGGATTTCGCAGAATGTTGGTGCTGCATGATGGCATCTTGTGCCAGCCCCCAATCCCTTCAAGGCTAAATAGTCTTTGCAACACATAGCGGTGCTCACTGAACAGGTGTCTTGGCAGACAGATGCTTGCAGACGGCGTTCTGGGCATGAAAACTTGTTATGGCAAGTAGGGGAGTTATTTTTTAAATAGTGTTTTTCATAGTCCCCACAAATCTGTACAGTATGGCGGGTCAAGGGGCAAATCAACAAGGTATGTGCCATGACTATGTGCTAGATAATACATCAACAATTAATATGGAGCGTGGCATGTGTAAGGAGATGATTACCACTGTGAACATTTGTGATTCCTGTCTTGATCTGAATTCTATTTTAGAATGTATAAATTGTAATCAATTAGTAACTCTGCCGTGCGGGCTTCGCACAAATGGTGCACCCGGTCCTAACTGGGTACCTAATGCCTTGTTTCGTGCCAATGCTGACATATCGGCTGATATTCTGCAAATTGTATAATGAAGTACTGACATTGAAAATTGTGCCAGCATCATGGCAAGGTAGTATATTGCAGCCTATATATAAAAGCGGTATGGTTAACAATCCTGCTAACTATCGTTTAATCTCGTTAACGGTCGTTAATGCTAAAGTTTTTGCCTCAAGTCTTTTGGGAAAATTGGAAAAACGGGCTGCGTTGGAAAATATCATTCAGTTTAGCCAAACTGGCTTTCGGAAGGGCCAATCTACCACTACCAATCTGTTGGCACTAGCTTTACTTGCAGAGCGGGCTGTCTTAAAAAAACAAAAAATATTTATAGCCTTTATTGATCTAAAGGCAGCTTTTGTTTCAGTGCCTGGGAATCTGTTATGGAAAAAATTGCTTGGCTGGGGTATCCCAGGGAAATTGTTGAGGGCTATTATTCTTCTGTGTACGGATACCTGGGTCGAAGTCAGGTTGGGTGATGGTACTTCTTTATCAAGGAAGATTAGTACAGATAACGGCCTAAAGCAAGGATGTTTTCTTGCCCTCTGCCTTTTTAATCTATTCTTATCAGATCTCACGCAGCATTTAGACTCTGTAAATGCTCATGCTCCAAGGTTGGGGAAGAAAAAATTAGTTACCTCCAATATTCTGATGGCACTATTCTTCTGAGCCACACACCTATTGGTCTCCATCGACTTATACATGCTTTTGATGACTATATATCTTTAAAAATAGCCTCAAATTGAATGTTAAAAAGACTAATACAATGAAAATTGGACCTGCTAAACCGAGGTTTATTATTTGGAGAACCAGAGCAGGATCAATTGAAGCTGATGAAACAAACAGATACTTAGGGATGGTGTTCGAGAACAGAGACTCTTTTAAATTTCATTTTAAAGACCTAAGGGCAAAAACGGTGGCCCTAATTCATGCTTTTAGTTTTTTTTTTCTAGTTGAATTGTCAATCGTATGATTATATCCTTAAAGTCATGAAAGCCAAGTTAGAACCTACTCTTTTATACGGCTCACCCATTATCAGGGGAAAAGATGCAAAACGTCTGGATTTACTGGTGGTCAAGGCTTTTAAATCAACTTTTGGGATCCCCAGATCAGTAGGGCAAGCAGGAATAAGACTGGAGTTTGGTCTCCAAATGCAGAGCCTGGTGGCAGCAGGAGCTTTTTTGAAATGTATGTTCTCTAGGTTTTCTTCTGCCCCTGCCTCACTAGGAAACTTCTGTTAGATTGAAATAAATATGTCTGCTTACATTTATAAATGGAGATCTCACATTTTAGCATGCCTAAGGGACATTGGTCTGCAAATAGCACTTCAGGAATTGATAAAGCCCAACTATAAGTTGAGCTAAAAAAAACAAGTTAAAGTTGAATCGCTTAAGTTGGATAAAACCATTAGCAGGAAAAAATCATGCATGGTATGTGATTAACTCATACCAGTCATTACGTATTCAGATCTATCTGACGGCATATTTCTATGCTAAATTAAAAAATAGCTTACTGAATCTATGGATCGGAATAAATCCGACAAAAGAGAATATGCAGCCCTGGATTGAGCAGTGGGTAGATACCAACTGCAGATTATTCTGATGGCCACAAGAATCATTAATTCATATAGTATGTGTGTGCCCTAAATTGATTACCATTCGGCATATTTTTTTTTAAAACCCTACTTTTGAAGTTTGGGGTTAGATCAGCACACCAAGCACTCATTAGGTCTCTATCTGGTGAGTCGATTCTGCTGTTATGCCGGCTGATAACATTTTTACATGCAGCTAAGAAATATTTGGTATCGCCAGTTTGATTGTATTAAATATGCACCACTTGAACTTAAGAGATCCTCTGCACAGATTGATGCCCAGTGGAGCAAAGTGTATAGTCTATTAGGGTATTAATCAAGCAATGTTCTTATTGAAACTTCCTTGGGTCAGTCAGAAATGATGCATTTTATTATTGTCCCTGAACCAAGGAACTACTTATTACGGCACGTTGGCATTTTTACACGCAACATGTACAATATCTTTGCTGTAGTAACTATGGACGTTTGAACAAAAAAAATGTTGATTCCTCAATGGAATTATTATTTATTGCATAATTTATATCACTTGAACTTAAGAGGTCCTCTGCACAGTTTGATACCGAGTGGAACAAAGTGTATATGCTATTAGAGTAATATCTAAGCAGCGTAATTACAGAGACTATCTTGGGACAGATTTAATTAATGCACTTTAATATTGTCCTTGAACTATGAAACTACTCATTTTGGCACATTGGCACTTTAACCCGCACTAGGTGCTATAGTAATCATTGATCTTTTTTAAAAACAATTGTATCTTCAATGGAATTTCAATTTTTCGAATGATCTGGTCCATGTTTGATTTTAGGATATATTTATGAATGTATTAATACAATTGTTAATAATATCTGCAGTACAGAAGCTTTTTGTGTTTATATATTATGTGATTGTGAAGATGTTTTGATTGCAATGATGTTTATTACTCACGCAATAAAGAATTGAACACTAGTCCCCCCAATGAGTCACTCTCATATGACCTTGCTCCAGGTTCTGCAGCGTGATCAGTTCTGTAAGGGCCAGTGGCAAAGCCATTGAAGTGAGCTATGGCTCTCTAGTGTCAAACATATAACTTGAGGTGCAGCATTAAATGGTGCGCATCTCAGCAGATGACAAAAACATCGGAGGCAAAGTCTGCGTCCAGATGCATTGTGGGTGACAGGGAAGGTGTCACAAGTCACCTCATACCGGAAAGCACTTTTTCAAAGATAACTTGTAGCGTTGTAAGCTCAACATTAGACAGCAGAAGTGTGTGAAGAATGAGATCTACCACTATACATGCAGCAATCTAAGAGTAATATGCAGCCATCTTGAATTCCATATGGTACTTAAAACACAGCTCTTTGATGCACCTTTCCATTTATGCACTGGTTTATCCAGTAATGTTATTGTTTTAAAACACAAACATTGGGTGGAAAGGAGAGATTTCAGCCGTTTAACAAATGAGGCCCTTTCTGGCCTTTTAGAGAACTATTCTTACCCTGGGAATCAGGATGTCAATCAGGCAGCTATGGAGCTCTTGCAAAAATTGTCTGATGCTTTGGACATTTTGGCTCCAGTTAGGAAGCATTATTCTGCTAGATCAAAACCTTCCGCTCCGTGGTTCTCAGAGAAACTTAGAAAAGTGAGATTAATCTGCCGTCGATTGGAAAGGCTTTGGCGTTCTAATTTAAACCCTGCAGACAAAGAACTCCATAGGATTTCTCCGAAACATTACAAGGAAGCCATTATGGAAGACAAAAAGGCTTTCTATTCCAAGATGATGGTTGCATCTAAATCCCCGAGGGAACTGTTTAAGGTTATCAATTCCCTCACTGTTCTGATAACATCTTATACCAGGGACGTCTCACAATCTTTCTGTGATAAAATCTCTGAGTTCTTTACTAGTAAGATCAAAGATATCTACCTGGCCCTCGAAGCTGCAAATATAGGACATTCCACCTCCGCACTTATAGCAGCTGAGAAATCAGCGGTCCCTGTGTCTTTTCCTGCGCTTTTGTCTTTTCCATTACTAGCGCCTGTAGACACGGACAGACTGCTGGAAGGTGGTAAGTCGGGCTCACCCTTAGACGCCTGCCCTCTCAAGATAATAAAACGGTGTTGAGATGTCATCATACCACACCTCTCAGCGGTTCTTAATCGGGCCATTCTTGATGGACAGTTTCCATCGTCCTGGAAGACGGCAGTGGTAAAGCCGTTGCTGAAAAACCCTCTCTCGATCTGACATAGCTTAAGAACTATCGCCCGATATCACTTCTCCCGGTTCCGGCCAAGATTCTTGAAAGGCACCTCAACTCTTGTCTTTCTTCCTATCTGAATGATCATCGATTGCTAGATGACTCTCAGCACGGCTTTAGAGCCCTACATAGTACGGAAACCGCCCTTACAGTGGTTTTTAATAATATCCGTATGCAGGTGGATGCAGGCCATACTACCTTGCTCATCCTCCTTGATCCAACAGCTGCCTTCGATACCCTGTCCCCTGTGAGGCTAGTAAAGTGCCTCAGGGAGATAGGGATCGGGGGCTCTGTGTTGGAGCTTCTTTCTTAACGATCGGACTCAGATGGTGAATCTTAGGCCTTTTTTCTCTGCTCCCAAGACCATGGTGTGTGGTGTGCCTCAGGGCTCTTCCTTGAGCCCGACGCTTTTTAATATTTATGTAGCCCCGCTTGCCAAACTTGTGAGATCGTTTTGTTTGGAAGTACTATCTTACGCAGATGATACGTACATTAAGGTATCAATTACTCATAATATCAGAGATGCGTCTTCCAACTTTAGGCTCTGCATGGAAGCAGTTGCATCCCGGATGAGCTTAAACTTCCTTAAACTAAATGGGGAAAAGACTGAGTTGCTGATTTTTGGCAGTAGTCCTGATATCTGGCCCGGGGATTGGTGGCCTGACTCGGGTGCCTGTCCTTGCCCCGGCCCAGTTCGAAAGAATCTTGGCATCATGGTGGACAATTCTCTCACCAAGAGTCGACAGGTGAGCAGGACAGTCTCCACCTGTTTCAGGATCATTAGAACTTTAAAGAAAATGTCATCTTATCTTTCATTGGATTCCCGTAAACAGGCTGTGGCCGCACTTGTGACATCCAGATTGGATTATTGTAATGCTCTCTATCTGGGCATTAACAGAGGTCTGATTCAGTGGCTGCAACTGGTTCAAAATGCAGGTGCCAGGTTTGTGTTGAACCTACCTAAGTTTCATTCCATTTCCTCCTCCCTTGTGACGTTGCATTTCCTTCCCATCGACCATAGGATTTGTTTTAAAAACTTATGTCTAGTTCATAAGGCTCTTTTTGGATCTGGTCCAGAGGGTATAAAGACCCTCTTACATCACTATACTCCCTCTAGGAATCTTAGGTCAGCAGATAAGAACCTGCTCATAGTGCCAAGGTTCAGCAAGGTAAGATGGGGAGGCCGAGCTTTTTCTGTGTTTGGCCCCAAACTCTGAAACGCCCTTCCCCGGGATCTCACTTGTCTTTCTTCTCATTTACTCTTTCGTAAGGCCCTGAAGACGTGGCTCTTCATTCAGTTTGCAGCATAACTTTCTCTGTTTCCATCTCACATAGTCCGCTTTAGCACCTTGATGCCCTTGGGCTAAGTTTGCACTCTATAAGACCCAATTTCATTCATTCATTCATTCATTCACTTGGATACCCTCCTGGGTGATTAGTGCACTAGACAAATCAACATAACATATAAACACTATGTTAAAATCATTTAATGGCAGATATCCATATGTGCAAAGTGTCCACTCCCACACTATACCGCAACACTTCATCTTTAAGTGCAGTGACACATGTTTAGAGCACAATTCCAATCCTAATGCACCTCAATGGCTCCAGCTACATAATCATGTGACAAACACCCACTTCAACCCTGGCACTCCGAAATGATACCCAGGATCCTGATGCAACCCTCAGTGCTGTGAGAGCCTGTACGGTTATAAAGTGCTGTGTACAGAATGCAATAATTAATATCATTGAAATTTGCACAGACCTATCAGCATTAATGGGCTGGTGAGGGGCAGCGTATCTTAGGAACTGAAGAGACAATATTAAAATGCAAATGAAGATGCATAAAATTAAAGATTTTAAGCCACAAAAACAAAGTTTCAAAGCAGCTGTTGGAAGTCCACCTTTTCTGTGTGGTCACCCTAGATTTTTCACCTTTTGCTGGACCTTATATCTTTGCTAGCTTTAGTAGTCTGTGCCCTTTACCCCTGATAATTAGTAATAAAGTGCATGTGTTCCACCTTTAAACATGGTCATATTGGCATATTCCTAATTGGCATATGTAACTTACCTAGAATCCCTAATATACCCAGGGCTTGGAAGTTCAATGCCACCAGTGGGCTGCAGCACCCACTGTGGCATCCACTAGAGTGGCAGTAAAAAACATGGCTTTAGGACTACCAGTGTACCAAAACAACAGTTCCTTGCACATGCCAACATTATATATTATGTAACATTGACAATAATAAAAAAATATTTTTCCTCCAGTTTAATCTTGGGATCCTTACCAACATGTGTTTTGTCACGCTTAATTGATGTGTGCTGTGACTTCTTCAGGGCTAAGAAACAAACAAGTGCATAGAAGTTGGGAGTAAAATATATCCATCACTAACATCAGATGTCCATTACCATTTGTGACAGTATGTCTATCGCAGAGAGCAGCTCAAGTATAGTCCTCGAGCTTGTGGAAACCTATGCTGTTCTACTAAAACATTTCACCATTGCTGTCTCTGGACAGATGTGTAGTTAAAAGATGATCGCTATTACAAACAAAAATTGTCATCAAATGAAAATAATCCCCCCCTGCTGTGTTTCTTGAATCACTTTAGAAGAGTCACAGCTAAATGTTCAGAGATTGGATGTCACCTGAAACAGGCTTATTTTAATTTGCCTACAATTTTTGTTTGGAATTTTTATCATCTTTTAAATGCACAAATCTGTGGCATGGGCAGATTAAGGGTCTGATTACGATCCTGGCAGATGGGATACTCAGTCACAAATGTGACTTATATCCCGTCTGCATTATTACAAGTTCCATTATATCCTATGGAAATTGTAATATGGAGGACGGGATATCCGTCAGGATTATGATGGAGTATTTCATTTGCCAAGATCACAATCAGGCACTAAGTGATATACCCACAATCACAGGATGATGCACTGATGCCAAGAATTGAACCGGGATCCCCAGCTCTCGGGTAGGCAGCACTGGCGCTGCGCCACATCCTGTCCCCTAGATGGATAAGGGCATATCCAAGCACAGCGCACCCAATGTCTTTGGACAGGCAAGTAACACTCCTGTGTTTGATAGATAGTTTACCAATGGCTGCCAATGTTGATCAAATTTATAGCACCTTTATTTAGATCCCATATCAGTTTTTCCATGGACAGGAAGATCCATAGTTTTTCTGGCCACACCTGGGCGGTCGGATTCACTGCAGAGACTCATCTTTGGGCAAGCAGTTGCTTGGCTGCAATTAATATTTTAGTTAGAAGCCCACAACTAGATAAGGAAGGGTTAATAATCAAAAAAAACCTTTTTTGTCAAAACCTCACTTTAAATATTAACAAGTCACCACTATGTAAGCCTTGTTGCCCACAAGGCAGGGTACATGGTATCTAAATGAAAGAAACATAGAAATGTATTGTTAACATATCCTTACAGTGACCAGCACCCAAAAGCTATTTTCCACTTTAGCTGGCCTAGCTGCCCTATGTAGAAATTCAGTGGCATATTTATCAGGCCCCTGTGCCACGGAGCGTCACTTTTTTTGACGCTTCGAAGGCGCGTGTGCCGACCCATATTAACAAGGCCACGCCAAGCCACCCTTTATGGCATTTTTCATGGCTTTGTAAATATGGCCCCCTTTCATGCATTTTTCTGAGTGAAAGTGGCTAGAAAGCCAATTGTGCACCAGCACAAAGGACAGCAGCGGGATGCGTCGTATTGCTGTAAATATAATGCATCCCTGCACTTTTCTAATGATTTAGCTTGGAGATGCAAGATGGATTGTAGTGCTGTGCTTGGTTATTTTCTAGTAAATATGCCCCTCAGAGTACAGATTAGAATCTTAATATTGTATTTTAGGAAAGTGAAGTTGAATTTTTAATAAATACAAAGGAAAAGTAAATTTTTTTAAAATACCCTTTTCCTGCCTAAAGTTCCAGGGGGCTAAGTTTGCATTTATTCTCCCACTTCTGCCAGCCAGTAATTAGCATTTGGATAGGTGTGAAAAAAGCTACAAATGTTTCCTGGGAGCTTAAAATAGGCTGACCTGACTTGGCAAGGATGACTCCTCTGAACCTCATCGAAATTGTAGGCTATGAGCATCATTTGTGACACAACATTTGTTTGTGTTTTGAAGCCTTCTTGACAGGTCTGATGGGTTTAAATATGATGTTTTGGGGCACACTAGTAAGGAAGGGAAACAGGATGTCAAACAATTCTTGTGCATTTACGGACTGGTTGTTGGAAAACCCTACTTTTATTCTATCAGACTTGTGTCTCTAGATTTATTGCGAGTACAGTGGCTGCCACAAACTGGATTTTAGTGTTAAATGTGGGAGGACACTAGGATTACCATAGGACTCTCCCACACATCACTAGCCGTCAAAAACCAAGTTTAGTGCCAAAGACCTTTCCCATCTTAAAAATGATGGGAATGCATAGGGTTGACCCAGTGAACTGAAAAAAATGAATGGATGAATTTTAAACTTATAAAGCACACTGTCACTCAAAATTGAGCATCCTGTCTCTAGAAATTAAAATTGAGTACTCAGCTAAGAAAGAGGGAACTAGAGACAGTTATTAAACAAGGGAGTGGAAGAGAGCATCAAGGGCCAGGGAGAGCCAGGTCTTTAAGAGCCTTTTGAATAGGACTTCTGATTCAGTGAAAGCCAAGGCACTAGGGAGCCAATTCCATGCCTTACATCCTAGGACTTAGACGGATTTACCACCTCTGGCCTGTAGAGCGGTGTCTTGAGAAGATTTGTGTGGGAGAATCTCAGAGTACTTGTGGTTGTGTGATGAGTGAATCTGGCAGTCATGCATTTAGGACCAGATTCTCTGAAATCTCTGAAGACCAGCAGAAGGATTTTAAAGAGGATCCTTTTGTGTACCGGTAACCAGTGTACAGTTTTCAGAGCAGCGGAGGCCAAACTTCTTCTATGGAGTTTTAGCAAATGTCTGGCTGCCAAATGTTACACCATTTAGAACTTATGAAGAGTGAGTTTTGATGCTCCTAAATAAAGGTTGTTATAGTAGTCGAGTCTGGAAGTGATGAGAGCGAAAGTGGCTGTTTTCCTGGTGGCTAGTTGGAGAAGGACGAAATGTTTTGTGAGATTTTATTGTCCAAACACATTCCTGCCGCGTAAGAACTTGAGGGTAGAACAAGAGGGAGGTATCCAATTTAACCCCTTGCGTGCGGGGCGTATTTTCCGCCTGTGCTGACTCCGCCTTGCTCGGGCGGAGTCATGTCGGAACGGTTCCGTCATCAGCACAGCTCAACCGATGCTGATGACGGAACCGTTCTGTCATCAGCACGCAAGGGGTTAATTACTAAGCTTCTTGTCACATCAACCATGACAAGTGGTGGGGGCGCAGCATTTGGCCACCATTGAGTTGGGGATAAGGGATTTGCATTGCCAAATAATAAGATCTGTGGTTTATCTGTGCTGCATTTCAGATGGTTTGATTGCATCCACAGTATAACTTCAGTGAGACAGTTTTTGAAGTTTAATTCTGACCCACAGAATTGTTTAACCAGGGAAATAATTCGCTGTGTGCCCGCATAAGATGTCTGTCAATGCCAAATTGTCACGTTCTAATCTAGGACCCTGATCGATACTGTGACCTTATGCCCATATTCGGCTATAAATCCATTTATTCCCTATATTGGCATAACCGTTCAAGTGCGATATTCAGAAACTCTTCTCTGGCCTCACACGAACAGAGCCACATTTCAGAATCGCTTTCTCTGCCACTTCCTTTGCAACCAATTAGTGCAATGACATAGCAGAAGTTACTATCTGAGATTCCTAGATTAACACTCCGAGTTCTTCAACAAGATAAAAACTCAGCAACCTGGAAATCCCCGCTTGCTGTGTTTTGGTTAGTAATAGAACTCTAATGAGCACTGATAAACGATCACTTCCTAGTGACATCTTTATTGACGTCTTATGTCCAAAAACTTACGTCAAACAAGGCACCTTTCAGGTATAAATATTACCAACGTTGCCTTAAGCAAACGCTGAAGCTATCAATGCCATCGCTGATGCTGCTAGCTGACTCGCTGCTGCTGAAGTAGCTGTCATGCTGATGATACCATAGCTGCTATCGCTACTGCTAACAAAACAGGTGATGGACCGAATGTGGATCAATGTCACACATTCACCCCAGTCCAAAGATCTGGGCCCAAATCCATCGTTTTTTTGCACTCCACACCACCCTGGGTTAGACAATGGCGATATGCAAATCAGCTCTGACCCTGTGCCCCATGGGAACAGTCCAGTCCGAACTACAAAAGCCATGTCCTTCCCAGAACGGAATCAAGCATCCGAGGACCGGACCGGTTTCGAGGTAACACCTCTCATCAGCCCGGCTAGCTTGACTCCAGTGGTGTGGAGTGCCTGGGACCCACATCTGAGCATCCCCAGCGCACTTAGGGCGTTATTGCAAACAAAACAGGTGATGGACCGAATGTGGATCAATGTCACACATTCACCCCAGTCCAAAGATCTGGGCCCAAATCCATCGTTTTTTTGCACTCCACACCACCCTGGGTTAGACAATGGCGATATGCAAATCAGCTCTGACCCTGTGCCCAATGGGAACAGTCCAGTCCGAACTACAAAAGCCATGTCCTTCCCAGAACGGAACCAAGCATCCGAGGACCGGACCGGACTTGAGGTAACACCTCTCATCAGCCCGGCTAGCTTGACTCCAGTGGTGTGGAGTGCCTGGGACCCACGTCTGAGCATCCCCAGCGCACTTAGGGCGGTATTGCAAACAAAACAGGTGATGGACCGAATGTGGATCAATGTCACACATTCACCCCAGTCCAAAGATCTGGGCCCAAATCCATCGTTTTTTTGCACTGCTATCACTGCTAACTAGCGAACGATGGTGTGGTGAGCTTAGGAGCTGAACAGATGTCCCCCTGCAAGAGCCCAGCAGATGCAAGCTGCCCGCGGACGCTGCCCCTCCTCCTCCTCCTCCTCGACGTGCTGGGAAAAGACGCTGTCTTTCTCCTGCAGAGAAATCCAGCTCCGGCGTTTCTAGTCTACCCTTGCGGGTGACTGGGATATCGACCCCCTGAAGGAGATACCAGACCTCCATCATTCTATTCCAGAGGTATGGTGTTGACTAAACCCTTAGAGAGAATTCTTGAAGCAAACCTTGGCAAAACCAACTTAACTTAAAGCTACTTACTTACTCCCCTCCCAAGTATTAGGCTTAGGTCAGGTACACTGGGGTAGGCGTAGTTAGAAGCACCAGTTGAGTATTTTAGCCTAATGTATATATGAATGTATATATGTTTTATTCATTTTAAACCATTGTATGGCTAAGAAACCATATCAATGCTTTTACAGTATTATTTCGCAATACTTATCTTACTGCACGTACTTTTTATAATAACAAGTCTTGCAATTGTGGCAATTCATTTCTCTTGTACGAGAAGAAAGACTGTTCAATAAATGTTACCCTTTATTGAAAAAGCCCGTCTCTCTATTCTCTACATATTGTGAAAGTAAACTGCACAACCACTGACTGAGTAAAATAACTGTCTATTGTTTCACACGACCCTAGAGATTGACTCTTGATCTGAGGAGCAAAGTTGTCATGTTGCACGGTTGTTGGAAAACTGAATCCCTTCTTGGCTGTGCCAGGGAAGCTGATCACTTCCTATTCAGTCAAGAAAGTTTCCAGTGACCTCTGAGCTAGTTGGTAACAATCCCAATTAAGTTTAGCATAGTTAGTGGAGGCCTGGAAGATCCGCACTTCTACGTCGATACTACTGTTTATGTTATTCCAATGCGCAGGGCCTATTGGGAAAATAGGAACTACACTACATGACGCCCAAACGTTTGGTAAGGCGATAAACTAACGCAAGACGTTAGAGTAACTCAGTCGTGCATTTTTCACACAGACCCCTTTCTCCCGTAAATACTCCAATAGACATCTGGAGTGGGTGAAAGGTTAAAAATCCGCCCAAACTCAGTAGGAAGAGATTCCTATGTAAAGCTCTGGTTTATTCAACGTTAAAGGATACAGTGTTCCAAAATATTGTGCACCTAATCTTTGTCTCCTTGGAGACCTACTCTGCAAAACCTGCATTTATAAAATGTCAGTAGAAAACAACGGAACTGATGCCGCAGTAGATGCGACTCAGCAGGGTCCCGACGGGACTACTGAACCGGGTGCGATAATCATCCCGGCACATTTAAGAAAATCTATAACTTTAAAACTTATAGAAAACGGACTGACACCACAAGGTGGTACAGTAATTTTCGTGATAGAGGCACACGAATATCGGCAGACAGAGGTATTCTAGTCATGAATAAACTTTCCAGCGGCAAACGCTAGAACAAAAGAGTTTCACTATTCCAAAATAGAGAAACCTCCGGATGAGTACGCTCCTTTCGAGGAGACTGAAATCCCACTAAAATTCCAAGAGCACCTGCTCTGGTTTAATGGCGCCCTAAAACATAATGATCATATTACCAGGCTCGGTCCACTAGGTAGACCAGGAGCAACGTGGCCGGTTCTAGCCAGCTACACACCACACCCGGACATTGCAAACATGTCAAAAGAAGAGCTGTTAGTACAGCTAAAAACATTAATTAAGATACATAGGCAATTAGTGCAATATGTAATGCGGACTGCAACAGTCCAACCAGCTGTCAACGTACCACAGCTGACCCCTCATCAGGGGACCACTGATAAAATTACACCACAGAACATACAATCATGTCTTGGTAAAACACCCGTAAAACGGGAACAAATTCCTTTCTGGTTAGCACAGAAAATCACTCAAATAGAGGCAGTATTTCCGGATATTACCCCTATCGAGAAACACAGGTTCTTGACCATCTGCCTTCCTATGGGAATCGCACCACACGTAGAGGACTGTGACACTTGGGGTACAGTCTTTGCTTCCATTTACACAAAAACACATGGTGTTCCGTCCATGGCGGTAATACCGGATGTACTAAGACAGATTCAAAATGAATACGGTCCTGAACCTGCTTTAACTCTTGGTATGAAATTACTGAAAGACTTCAAGCAGGTCTCGGCTATATTATTAGCCAATATAAAGGGAAAAGCAGCATCTGTGGCGATCCGCCAGAAGTTGAAGGAAACAGATATAACAGATCAGCCAGTTGAGCTTGCCAAAATCATAGAGAAATGCTATGAAGAATTAGGTAGAGACAGCTTGGGTGGGAAACCAGTAAAGCCCCAACTACTCGAAAATCCTGAAACATTATTTATTAAAAATAATTTAAATACTCCTAAAAAGAGTTGGGATGGAAATAAACAATCCACTCACAAGGAAAAAGTTTTCCAGTCCAGAGGAAGGTCTCCTTGACGGAGGGAAAGAACTCCGACTCGAGAACACCAGTCTCCCCAGAGGGAGCCCTCTGAGAAAAGATATAACCTTAGAAAAAGGGAAAATCTGAAAAAACCTGATAGATATCAAAGTATTGATACACGTCCCTCTCGATCTTTTTCGCAGAAATCGGAAAGAAGAGGACGGTCAGACCCAGGAGAGCACACCAAGTCCAAAGACAAGGAGCCTGCTGAGAGTAAAAAATCTCAATTTCCAAAAAAGAAGGTAGCCAGTATTAGAGTAATCAACCATGCCGAGAATACTGAGGACACAGTTGGGAGTGGGCACAGACAATGTTAGACAGTACAGCAGAAATCAGTATAGCCCGCAAGATCTTGATGAGTCATCTGGAGACAGTGGACACGAATGAATACATTCAGGTTGAAACTGCCAACACCAGACTTAGCGAGCCCCATAAAATATACGAAATAACATTGCGTATAGAGTGTGATAAGACTAGGAAAATAAAGGGTCTATTTTGGGATAAACTCTCAAAAGGCTGTGATATTCTGTTAGCTGAAAAAGATTGGCCCCCGGAGTTTGTCAGGGAGTGCCCTCGTGGCGAAGAAATGATTATGCCTGCCTTCTCGAATCACATTCCGATTCACAAAAAATATACTTATGCAAGGAAATGGGCAGTAGCCCAGGCAACGGCATTATATAAAAATCATGTAGGATGGGATGAGGACTCACCTCCTCACAAAATCCAGTTAAAAAGTGAACCAACTGCCCAACGGCAGTATCCCATTAAGCAAGAAGCTAAAAAACCAGTCAGGGAGATCTTAGATCAACTTGAATACCAGGGGGTGATTGAAACATGCACCTCTCAAATGAACAATCCTTTGTTTCCTGTCTCCAAGCCAGACAATTCTTATCGTCTAGTTTTGGACTACAGACACCTTAATGCATGTTGCAAAACTTTTGCAGTACAAAACTCGCATAGTGCAGCCCTAATGAACAACATAGTTAGGAAAAAATATAAAACGACATTAGACATATCTAATGGTTTCTTTTGTCAAAACATTGCACCAGAAAACAGGTATTTGACCGCTTTCTCCATAATGGGGTCTCAGAAAAATTTCTGTCGACTCCCACAGGGGTTCAAGAACAGCCCAGGACTATTCTCAGCTAGAGTAACAGTTACTACAAATATATGATGATGAGGCATTATCCTACGTAGATGATATCTATCTCACAGATGACGACTTGGATACTCACTTGAAAAGAGTGAACACCACTATACTTGGGTTCGCAGCAGAGGGTTACAAATTCAACTTTAAAAAGTCTTGAATTGCCCATCTGACAGTATTATTCTTAGGATACGAATTATCAAGTGAAGGAAAAAGCCTAGCGGACAACTTCTTAGAGAAGTGCGCTGTACTGCAAGCTCCAAAAACGCTGAAGAATTTACAATGCATACTAGGTTTTTTGAATTTCGGAAGAACATACACTCTAAATTACGCAGAGAGGGTTAAACCTCTCTACGAACTAATTAAACCTGATTTTAAACAAATCAATTGGACTCAAAAACACACAGAAATTTTGAGATCACTGCAAACAGACATGTTAGCAAAAACAAAATTAGATACACATGACAACACACGCGATCTTGTAATCCGAGTCATCCCAGGAAGATGCGGATTCACATACCGGACCTCTAATGAGCGAGAAAAGGTACCAATTTCAATTAAATCTCACTTGTACACACAAGTAGAAAAAACATTCAGTCACACAGAAAGAACTGTGAAAGCAGTGCAAATTGCATTAGCCAATGAACGAGAACTAGCACACGGCAAAAGGATTAATATCCTCACAGCGGAATCCGCCTTCGAGGCGCTATTCAGCCCAGTAAACCTGCCTACAGTGTCACTGGATCCGAAATGGATACAGTGTGTAGATTCTCTAGGAGCGGAAGATTTGAAGTACTATTTCGCCCCGCAATTCGAAGAACTGAATGATTTAGAATATGAAGAAGAATATCCTCTGCCAATCGAACTTCTGCCTCTCCCACAGTACGCCTGTATAATCTATACAGATAGATTTGTACAGCATTTCAACGTAGAGAGAAAATCCTGCGATGCAGCCTGTGCGATTGTTAAAGGTCGTTGGCTGTGCGGTAAATTCAGACCGAAAGTAACAAAAACTGAATCAGTAAGAAACTGTTCGGCTCAGAGCTGAAATCAGATGTTTAAAGATGGCGCTCGAAAATGCAGAACGTGAATTCCCAACACTAATCGTGTGCGATTCTCATTTATGCGTCAACTCTTACAATAATAAACTGCAGAGTTGGATTGAAAACGATTACAAAGATGACACAGGTGCCACAATAAAGCATAAATTGCTCTGGAAACAGGTAGCTCTTTTACAGAAAGAACTACAAAAGACTCACGTGATACATGCACAGAGTCTTCAACGTGATGGCGTTCACGTTGCAGGGAATTCATTGGCTAACACAGCCACAGCGGAAGCAACTAAACCGGCTTCCGTAGCCACAAAAAAGCGTGCAGAAAAATACATAGACGGGGAAACAATGCTGGCAGTAAAAACGACCGTAAAAGGCGACTGTGCAGCACTGCCCGTGAACTATCCACTCAATTATGCATACGTAATCGATGCAAACTCCGTTCCTTTTGCTCGAATCCCTCGAGTGGGGTCTAGGGTAATTCCAAACACGAACAGGAGAATATTTTTAATAGCAGACGCACACATGGGTTTGGGTCCTAGGCACAGAAAGATCAAGGAATCCCTGACTGAATTACAATCAGTATACTGGTGGCCGGGAATGAGTGTACAACACCAAATATATGCAAACAACTGTGAAAACTGCAACAGGGGTCGCAGTAGTGAACCATGCTAGCGGCTACCAATCAGAAACAGCGTAACGCTGTCTACACCCCATCCTGCATCCTATTAATTATTAAGGCTAAACACACTTAAATAATGTGGCCCCAGCGCTCGGCTGACGCTAGAACGGTTATAAAAGATCTGCGAGTCTTTATCGGCACATACGCAATTGCCACGTTCCATTCTGACCAGGGTCCTGCTATTAGCTCTCGAGCTTATAGGGAGGCCATGGCCAGCATAGGAATTGGGTTGCGGTATTCTTGTCCGTCACACCCCGAAGGGAATAGTGTGGTAGAAAGAAAAAACCGGGACATAAAGCGATCTATAACAGCTAAGGTATTAGGTTCGGGCGCTGGGTGGGTCAAACATCTAATAAGTGTCCAGACCAGTCTAAACAATTTGCCAAGAAATTCTCCAAAAGGTTTCAGCCCATACGAACTATTGTTCGGAATTAGAATGAGAGTTCAGGACTTAGATAGTCAAGTATCAGTGGTACAAGATAAGAAAACAGACTTTGACATCAAAGATCGTTTGGCTGTTTTACAGGACTTGAACAAAAAAAGAAAATCCTTAAGCAACATAAAGTTAAAGCAACAGCCAGATACCACTGACGAGGCACCACAAGCAACAGCCCCAGCAAGGCCTGTCTGGATTCCAAAGATTGGGGATCTAGTCAGAGAAAAAATAGCGGTAAAGAAGGAATTTGGGCCTTCTTACGGAAAAGCAGTACCTGTCTTGGCAGTCACCGGAACAAGATCAGTAGTACTACCGCCCCTTGCTGGTAAAAAGGAGAACAGAGTTGTATCCATCGACCTGGTAAAACCACAAGCATGTGGCCTATAATCAACAGTAGGCCCAGTGGACTCCCAAGAAAGAACAGAATACCCAAACTTGCAACAATCCAAGAGGTTCAAACTGAAAGACTAATCACATTTGATCAGCCTGCAGTGCACAGAGAAGGACTATGCAATGATGCCATGGAACTCGTGCCTTTTGAGACACAGATGGAAACAGTTTGTCAAAAAACACCAGTCTACAATAATGTGGCATCAGAAAGTGCTACCGAAAGACAGATTGAAAGAACAATCCCAACAATTGACAGAACTGCCTCTGGTTATTTCATCGACTTCGGGGTTACTTTGATCCTCGGAAAAGTTGTCGAAGTGATGCCAGAAACAAAAATGACTTAAAGAAAATACAACAGAACTCCTTCAACTAATCAAAGAATTATATCTGGATACACCGTTGATTGAGCATTGGATTCTTTCAGGGGTACTCATACTCCTACTATGCCTAATTTTAGTTTTAATTTTAGGAAAGTTCATTACAATTGAATGGACACAGCTAGTCAGAACATCAACTTAGTCCTCAAACCGCACAGATCATCACACGTGAAGAAAAGAGAACTGTCAACAGTAAATGTCACAGCCATTCCAATACCTGGTGGGGTAGTATGGGAGAAAACGGACTATGAGATCTATGGTCCGGTCGAGATCCTGAAGTATCCTCATCAACTGAAGGTTTCCTTAAGTGACTTTGTAAAACATAGTACATTCTCTGATGATTGGGACTTTAACAGTATTAATGACATGATGTCTGATTTAGTAATGTCAGCTAGATTCACAGAACATGATTATTTACAAGGTTCGTCTAGTTATGAACAGTTGTTCTGTTTTACACATTATGGCGATCATTATTTGCATAAATCTGCACAGCCTAGAAATGTTTTTAAGTATAATCAATGGGAACATTGTGCTACACCACCTAAAAGCAGTTCTAAAACATTCTTTGAGAAATTCAAGTACTTCTCAGGGTTTAACACCAGTGATGCAGGAACGTTTTAGTACAAACTGTTAGATATAACAGGAATGAAAACAATGGTGACAAACACTAAATTAATATATTCAGAAGCATTTTATGAAAAAATTATGACATTTGGTTTAGATTATTGGAAAAATAACATTGAAACAAAAAACATTTGGGGTACGAAAGATTGGCAGGTACAAGGCCTAGAAGCACTATTCAGAACCTGCATGATACCTGAACAAATGATGTTTTTAAATGACACAATTCACCAAACATCCTGTCTTGGCCTAGCTTAGATCAAAGACCTAAACAAACCGTCTATTCCAAAGCCAATACCTGAAAATGCAACGACAGATATTGAGATAGACGTAACAAAAATTTTACATTTTAACAGAACACATCCTGATTGGAATAAGTGGTTAATCTGGCCTACTGACACAAACAACTGTCAAGATAGATTCCTGAATAAAACACAGGGGTTAAAAATGACCAGACAAGACCCTAGATACTCCCAGAGACAACATGCAGGGATAGTAACAACATACAGTGTAGGGAAACTCTGCCTCGAATGGCTAGGATCATCCACACTGGCTGAAATTAAGCAACACTTATCTTTACTTAAAGATGGTGCTGATTTGCGCGATTTCATTCTTGGACCACGCAAACAGCGTCAAAAGCGTTTCATAGCAGCCAGCATCTATGCTGCGTACAACGAGGCTTGGAAAGTCACACAAATTGAAACAGCAGAATAAATACGAGAAATTGATCGTATTAATTTGGAAAAATCACTTTCTGTAGTGGACAATGGGTTAATGACTCTGTCCTCCAGAATATATTCGTTGGACAATATTGTATCCTCTGCCTTTGATATAATAGACAGAGACTTGCTAATGTTACAGCATGGCCAGTCGCAATTACGTTCTATTGTACAATTAGGCTGGACGCTGCAAAATCTTCATTCAGGCTATGTGCCTTGGCGTTTAATCAACACAACGTCATTATTTTCCATTTTTAACCTTACTGATAAACAAATCATCTTGGCACAGAAAGGAGCAGACTATACAATCCTGAGCATCGAAAAACTTGAGAGATTACCATTGACAATGTCAGAAAGTCCTGTCATTGAATGGATAATACATGGAATTATCACTATTCCGATAACAACTTTCCGATTTAAAAAGTGCCTTGAATACATACCTACTGGCCAGTATGAACGATTGGGTAAAGGATATGTTAAGTCAGCATGGAAATTACCATACACACATTCATGCTACAGTGACAGTGACAAAAATGTATTTCTTAGTGGTGAAAACTGTAAACGTTCACTAAGCGGTATACTTTTGTGCCAGGGTATTAATTTACATGGAGCCTGTGAAGGTAATTCTAACAACCTTTCATGCCACCAGCTTGTCACACCTGCAACGCAGATAGAGCCCTTCTTTATGCAACTCGCGAATGGGAGTTACATTCTAAGAACGGATCACAGATGTTGTGGCCTTGTTCCAGGGAAAAGTTATCCCGTAAGCGTAACTTCCATGGTCAAATGCTGTATGCAAGCATTGTTCCCGAGCGGGCCTGGAGACATAGAGACTCCCATCTGGCCTCGTCTGAATCTCTATTCTATACGAATTGATACTTTAAACAAAATGAAGTCTGTGCTTTTGCAGACAACAGTGCCCATAACGTCATCAAACGAGACGTATGATCTCCTAGTTGCAAGGACAGCTACGGAGGTTCATGACCTTTTATCAACAAATTGCCCCGTGCATTTCGTAGAAATGTTGAGCCAACTCCTTAACATGTCTAGTGCCACAGGCATCCCAGGCATATTTAAGACTATTTTTACGGGACTGCTAACACCATTTCAAGCAATTCTGGGAATCGTTCCAAATTTTGTCCACTCTGTTTTTGGCGGCATATCCCTATTTTTGGGACTTGTAGCAGGGATTTTATTTTTGACCCTCCTGCTTCGTTATGGCAAGCCACAGCTCAGACATGACTCCTATGGGAATGGAAGAAACAATCCTAGCAGTACGCTACCGGGACAGAATAACTAGAGTCCTTGGATTGGCCAGGCTGAGAGATCTAAACATGATCTGGTTCCTTTCATTCAGACCGATATGGCAAAATTGCATCTTACCTGTACTACGATGTATGCTATGCGGAGATGAGTGCGTGTTGGACATCTGTCTTTCACTTCCATCAGCAGTACCAATGGATATCGATACTTAGCTAAGTCCGATAACGGCTCACGCATTGTGTTGTCCCCAGCGGCTACCAATCCTGATGACGGCATTCGTTGAGACTCCTGTGCTACGACTAGGTGGTAACAGTGGAGCGAGTGACAAAAGCAACATCACCCAGGTACGACCTTCTGTGAGCATTGCTGATCCCGACTTTGATGACAGCAATCATTCTCACACCTGCCAAGTTACAGCACTATCGAATTTGGTCGAACTGTCACCTGATTTTGTAGACCAATTCTTTGAGAGCCTGTCTGATATGATGTTCTCACCCGAACAGAAACAATAACTTTAGAGAAGCATTCCGACACACAGCGTTCCCATGAACTCTGAATTCGGCCTTCAGTTTTGAACAACAAAAACTGCTAAAAGCGTTGGAACTCTAATTTCCCCGTTCAAGCAATAATTCTTTTGAATTGAACACTTTTTAATATTCACCCTTTTTTTTGGCACGAAAAATTCTTTGCTTAAAGTAAAGACTATTCTTAGAGAACAGAAGCTTCAACTTCTATTTCTAAATACATCTAGAGACATAATAACTTTACACCAGCCTCTAGCACATTTTACTGCAATGCATTTATATGTGATGAAATTATCTCGCCCTTCTTCTGTTTCAGAGATATTTCATGTGTAATTCTTTTTGCATAATTGTTTATTGATTTCATAAGCTATAATTTTTGAATGATTTCTATGCTTCAAAAACGTACAGTACCTAAATTTTCACGTATTACAAATACGCCTATTTCAAATGCATATATGTATTTTGGGGTGGGCAATGTTACACATGCATCTTATTGCTCTAGTTTTAGTAATTTGATGGACATGAATTCGTGGAGTGGGTTTCGCGTTCTAATCTAGGACCCTGATCAATACTGTGACCTTATGCCCCTATTCGGCCATAAATCCATTTATTCCCTATATTGGCATAACCGTTCAAGTGCAATATTCAGAAACTCGTCTCTGGCCTCACACGAACAGAGCCACATTTCTGAATCGCTTTCTCTGCCACTTCCTTTGCAACCAATTAGTGCAATGACATAGCAGAAGTTACTATCTGAGATTCCTAGATTAACACTCCGAGTTCTTCAACAAGATAAAAACTCAGCAACCTGGAAATCCCCGCTTGCTGTGTTTTGATTAGTAATAGAACTCTAATGAGCACTGATAAATGATCACTTCCTAGTGACATCTTTATTGACGTCTTATGTCCAAAAACTTACGTCAAACAAGGCACCTTTCAGGTATAAATATTACCAACTTTGCCTTAAGAAAACGCTGAAGCTATCAATGCCATCGCTGATGCTGCTAGCTGACTCGCTGCTGCTAAAGTAGCTGTCATGCTGATGATACCATAGCTGCTATCGCTGCTAACTAGCGAACGATGGTGTGGTGAACTTAGGAGCTGAACAGACGTCCCCCTGCAAGAGCCCAGCAGATGCAAGCTGCCCGCGGACGCTGCCCCTCCTCCTCCTCCTCCTCGACGCGCTGAGAAGAGACGCTGTCTTTCTCCTGCAGAGAAATCCAGCTCCGGCGTTTCTAGTCTACCCTTGCGGGTGACTGGGATATCGACCCCCTGAAGGAGATACCAGACCTCCATCATTCTATTCCAGAGGTATGGTGTTGACTAAACCCTTAGAGAGAATTCTTGAAGCAAACCTTGGCAAAACCAACTTAACTTAAAGCTACTTACTTACTCCCCTCCCAAGTATTAGGCGTAGGTCAGGTACACTGGGGTAGGCGTAGTTAGAAGCACCAGTTGAGTATTTTAGCCTAATGTATATATGAATGTATATATGTTTTATTCATTTTAAACCATTGTATGGCTAAGAAACCATATCAATGCTTTTACAGTATTATTTCGCAATACTTATCTTACTGTACGTACTTTTTATAATAACAAGTCTTGCAATTGTGGCAATTCATTTCTCTTGTACGAGAAGAAAGACTGTTCAATAAATGTTACCCTTTATTGAAAACGCCTGTCTCTCTATTCTCTACATATTGTGAAAGTAAACTGCACAACCACTGACTGAGTAAAATAACTGTCTATTGTTTCACACGACCCTAGAGATTGACTCTTGATCTGAGGAGCAAAGTTGTCATGTTGCACGGTTGTTGGAAAACTGAATCCCTTCTTGGCTGTGCCAGGGAAGCTGATCACTTCCTATTCAGTCAAGAAAGTTTCCAGTGACCTCTGAGCTAGTTGGTAACAAACCCAATTAAGTTTAGCATAGTCAGTGGAGGCCTGGAAGATCCGCACTTCTACGTCGATACTACTGTTTATGTTGTTCCAATGCGCAGGGCCTATTGGGAAAATAGGAACTACACTACAAAATGAAGCTATCAGGGAGATTAGGGGTCCCATGTATACATTGAATAGTGCAAGGCTAAGCGATGAGCCCAGTAGAACACCTGATCCTACTTATCTTTCTGCAGAGGAAAATGGCCCAACTGTGACTGTTTGTCTACGGCCAGTTAGGAAAGATTTGACCAAACTAGGGCTTTATGGGGAACCCACAATCCTTGATAAGCTGCAGGAGTATGGTAATGAGCACGTCGAAGAGATCCAGTAAAATCAACACTGCGTTGTTTCCCATGTCCAAGGTCAATTTTATGGTATCAGAGACTTCCAATAGGCTGATTCTGTGGAATGTTTTGGCCAAAATCCAGATTGGTGAGGGTGTAGTGGATTGGAATGTTGAAGAAAGAAGATTAGTTGGGCATTAACAAACTTTTTAAGCATTTTGCTGAATGCAGGATGTAATGAAATGGGATGGAGGTTAGATAGTGTGGGAGGGTCTGAACTGTTACTTCATTGGTTAGGGCATGCCCAAGAGTCATTCCCACCTACTAACTCATGCCAGGCATAAATGTGGCACCTCCAGCCATCCATTTCAGAACAGTTCTTGGACCTGTGGAAGGTCAAGAGAACACTGCTGGACTTGAGGAAGAACAGAAGAGGGCTGGAGCTGCTTCCTCAAGGACAAAGGATAAAGAGGTGGACATGAAGGGTCAGTTTGCTAACCTTTTGTTGAAGCCAAATGGACACAACAAGCTACAATAAACGTGTCCTGCAACTGCCCAGCTGACCAATGGTACCTGGACTGTACCCTGTTTTGGCTTCTGTCTGACACCCTGCATATCTCTAAGTGCCTCCCCTTTACAAGTGTATTCCTATGGTGGACTAGAACCTTAAAGGACTAAAGTCAGAAGGTAAAAACTTTCAACAGGATGAACCTGGTTGGTGCATCCTACTTTCGCTTGATTGTAGTCAGGATCAAATTGCACCTAGGTCGCTGTCTACTGCGACCACTGACTATTATTGGCAGTGGATGCTTCTAGATGCTATTCCTACTTAAAACTTCAGAAATTGATATCTTCCGTTTTCCTTATTGGATGTTTGTCATTTTGGTGTCATTTGGTCTATTATACTTTTTCTAAATCAAGTTTGGGTTTTTATTGTTTTGCATTTTGACTTTAATACGGTTTTGGTACTGCATGAATACTTTGCACATTGCCTTGAAGTTAAGACTCCTCTTTTTCATGGCTCACAGAAAGTAGAGCTCAGGTTCATTTAGTGACTTTAGTGGTTCACCCTGACAAGGGATGTGATCATTCCTTGAGGAGGGTAGTCACCCATCCTGTTTTATAGTCCAATTTCTTACAGTCCAAATCACCCTGTTCCTATATTTTGAACTCAGACAATACTCCAACGGAGGTTCATCTCATGTGTAAAACTTATGAATTTGCTTACAGAAATCCTGAAATAAATTTGCATGAGTGAGCAAAAGATGGAAGGAAGAGATGCTGAAAATGGGGGCAAGCATCTGGAAAGAACCGTAGTAATGAATGACAAACACAACAGCACCAATAGAAACACAAGGAAGCATGTTTTACATTTCAAAGGCGTGCCAGTACACCAGCTCAGAAGAACATATTCAACAAGTCCTAAACATAGAAATGCTCCAGAAGCAAGAACGACTGGAGTTCAATAGATGTTCAGTACATGCCTATATCATTTACAGTTCTGGAAAGCAATAAAACACCATTTACAATGCCAAATTGGTGCACCATTACCATAGATTGAACTCTGTTAAATATTTGGGTGCAATAACTGGATATCCGCCTTATCCCACAAAGGAAAACGAATTATATACAGTGCTAGGAATGAAGCAGAAACACTTTGCCACAGCTAACCATGAATAAACAAAGTAATGCACTAGTGTAATAGGCAGACAGGGATTGGGGATCTTATAGCTGCCTATATCAACATAGTCAGAAGAATTGAATGGGTTGGGCACATGGAAAAAAACACAAGGGAGGAATTATGTTGTTTTTCACTTTGATCAGACAGATTGTGCTACAAATGTATGTCAAGTCTCACAGATTAATCCTGCTGAGGCAGGAATTAGGATTTTACCCATAAATTACTTTTACCCACCAAATACCCCTGAGAGACCCTTTGTAAAGTTGTCAGGGTTACAGGCGAGTCAGAAAGTTGGGATTGATTCTATACGAGTGGAGAATAGATTTGAATTATTAAGTAGCCTCAAATCTAATGACTGACTGACCCTGATACTAATGTACCTGTGATACAGGGAGTGTAGATGGATTTCTGCCCAGTCATTCACCCGTAATAACACATAAAAGGAGCGCCTTTTTGAAACGTTTTGAGTTGTAAAATTGCTGGCCTGGCCAATAAGCAATCTGACGTTAGATGGTTGAACCAGTTACTGAATAACCATATTGTGGGTCTACAAGACACTTGGAATACAGGTACAACTTTTTATTTGGATAAGTACACTTCCATTTTTTCCCCAGGACATCCCTTCTTCTAGGGGTAGAGCAGCGGGTGGCCTACTCACATGGATTTCCCTTGATATTCCCTGTAAAGTTCTAAAGCCAGTACGGGCTGACAGTTTTTATTGGAGGTTCACCTGACATTCACAACATCGCCCAGTTTATTACAATTTTACAATTCCTAACTGCAGAATACCCCTTCCAAACATGTATTCGCCCTGAACAAGTTTCTTGACAGATATTTGAAAAAGGAGTTTAATATTCATTTACGTTCTCCACCTTGTTTAATCGGAGAGGAGACGCCTTTAGATGTTTTTTTTTTTTTTAGCACGTAAAACAAGGGGATCGAGGGGGCGTGGCTGGCGGCCGAACATGGCGGCAGCATAGAGGACTAGCTCCGGCGGGGAAGCGACCTCTCCATCTATCCGCACGATAATCCGTGACTATTTGTTACCTCCAACGGTGGCACCGAACGCCCGAGACCGGGCGGGACTGACAGCAGGTTCCCGGACGAAAATCGTGCATTGGACGGCGGAGTTATCGTCGAATGCTGAACCAGCCGGAGCACAGGCCCACCTCCGGGCCCTCGAGTGAGAACTGAGACCGACCGGAAGTGCAGCCTGCTCGGCTACTACAGACAGGAAGTGGTCGGTGCAGGAGGACCACGCCCAGTGACGGCCCTGCTCAGTGTCACTCGGCTCACTGTATCCAGCAGAGGTTCATTGGAAGGGTGGCCGTACTTTATCAAGACTACCATCCGTACTTTGCCCAACAGTCTGCCCTGCGGAGACCATCAAGGCGTCTCTCTCTTTGTAACGGAAGCCCCCTCCATCTTGAACTGAGGTCCGCATCGTGACTGTGCATTCTCCTGATACCCCACCGGACCGACGAACTGTATTCCCTCCGCGACCGAACGATGGCCGGGAAAGGTGTGAAAGGCGGCACAACCCAAACTTGTATCGACCGCTTCACAAACGATAGAACCGCTTCCCCTCCGGCGGATGGGAGGAATCCCCCCGTAAAACCAGGAGAGCCTGGGGGAACGAAGAAGGCGACGCTGGATGACGTTATGAAGGCTCTTACGCAGGTCCAGACGACGGTGGGCTCTATCTCGACCAAAATCACCCTTATCCGTGCGGACTTTCACAAGATGGCCGAAAAGGTAGGCTCTCTAGAGCTTGTCACGAAATCGCTGGTGGAGGATGTTTCGGAACTGCAGACGGCCATGGAAGCGGTCATGGCGGAAAACAAGCTTCTTAAAGACAAGCTCGACGACCAGGAGGGCCGTTCCAGGCGGAACAATGTGCGCATTCTTGGCGTTCCGGAGACTGAAGGTGTAAGGGCTATGGATTTATACGTGGAGGAGCTCATCAAAACTCATCTTCAACCTAAAGGCCTGTCGACCTTCTTTTCCGTGGAGCGAGCCCACAGGGTCCCGGGAGGTCAACCGAAACCAGGGGCCGCGCCGCGGCCAATCCTAGCAAGACTGTTTAACTACCGCGACCGGGACGTCATCCTACAGGCGGCACGTGTCTCGCCACCGGAGAAAATCCTCAACTCAACGGTGGCATTTTTCCCGGACTACACGGCGGAGGTGGCCAGGCGGCGAAAAACATTCTTAGATATTAAAAAGGAACTTAGGAAACGTGAAATCCCTTATTCCATGATCTTCCCAGCCAGGCTTCGGGTGGTGGCGGAGAACAGGACATGGTTTTTTGATGACCCTGGCACTGCACGAGACTGGCTGGATGGCTGGCGTCCTGCCTCTCACTCTCGCCGCCCTGGACGGACTAAGAACGGCTCGCCTCACTCTGACCGCAACGCTGCCGGGGCCGAAGGTTCGAACAGTGGCAGAAGCTCACAGGTACGAGATGAGGCTACTCTACGTCTGGAGGTGGACCCTTGAACACATGTACGTGACATTGATGTTTGGGACTGTGGTTGGAACCGCCAAGGACACTGGGCCGAGGGCCACCGTGGAGGGTACGAGGGGTCGCTAATTCCGGAGCGCTCCTCACCCCCAACAAGCAAGTAACTGTGTGTTTTCTTTGGGGTGGGTTTAAGCACTCTGCTAAATTGGGGTGGCGGGCGGTTTGGAGTCCGTGTAGCAGGAAAGCAGGGTGGGTGGGGATGTTGGGAACGGGGAGGTTGTGTTGGTTGGTTAGTTTGAACTGTTCGGCTCTATTCCTCATTTTGAACATGCTAGTGGTCACGTCTGACCGTATTCCTGACACCGGGTATATTGCCTCTGATCCTCGAACACTGAAATGGCGCAAGCACATGCTTAGTTGCACAGGGATGGGGAATGCTCTACTTGATATGGCTCCGTCCCACCCTCTGGGACACCCGACTGCACACTCGATCACAAAATGGCGGATCTCTCACAGCCTACTGTAGTAACGCATGACACTGGGGTAGGGGCTGTACCACCACTACAGGTGTTGTCCTGGAATGTTCGGGGGTTAGGAGATAAAGTGAAGAGAGGGCTGGTCTTACAATGTATTAACGGCTGAATTGTGATATCGCCCTCCTTCAGGAAACACACTTGGTGGGGGTAGCCACCAAAGCCCTGGATAGGAGAGGATACCGCATGGTAATGCACTCAGACTTTACTTCGGGGTCCCGGGGGACGGGTGTCTGGGTGAAGAGGACATCACGCTTCATACATCACTCCACGAAAGCGGACAAACATGGCCGCTTCGCGGCGGTGTGTGGGCAACGGGAGGGCGTGCCCAGTAACGTGGTGTCTGCGTACATCCCACCAGCGCTACATTCATCGGCACTTCCGGACCTGGGTAAATTTCTCCTGGAACTCCCGGAAGGGGATCTGTTGGTGGGCGGAGACTTCAATGCATTGGCTGATACTGACATGGACAGGTTCCCGGCTCGCTCCCTCCCCACTGGCCCAACGAAATTCAGGGACTTTTTGGAAGCACAGGGTCTGGTAGACATTTGGAGACAACTTCACCCCACTGATCGCCACTATTCATACTACTCTTCCACCCATGATTGCCTGTCACGTATTGACTATTTTCTCACACTGGGGGGTGGCAAACTCACTTTTGACAAGGTACAGATTGCGCCGCGGGGTATATCAGACCATTCTCCCTTGATCGCTACACTGTCCTGTTCGGCTACGGCTCGCAAACGACTCTATCCCATTTACCCTGGTTATCTTAAAATTCCTCCAATCCGAAAATCCCTCAAAACTGCCACTAAACATTATTTCCAGGAGAACTCCGGATCGGTGTCCTCACCGACGATTCTCTGGGAAGCATACAAGACAGTACTGAGGGGCCAGGCCATTGCGACCATAACCGATCATAAACGTAAACAAAAACAAGAATTGGTAGAACTGGAACTGCAGTTGGAACAGGCTAATGTGACTCATATGGCCACACCGTCAGAGACCACTCGACACGCGCTGACTCTCTGCCAGCAAAAACATGACGACCTTCTCCGCCGGAGGGTGTTGGAGCGTATAGAATCGACAGCGTGCAGAGTATATGATGTGGGCGACAAAGCCAACAAATTGCTTGCTTGGTTGGACAAAAAACGGGACGGAGGCAGGCACATTCTGCAGTTACGGGACCAAGTAGGGGCGTATCACACGCACCCTCCCAACATCGTCGACCTCCTGGCGGACCACTTCCAAGGGGTATACACCCCAGAGGTGGTGGTCACGGCAGAAAAGGCGGAACTGGCACTTCAAGATGTGGAAGTGGAGGTGTTAACGCCGGAGGCGCAGACTGAGTTGGAAGCGGACCTTACGGTAGAGGAACTCCGTATGGCGATGGGTGCACTGCACACAGGCAGAGCACTGGGCCCCAATGGGATACCAATCGAATGGTTCCAAATGATGTCAGACACACTAGGCCCACCATTGCTGGCCATGTTTGAGAACTGCCGTGAGACGCTACCCTTAGACCAGCGCTTGGCGACGATAGTAGCTATCCCAAAACCTGATAAACCTCCAGAATGCTGTACATCCTATCGCCCGATCTCGCTCATCAATGCAGAGGCAAAGATCCTAGCGAAGGTGATTGCGAATAGACTGACTCCGCACCTCTCCCAACTGATCCACCCAGACCAGTCCGGCTTTGTGCCGCACAGGAGTACAGCGTTAAATCTCCGTAGAGTGCACGGCGCGTTGGCACAAGCACATTCCCTGACGGAGCCGGCGGCCATCTTGTCGCTGGACGCCAGGATGGCCTTTGACATGGTAGAGTGGCAGTACCTGTTCGCAGTTCTGCGTCGGATGGGCTTCGGACCGAAGTTTTTATCATGGGTCCGACTACTCTACACAGACCCAATAGCCCACGTGGCGGCCAATGGCCATATCTCACGAGCGATCTCTTTAGCGCGTTGGACTCGCCAAGGCTGCCCCCTATCCCCGTTATTGTTCGCATTGGTCCTTGAACCCCTCGCGATAGTTCTCAGAAAGTCATCACTGCTGAAGGGCATCAGATGGACGGAGACTTGGGAGGATAGAGTATCATTGTATGCTGATGATATGTTGGTCTACGTGTCAGCCCCCGAATCGAGTGTTCCGATTCTATTGGCACTATGCGACAAACACGGTGCGGCCTCTGGCTACACGATCAACTGGACGAAATCGGTCCTTTATGTTCTGAAGGGCCCCTGGCCAGTCCTCCCCGAACACTGTCCCTTGGTGTTGACCGATATCTCCTTCAAGTATTTGGGCATCCATGTCACTAGCGATACGGCCGTCTTCAACGACCGGAACTTGGCGCCCCCCCTCCTCCGTCTGAAGGCAGACGTGAGACACTGGTCGTCCCTGCCGCTCACACTCCTAGGCCGCGCTGCCCTGTTTAAAATGATGGCGCTCCCGCGCCTCCTTTACATCTTCGAAAATACTCCAGTTGTGATCCCGCCCTCCTACTTTCAGAGAATCACCGCAGTTGTCACCACCCTGCTATGGGGTGAGCGTCCCCCGAGAATAGCTCACCTCAAACTTAACCGCGGTTGGTACGATGGTGGGATTGCACTACCGAATATGCAGCTGTACTACTGGGCATCCCAACTCAAAGTACTCAACCAGTGGATCCATGCATCACACAATGACCCGGCATACCTGGTGGACAGGGCCCAACTGGGAACACAAAGTCTTTTGGCCCCCCTCTATAACCCATGTCTCCTCAAGGACCTGACTGGCCCTACTAGACACACAGTCACCTTATGGTACAGGGCGCTCACCAAGCTACAGTGGAAGGGAATCATCACGAAGCTTACCCCGCTTTGGGATGCCAAGAAACTGGGCTGCCTCAGGACCAGTAAAGGGTTCACCCAATGGGATAATATAGGCATCTCTACGGTGGGAGATCTCTGGTCGTCCACAGGGGTGATTCCGTTCGAGCAACTTCAACAACAATATGCCCTGGGCCCCACAGAAACTTACAGATATATCCAAATCAGGCACGCTCTCCTGGCGGTGTTGGAACCAGGAACTACAGTCCCAGAGTCCTCACCCCTGGAAGACCGGCTCCTTACCGATTTCATGCAAACAAGGGCCACCTCGCTTACATATCGTAAACTGCTAAATAATCTCCCAGACCCCCTACAGAAACTGCGAGAAAAATGGGAGGATGAGTTGGGTGCTATGGATGAGACGGATTGGAATGCTGCTATGGCGTCTCCGAGAGAAGCTGGGGTATCGGCCAGGTTCAGGCTCGTACAGTTAAAAATACTACACAGAACGTATTATACAAGGACCACACTACACAAAATGCACAGGGCTGACTCCCCTCGTTGTCTTAGGGAATGTGGGGAGGATGGCACACTATTACACACATTATGGGGCTGCCCTCTCGTCGCCAGATACTGGCAGCAGGTCATGCGCACGATCTCACAGGCCCTTGATACCTCCCTCACACCCGAGCCACGCCTTTGTCTCCTAAATATATGGGAGGGCACTGATCTTACACTCAGACAACGGCAATGGGTTACAATTGGCACAATGGTGGCGAAGCGTGATGTGGCGCAGAGGTGGGGGGTGGCAGAGCTACCTACTTTGGCGCTGTGGTGTAAAAACATGGACAAATTGATGTTGACTGAAAGAACTGTCTATAAACTCAGAGCGAACCCAAAGAAGTGGAATAGGGTATGGGAGGCTTGGAATAGGTACAGAGGGGACCTGTGTGACCCGCTGCAGGAAGATGAAGACGAGGACTCAGATGATGAGGAGGAAATGATTGGTTAACCTGTGGGTTCCTGCGGGGTAGGTTTAGAAATTTACTCTTGTCCTTGGGAATTCAGCCCACGCTGTGCTGGGGGGTGATGGGGGTTGGCCTGGGGGTCGGCGTGTTCTACTAGCATCTCTTTTTTATATTGCTTTATGTCTATACACTACTATTGAGCCACTACGTTTGGTTTGGTTTTTATTTTTCATAAACGGAACGAAACAAAAATGAACTTTAAAAGTAAAACTTCATGGCTCCGATAATTACATCCTGATGGTCTGCCACATCATCCTCATCCTGTGCTGCCGGACCGGAGGGTTGTCGGCTGAATAGCTGTGTAGAAGTACGTGGTGTTTATGTTTATCTCCTGCCATGATTACTGTGTAAATGTACTGCTGTTAAGTGGATGATGAATGTCAATAAAGGTTTTACACCAAAAAACAAAAACAAAAAAAAACAACAAAAAAAACAAGGGGATCTACATAGCAGCATTATGGCTGATAATCTGGTACTCTCTAACCATACAAAGGTGAGGAAGAACTCGCAGAAACCACCCCTACCTTTATTGGACAAAGTTCTAACTCCATTATTGATCACATATTGATTTCTGCCAACTTAGTCGACTTCATCAAATATTAGGCCATCTGGAGTCAAATAGTGACCACAACCCACTTTAATTATTTACTGGAGTTAGGGGAAATACATCTGGTCTAGAACAGGTTGTGAGATGTTGGACCCCAAACCAGTAGCTTAAGGTCATAGATTGAAGTGGTCAAAGGTTGCGTCACAGACATTATTAGGAAACTTAACTCTCAGGTGTGATCAGGACATTTGCATTTGTTCAGAGGCCATTACTGACTCCGATGGATTGTTACTTACATTCCATGGGTAAGTTCATTCCTTCCATCTGTAAGTTCATCTACGAGAGCATAACCATTCTGGGTGGGAAATCTAGGACCCCCGAAAAGTGAATGGTTTGTCCACAATTGCACAAAGTCTCACCAAAACTTGCTCTTAAGAAAATCCCAAGAAACAGCAAGGAAGCTGCCCTATGTGGAAAGGCTTACAAGATTGCACTTGTCAAAACGCTATTAGTAAAGAAGCCTGGGATCAACTTCTTCAGGTCTATACTTTTCAGAATAGTGCCAGATTTTGGGAGATAGTAAACTATGCATATTTTACAGGTGCCTCCAATTGTTTGTTGGAATGCCACATACCCCGAAACTTGGGTAGAGCATTTTCAGGCGGCATAAGGCTATGACTCTGCTGATATATCAGACTCTGCTGTGAAGGTTATGTATGGTAAATCTAACTTAGTTTTCCATGAAGAAGAGCTAACTGAGGCAATAGCGTGCATGTCTAAAAACAAAGTGCCCGGCCCAATGGTGTACCCGACGATTTTGTTTTAAAACAGATTCTGCTTAAACTTTTGACTACTGTTTTAAATTAATCAGTAATAGAAAGCATCTCTCAATTATGCTCTAGGTCAATCATAACTCCTGTGTTCTAAAAAAGAGAAAGAATTGACCCACACTGCCATAGACCAATATCACATGGGAAGAGTCATTCTCGCTAAGTTGTCATGGTTGGATGAAAATAAAGTTTTGTCCGATTTACAGTATGGTTTTAGAGCGGCAGAAGCATCCTGGACCAAGGCCTGAAATTGCAGTTGATCAAAGGCAAGTACACTATCACCAAGGTAGCCAATTACGTCACTGCACCATTTCTGGTCTCCCGGGGACTCAGACAGCGATGTATACTGTCCACCCTCTTATTTACATTTAATAATAATGATTTGGAGAAGACACTATGTACAGCCTGTAAAGCCATCCCCTACCGGGTTTCCCATTTCATTCCCACTCACATGTATGCTGATGATGCAGTGTTGTTAGCAAGGACTGCGGTGGGTCTGCACCATCTGCTCAATTCATTTCGTAGTTTTATTAATAATTTGGACCCGTGTACAACGTTCGTAAATCACACCTCATGCTTGGTACATGGAGTAAACATATCCTGGAGGGGGGGCAAGATTTCTAGCGTAAAAGCCTTCCCTTACCGCAGGGTCTTATTTGATGAGGGTTCATGCCCCCCACACCTCTTACTAAGAGCTAAATGGAATGCTATGGCCAGGGCAGTGGCCGTGGTGTTTGACTTTGCCAGCCACTAGGGGGTCAAGCCTATCAGTGCACTGATTAATATCTATTTGCCTAAATGTTGTGCTGTAGTATCTTATGGCAGTGATATCTGTGGCTATAAAAAGGCCTCTGAGTTACAAGTAACCAGGAATAGGTTTTTGAGATGTCTAATTTTGGTACCTCAACCTGTGGCCTCTTTCGTTGTGCAGGAAGAGTTAGGGGGTCTGTTATATTTCTGATGTGTTAACCCTACAACCCTTACTCAGATGGGTTTCAATATAGCACTTTTGAGAGAAAATAATTCTCGCAACAAAGACCTGCCTTCAATTTCTTACAGATGCTGCAAAATGAATACATTTGCCTGAATGTTGCCAATTTTCTAATAGGCGTCATTAGAGCCAAAAAGAGAAGAGGTTGATAGTGATTTTATGGGATGATTGTTCATGTGTTTAAGAAGGCGGCGTGCTTTCTTAATTTTTTTTCATGACTAATATGATTTTTAACCACTTCCGCGCGGATGACAAAGCCAGCTCGTCATGGGCGTTACCTGCGCTACGCGCATGACGAGCTGGCTTTGTCACGTAACCCGCGATTTTTGAAAATCCAGCGCACAGCGGGAAAACGTGGTAGCGCGGAAGCGGTTAAAAGATTTTATCAAAATTATATATTTGTCAGTTTGATTCAGTATTTATGTATCACATTGCTGATTATAATGTGTTGTACGCACTTTTTATGGTTTTAAGTAACAGAATAAAGATTATTTTAACTGACTTTGTCCCAGTCTAGTGCAACCAGATATCCCTGATAGCGATTTTTGCTTCTTAGCGCTATTCTACCTAAAAACTTTGAAATTCAGTACCTCCAGTTCTACCAATTGGATTTTTGTCGTTTGGGTCTTGCTTTATTTGTTAAATTAGGCTCTCGTCTATTGGTATAACCTGGTATGGAATCTTTTTGTGTGGTGTTTTCACTGCTTACTATTTGATGTGTTGAACAAATACTACATATTGTCTCTAAAGTTAAGCCTGACTACTCTGTGGCAAGCTATCAGACAAAGGTTGATTTAGGGGTTGTCTGCTTCTTACCCTGACTAGGATTGTAGTTGCTGCTTGACGCAGACTCATATCCCAGTCAACCACCAACCCAAGTTCTAACAGTGAGTACCAGATTTCTGAAGTCCCCTATGTTTAGCACTGGTGAAAGTGTCAGACAAAAGGCCTGAAACAATGGATGTAACTCAGGGGATCAGTGTGGTTGCAGAAAGGTGGTTAATAGAGACAGGGGAGACACTCACAATTCCGCCGCCACCGCCGAGAGTCACACCAGTGCAGAGAAGCTCGCTGGATTCACCGCCGCCACCACCAAAAGTCAAAGGGCATCGGACTCCGCGCCGCCGCTCCGGGAGACTACAACTCGCGGCGGCGCGTGCAGAGTGACGCGGTCACGCCCTGAAAGCGCCAACAGAGGGATAAAGGAAGGAGAACCCCGGCAGAGCGGGGGAGACACTCACAATTCCGCCGCCACTGCCGAGAGTCACACGAGTGCAGAGAAGCTCGCTGGATTCACCGCCGCCACCGCCAAGAGTCAAAGGGCATCGGACTCCGCGCCGCCGCTCCGGGAGACTACAAATCCCGGCAGGCCTTGCGGCGGCGCGTGCAGAGTGACGCGGTCGCGCCCTGAGAGCGCCAACAGAGGGATAAAGGAAGGAGAACCCCGGCAGAGCGGGGGAGACACTCACAATTCCGCCGCCACTGCCGAGAGTCACACGAGTGCAGAGAAGCTCGCTGGATTCACCGCCGCCACCGCCAAGAGTCAAAGGGTATCAGACTCCGCGCCGCCGCTCCGGGAGACTACAAATCCCGACGAGGACAGCCCTGAGGAGGGCGAGGTGCGGGAAATGGTGTCTGGGGGGGGCATTCTAATGTCTCTCACAGTGTGTTGCAGGCACCAGTGGTGCCGAGTCGTCAAGGCCACGAGTGCTCGGCCCCTCGGTGAGGGCTCCCCGGAGGGCGGACGACGGTTCTCGTACGGAGTGGAGGACGGAATCCAGTCAGCCTCCTTTATTACGCCCAGGTGAGGCTGGGGTACATTCTGTGCGACCAAAAATGGTCTCTATTGGTATTGGTGTGGACTTGGTCTCTAATGAAAGTGATGGTAAACTATAAAAAGGTCGTGTGGTTAAAGACCAAGGTGTGGGCACAAACGGTGATGATATAAGTACAAGCTCTAAAGTGGATAGTGGCACTTCCACTGTTGGTTTGGGCACTTCTAAAAATGTGTTACACAGTACAGAGCTAAAAATTCAAAAGTTGCCGTATATGGGGGTTACCAAGCCCTTGGGGGCTCATTTAATGCTCAGCACAAAAGAACGTATTTGGAACGGTGAGTATGTGGAACTGCTGAAATTGTTACATAAGGAGGTTCGGGCCAAGGAAGGCTCTAAGGAGGAAGAGTATGAACTGGCTAAGCGCCCTAAAGTTCTGTTAAATATTGAGAATTGGACGGCGGCCTTTTTAATATATGCCAGCGTCTATTGTGAGAAGTTTCCTGAGCGCTGCGTATCATTATTTAAATATATGGATGTCATTCGAAAGGCTCAGATTACAAGAAATGATTTCGCATGGGCTCAGTATGATGAGTTTAGGGCGCGCATGGCTTGGGACCCAGAGGCGAAATGGGGGGAGTTGGACACTGACCTTTGGCAGCATACCATGGGTTCGTCTGCTAGTGGTAGAACTATTTTCACAGCTAGCGGTTTTCCTTTAGTTTATCGCCCCTTTCAGGCTCGTCCCACCCGGGGAGGGGTGGGAGCCAGTTCTACCACGCAGTCAACTACAGGCATGTGCTGGGATTTTAACAAGGGGGTGTGTAACAGATAATTCTGTAAGTTCCGGCACGAATGTTCCCAATGTGGCAGGAAAAATCATCCTTTGTCCAGATGTTGGGGTCCCAGGCCTTCGGGAGGTCCACAAGGTTCACAGCAGGGTACAGGAGCTTATGTCGCGCCACAGCAACCCCCAGCTCCCAGGGGAGGGAAGTCATCAGCCGGTGCTGGGCCCAAAGGCTCGTACACCGGTTAATGTCATTAACTTGGCTGCCGCTTTGCGGGACTATGTGCCCGCGAGGCTGCGGTCGTTTTTGTTATCTGGTTTCCAATTTGGTTATCGGTTAGGTTATGAGGGACCTCGTTTGAGACGTTGGTCAAAAAATTTGAAGTCAGCAAGCGAACATCCTGCTATAGTGCAAGCAAAATTGGACAAGGAAGTGAGTGAGGGTAGCATGGCAGGTCCTTTTGATGATTGGCCTTTGGTGAATTTGATTGTGTCCCCTATTGGAGTGGTCCCCAAAAAGGAGCCTGGGCAGTTTCGGCTCATCCAGCATTTGTCCTGGCCAGAGGGTGAGTCTGTGAATGATTTTATTGACAATGACGCTGCCTCTGTGTCTTACTCTTCTGTTGATGTGGCTATGCAACTGGTAACGGCAGGCCCTGCTGCTTTAATGGCAAAATGCGATATTAAATCTGCATTTCGACTGCTTCCAGTCCATCCTGAAGACTGGAGTCTTCTGGGCATCCATTTCCTTGGTAAATGGTACGTGGACAAAGCACTGCCAATGGGTTGTTCTATATCATGTGCATTGTTTGAAACCTTTAGTACGTTTCTGCAATGGTTTTTTACTCAACGAAGTGGACATGAGTTGGTCACGCACTACTTGGATGACTTCTTCTTTGTGGGCGCAGCAAATTCATTGGACTGCCATAAGGCTCTCACAACGTTTCAGTCCTTGATGAGTCATTTGGGCGTACCATTGGCTCCCGAAAAGACCATGGGTCCTTGCGCGACCATGTCTTTTTTGGGAATTGAACTTGACTCGCATTTGATGCAAGCTCGTCTTCCTATTGAAAAGAAACAGAAAATGCTGGATTTGGTGGGAGCAATGTTGGGAAAGGAAAAAGTGTTGGTAAAGGAGATTCAAGTTCTGCTGGGGCACCCTACCTTTGCTTGCAGGGTGGTCAGGGCGGGCCGGACTTTCTGTAGGAGGTTGGGTAGAGCTCTGTCTGGTCATTCCCTACCACATCATCGAGTGAGGCTGTCAGCGGGGGTCAAGGAGGACCTGCGTATGTGGATTTTCTTTTTACATTCCTTCAACGGTGTGCCCTTATGTCGTGAGGTGGACTGGTGTTGGGATGTGCAAATATTTTCTGATGCAGCAGGCAGTGAGGGTTTTGGACTTTACTGGCAGGGAAAATGGTGTGCTCAGCAGTGGCCGGAACACTGGAAGAACGGAGGCAGGAGTATTGCCTTTTTGGAATTGTTTCCTGTCGTGGTGGCCGTTACGTTGTGGGGTCAGGATTTGGCCCTTAAAAAGGTGCTTTTTCGCATTGACAATATGGCTGTGGTTCAAGTGATTAATAAACAGTCGGCCAGGGACCCTCAGATCCTAAAACTCCATAGAGTGTTTGTGTTGGGATGTCTGAAATATGATATTTGCTTTCGGGCCCTGCATGTTCCTGGCGTGGACAATGACATTGCGGATGCTTTGTCTCGTTCACAGTGGGAGAGATTCCGTGGGCTTGCTTTGGAGGCAGACGAGGAGCCGACTCCCATGCCGGACCATCTGTGGACGGTAGGCAACACAGGGTTATTCAATTGGTTCTAGGCTCCCTGGCTCCTTCCACTAAATTGGCGTATGAGTTAGCCTGGAACGAGTTTTTGGCGTCGGGTGCCTGTAAGAGAGAGCTGGCTTGGCAAAGGTCTGAAGATGTTGTTCAGTTTATTTTGCGTCTCATGGACAGGGATTTATCCAGAGTTACCATTGCTGGCAAGCTGGCAGGTGTTTCATTTATGGGAAAGCTGTTATGGGGATATGCCCCGTCGGCTGGAGAGTTGGGTAGGAGAATGTTAGAAGGGTGGTCTCGGGAGCGGGGCTCTGTTCGAACCCTTCGGTCCCCTTTATCATGGCAGAAACTGTTCCACGTTATTTCTGTACTGCCTGTTGTATGTACTGATCGAGTAGAAGCTTGTTTGTTTGCCACTTTGATGGTATGGATGTTTTTTGGGGCGTTCCGGGTGTCTGAGTTGCTGGGAAATAAAACTGCTCGAGGTCTTCTGTGGGGGGGGACGTTCAGTTGTCGGTTAAGGGAGTTCATGTTTGGCTCTCTCATTCGAAAACGGACCAGAGAAGTTCTGGCAAGGGGGTTTGGTTGGAGGCGGTTTCCTCTCCGGAGATGTGCCCTTTACGCTGGGCTCATTGCTGGAAAGAACTGTCGGGTGGGGTTTTGGTTCACCCGGTTTTTTGTCATATGAATGGTTCCTTGGTGTCTAACTATCAATTGCGCATGGTACTGCGTAAAGCGCTGCGTCATATTGGCTTGGACGACACGCTGTATGGTACGCACTCATTCAGGATTGGGGCGGCCACAGGGGCTTTTAATAGGGGTTGGTCGAGGGAAGATATCATGGGTCTGGGGCGCTGGACTTCAACCTGCTTTCAGCGCTATGTCAGGAGCGAAGCTAGTGGAGCGCATGCGTCCTCTTCTGTTTTGCCTGTCTGATACTGTTTTCTTTTTCAGGTTCCGTGGCTGGTCCTCGCGCTGCTTTTCTAACGGTGTGGATCGTGGGCCATTCGTTCGTTAAACGGGCGCAAGTTCAAGCTCGACAAAGTTATTTTGGAACATTGTTAGATTTTAATGACCGCTTATTTAACATTGTGTGGAAAGGTAAAGGGGGCATGTTGTGGAAAGAATTAATTCCTGCTCTCAATTCCTGGATGGTAGGTGGGGTTTGTCCTGATGTGCTGGTTCTCCACCTGGGTGAAAATGATTTGGGTTCAGTGAAGGGTGTCGTTCTTCTCCGGGCAATGAAGAAAGATCTGTCTTTGATACATAAGCAGTGGTCTGGGTGTCATGTTTTGTGGACAGAGTTGATCCCCAGGAGGGTTTGGAGGAACGCTATAAAGCCGAAGGCGGTCGATAAATCCCGTAGAAAGCTTAACTTGGAAGTTTCTAGGTTCTGTAGAGACCTGGGTTTTGGGCGTATCGTCCACAGCGATATTAAGTATGATGCGGTTGAATTTTTTTTAGAGGTGATGGTGTTCATTTGTCCCGGATGGGGATGGATTTGTACCTCCTAGAGCTGCGCGAGGTCTTGTCTCGCTGTTTGATGGTTCAGCACTTTGTAGGTGAATAGTGCGTTGGTTAATTGTTTTGCTGTTTTTTCCTTTTCCCCCCCTCCTCTCCCTGGTTTCCCCCTCCCGTTTTTGCTTGTTGGTGGGGGGCAGAAAGGTGGGGTTCTTTCCCTACTCGGTCTTTCTCCCCACTGCTTTCTGGGTGGCGGTTTATTCTGTAATTGTCAGTTTTGGGCCAGGTTTGGACCCGTTAGTTGTGAAGTGGGATTTTGTTGGGGGAAGTTTTATACAGATTGAGGTTGTGTTCAGAGAATATGTGTCGGGGATATGGATCAGTTGGTTTATAATTGGGATTTGGTAATTAGGATTTTGGTATTGTGATGTTATAATGTTATTGGGGTTTTTGTATGGTTTATTATGTGTTTGGGTATGTACGGGTGGGGGCCGGTGTGATGGAGGGTTAGGGGTGGGGGCGGGGTTTGGGGATTTCAAATATAACGAACAAAATTGGTTATGGTTTTAGATTGTTAGGCTGTTGCCGAGGTTGTGGTATTTGTAAATGTGCACCTGTTCCAATAAAGCGGCCTTTTTCACACTCTATTGGTTGTCATGGTCTGCTCACTCTCCCCCACCCCTCTCTCCCAAGGGGGGCTTGGGGGAGGGCAGCCGACCCCTGGGAGGTCTCCTCCCCCGGGCGGTTTGGGAGATCTGGGTGGGGCCTTCCTTCTAGCAGATTCCATTTGGCCTCCTTTTGGGCTATTTTGGTAGGGTTAGGAGCCCAGCCTATAAATGGGCGGGGCTCCCTTTATCGGGCACCATTTTGGGCTTAGGTGACCTGGTGGCCGGTTGATTCCTTAGCTAGTTTTTTGTCCCTCCCTCCCTCCCTTAATTTCTGGGCTCTTCTTTTCTGCTTTTCTCCCTGTTTTAATTATTTATTTGGCGGCTGATTGTAACAGGTGGGCATAGGGTTTTAGCTTTGTTTCTTTGTCGCTTGGGACAGGTGCGTGGCGGTTTATTCTGTAATTGTCAGTTTTGGGCCAGGTTTGGACCCGTTAGTTGTGAAGTGGGATTTTGTTGGGGGAAGTTTTATACAGATTGAGGTTGTGTTCAGAGAATATGGGTCGGGGATATGGATCAGTTGGTTTATAATTGGGATTTGGTAATTAGGATTTTGGTATTGTGATGTTATAATGTTATTGGGGTTTTTGTATGGTTTATTATGTGTTTGGGTATGTACGGGTGGGGGCGGGTGTGATGGAGGGTGAGGGGTGGGGGCGGGGTTTGGGGATTTCAAATATAACGAACAAAATTGGTTATGGTTTTAGATTGTTAGGCTGTTGCCGAGGTTGTGGTATTTGTAAATGTGCACCTGTTCCAATAAAGCGGCCTTTTTCACACTCTATTGGTTGTCATGGTCTGCTCACTCTCCCCCACCCCTCTCTCCCAAACGTTTATAGCTGGCCTAATTTCAGGATTTCTTTCTTTAACCGAGGCATTTGGAGCCAAGAGAAAGATAAAAAAAACAAAAGTGCTCAATGTTGAAGTAAACGAGATGAGATAAAGTGTTCATTTCAATTTAGAGACAAGTAGAGCCGGTGTGCATTACAAACTAGGGTTGTGCGCATTTTAAAGCATCAGCACGTGGCAATATTATTCTGGGTACAGCTGGCATTAGCCCATGTGTTTAAGATTTGAAAAGCACTGCTTTTTTGTAAGTCCAACACATTTTGGTGTGGTGTAGTGCAGTGCAGTACGGGCATTCGACTCCCCCAAGGCTTGAAACATTTTTCTCTCATAATAGCGCAAACACAATCATTTCATTTGACAGTCCCAGCCACTAATTAGCATGGGCTGCGACACAAAACTTAAATTCACTCCAACATACCCTCAACAAAAAGTGTTCATTTTAAATAATATTGGTATTGCCGCAGCAGAACCGTAAAATTCAAAGAAACATTAAAGTATTACCTTGATATTTGTGTGTAAAGTGCCTCTGCATGCATTTTCCTGCCAGAGTAATGCCAAGACCATGTCCTTTTTTATTTTAGATTACCTTAAGCACTGCTGCCTAGTTCATGAACTAGTTAGTTTTCTGTTGATTAAAAATTGTCTTTTTGCCACAGTGACCAACTGCTCACTCACAGACGTCTGAAACCACATCTGAAACAGTCTTGTACTGTCTCTACCAGTGTATGGCATACTCTCTATAGCTAAACTGGTATGCGATTAATAAATGTAAGTCTAACGACACTATCCTATGCATGTAGTAACTGGATAAATTATGACAAAAGACTAAGGGCCATATGTATCATCATCACCATTTGCGATTTCTAAATAGCGATTTTTAAGGAATCGCTATTTAGAAATCGCAAAATGGTATGCATGTAGAAAATCGCTATTTTTTAGCGATGTCCAATTATTCCTTATTTGAGAATTCGCAATTTGCGAATTCGCAAGTAAGGAATAATTTCCCATTCATTTCTATGGGCCAGGAGGCCCATAGAAATGACTGTGAAATAATTCGCAATTTGCGAATTCGCAATTTGCTAATCGCAATTTGAGAATTATTCCAAGGGTGCAAGGGTGTCTCAAGGACACCCTGCTGCACCCATAAAAATTACATGTGTGTGCATATGGCGCACATACATGCCCAATGGGCATGTATGTGCATCATATGCCATCCTCACAAATGCACAATTGTGCATATTTACAAGAAATCGCAAATTACCACCAACTACCAGTTGGTGGTAATTTGCGATTTCTAAACCTGAATTCGCGATTTTGAAAAGCTTCATACATAGCATTTAAGGAATCGCAAAATTGTGATTCCTTAAATGCTTAAGCAAAATAAGGAATCGCAATTTTTTGTGATTCCTTATTTTGCTAATTTTTCATACATTTCAAAATCGGAAATAGGCCGTTTGCGATTCGCTAAGGCCGAAATTCGCAGAATTTCGGCCTTATCGAATCGCAAACGGCTTGATACATATGGCCCTAAATGTTATCCATTATTAGTTTAAATTGTTTACTATAGCAATTATAATTAGCTTCTCACCTCTTCGGAATCATGTTTTGGGATTATGTTCGTGTTTAGCTCATCTGCATACATTTGCCTGCCTAGTGAATGTGGAGATAGTCGGCCTCATTTCGGTGGCGGTCAGACGAGCAGCCGAGTGCCATTGCCTTGGGCAGATGTCTGACCGACTACATGTAGGTGGTTCCAACTGCCCAATTACAATGCGTCCGCCGTGGAGGCATTTGGAAAACGGCTCTTTTCCATTACAGCTTGTGCTGCGGTCCTAGAAAAGGGCTTCAGCCTAAGCAGCAGTGGAAAAGGGCAGTTTTCAAACATCCATGCACCGTGTGCCAGGCACCATGTGGGGGGGGGAGGGGCATCATATGTGGCCCACGGGTTCATAGCGGAGGCCCGTGGGGGACGGGCACCTTGCTAAGGGCCCCAAAGTCTCATTTCGTCTGCCTTCACCTGGCGGTCGGACCGACATATAAAGAAGGCAGAGGGAAGAGGGTAATCGTAATTCCTACGGCAGTACCTCTGCACCAATTGTAGGGAATCCGCTCCGACCGACGACATGACAGGCTCCTTGAGCCTGTGGGAGATGGTTGTTGGTCCCTACGCCTGCTGCGCTGTTATGGTCCGCATCAATAGGCAGCGGTCAGACCGCAGCCAGAGATGTCAGACGGACGGCCACAGACGGCCTGTTGGAGGCGATCGGCCCAACATCATACTTGGGCTCAGTATCCTCCCCACTTACCAACCCCTCCTGTGGAAGGTATCCTGAATCGTCCCAACCCTTTCCTTAGGGCACTTAAGGGATTACCTGTGGGTGGTTCCATAGATTCGTCATGGGACAAGATTCAGATCCGAAACGAGTTCATCTTCAACAGTCTGGGCACTATGGACTTCGCTGGACTTCACTTTAGGAACTGAGACTGCATCTAGGAAGACTCCTGCAGCTCCTGGTCCCATCGTCCTGTTAGTCTTCTGCGTCGTCTGTGCCTGGGCTCCATACAGGTTCTTCTACAGGCCTGTGGACATCCAAGACACCCGAAGGAATCTCCCTTGAAGTGAAGGAGCCACTTACCAGCATCTACAGGCACCGCAACAAAGCTGTCCGGTCTGCTGTTCCTACTCTCCTACAGACTCTGAAAGGTTCAGCAACACAGGTGGTGGTACTGCAACTCCCTCGAGGCCTGCACTGTCTTCACAGCAAGTGTGACACCAGTATCCCTCGTCCGAACAGCTGGAGCAGTATCCATGTGCACTGCGTCAACTTGCCATTGCCAAGGCTTGACTTTCTTCACCAGTGATTTTCGTCCTCTAAGAAGCTCCAGCCTCAAGCATCTCCTGCAGCCAAGATATTCGCCTGCACTGCATCCTCTGCACCGTGGCCCTTCATCTTTTGGTGAGCTGCCCGAGGTCCTCTTGCGACTCCTGTGCCTTCAGCCCGTGCATCCTCTTGAGAGTCTTCTTTGGCTCCAGTCTGCTCTCCTGCTAGTACGGGGCCTAGTCTGACTTACCTGCTCCTGGTGAGTCTCTTGGAGCTTGCTGGTCCCAACACTGCACTTTTTTCTAATACAACATTTGTTGCTGTTGTCAAGGATTGTTGGTGCTCCTGCCACCGACCATGTGGCTCTTGACATCTAATGTGGGACAGCTTTTAAATGGCTCATAGTCTTCCACAGCATCACCTGGTCTGCACAGCTGCAACTTCACGGGCATCTCTCAACTCTACTGCATCTCTGACATCCGTCGGCATTCGTCTTCCTTGCCTCCTGGTCACTACTGAGTGGCATAGACTCTGTCCCCTCTGCTTGCAGGTACCGCTCATCTTGAAACCACCTTTGGGTTCTATTGGACTGTTTCACCTGCTTCGCCAGCGGCATCTTCACAGAAATCTTCCATTGTGGTCTACACCGGTTTCCAACGTCACTTCGTTTCACTTGTGGGTTTGGTAGGTTTCCCTAGATGTCCACTGAGACTGTGGCCAAAAACCCAGGTGACCCCCTTGCAAAACCGGGTTGTTTTGTGATAGGTAATTGTGATGGCTCCACAACACGTTTTGGGCCATTTCCTGTCGCGGGCATTAGGCTTACCCTCACAAGTGAGGTACCATTTTTAGGCTTTGGGGAATGTGGGGTGGGTGGAATGTTGTGGATCCACAAAGGTTCCAGAACTTTCCATCACAGAAATGTGAGGAAAATGTGTTTCATTTTACAAAGTTTGTGGTTTGCAAGGGATTCTGGGTCACAAAACCTGGTGAGAGCCAGACAAGTCACCCCATCCTGGATTACCCTGTGTGTCTAGTTTTCAAAAATGTATATATTTTCTAGGTTTCCCTAGATGCTGGCAGAGCTAGGATTCAAAATCTACAGCTAGGCACTTTGCAAAAAAAAGGGTCAGTTTTCACTGTAAAAATGTGGTGTGTCCACGTTGCGTTTTGAGCCATTTCCTGTCGTAGACAATAGCCCTACCCACACAAGTGAGGTACCATTTTTATTGGAAGACTTTGGGGAACGTAGGGTAGGTAGAATTTTGTGGATCCACACAGATTCCAGAACTTTCCGTCACAGAAATGTGAGGAAAATGTGTTTTTACCAAGTTTGAAGTTTGCAAGGGATTCTGAGTAACATAACCTGGTGAGAGCCAGACAAGTCACCCCATCCTTGATGCCCCTGGGTGTCTAGTATTAAAAAAATGTAAAGGTTTGCTAGGTTTCCCTTAGTGCCGGCATAGCTAGGGTTCAAAATCTACTGCTAGGCACTTAGGAAAAAAGGGTCAGTTTTTACTGTAAAAATGTGGTGTGTCCTTCTTGCGTTTTGGGCCGTTTCCTGTAACGGGAACTAGGCCAACCCACACAAGTGAGGTATCATTTTTATCGGGAGACTTAGGAGAACTCAGAATTGTAGGGCCACTGTGATTACCTATTGACTTTCTATGCATTTCTGCCTTCCTAATATAGACAATGTGTAAAAAGAAATCACAATTCACAGGCTAGTATTGGTAACCACAATTTCAAAGATGTGCAAATATCTACTGTTCCTAAACTCTATATTTTATTACAATTTTGGAAATACATAGGTGTCTTTGATACCCATGTTTCACTCTTTTCATTTTACCAAATTAATTGCTATATACTCGGTACACAATGAAAAACCACTGCAAGACGCTGCTCAGTTATTGGCTCTGGGTACCTCAGGTTCTTTTTAAACCTGCAAGTCCTATATATTCCCACAACCAGAAGGGTCCAGCAGATGTAACGGTATATTGATTTCAAACATCTGTCATACTGCGAAGTTACAGGTGAAAACATTGGCACAACAGTCTGGTTTTTTTTAACTCATTTTCAATTTTTCTGATTTTCAACTGTTAGTTGCTATAACAAAACCTTGAAGGATCTACGCAAATAACCCCTTGCTGAATTCAGAACTGCATCTACTTTTCAGAAATGTATAGCATTCCGGGATCTATTATTGCTTTCATACACATTTCTACCACTAACTGGAAGGAGATTGAAAGCAGAAAAAGTAGCAAAAATAGGCTATGTTCCAATGAAATGCCAAATCTATGTACAACATTTTGGTTTTCTGACAAACGTCTGCTTGTCCCAAAAAGCTGGGAAGATGATGAGTTCAGCACCACAAACCATTTTTTGATACAATTTGCAAGGGGAAAAAACAGACTCTTTCTTCTGCAACACTTAGCCGCCATTTCTACCCCCCGCCCTCTCTCCCCCCCAAAAAAGGTTTGCTGTACTTTGGCTAATTTCTGGGTCCTCCCCAGGGGAATCTACAAACCCTGGATACCTTTAAAATTCCTATGATGTTGGAAGAAAAGGGCGCAAATTTGGCGTGGATACCTTATGTGGACAAAATGCTACAGGGGCCTATGCACGAACTACCCCAAATAGCGATAAAAAAGGCTTAGCACAGGGGGAGAAAAGGCCTCGCAGCAAAAGGGTTAAGAGAAAGTGAAGCACATGTGATATTACTGCAGAAATTATTTTATTAAGACAAGAATGTAAAGCTGTCATGTTAAATCAAAGATGAGTGAAGCAAGTTGGTGCCACTAATCAAGAGTACTGTACTGAATATGTAGCTGTTATTAGAGTACATGAGTTGAGATAGTATACTTTAAGTCTGACGAGTGTGGGAGATAGTGCACTATAAGTCTCAGAAGGGAGGCGGTTGGATAATTGCTGAGATTAAAGGAAAGCTCAGAAAAACTTTGTTACACTGGTTGCCTACTATGGCTTCAATGTTACCTGCCTAATGCAACTTTTTACTATCTATTAGAATCTAGATCTATAATTATAGGGTGAGATTTTAATACTCTACTAAAACAGTTAAGGCAGATCATCAGATCGATCCCAGTTCAACTCCCCGAAAGCACTGGCTCACTTGTTGTCCATGATAGAGAACCTAATTTATGTGATGTATGGCAGAGGAAAGAGAATAAGCGTAGAGTTTATATATTCCATAGTTAAAAGTATGGTCACAATACCAGATTAGACTACTTTCTTATTAATGCAAGGAGATAGACAAGGTCCAGAAGATAAAACACCTTCCTATGTATTTATTGCATCATGCAGCCATATATCTGCAAATTAAACTGCTAGGTTAGACTACAAATAAGAGATGAACTCTTGATAGAAAATTCCTTCTTTAGTTAGAGGTGGTGTTGGAGGCACAAAGAAAACCTAAAGATGTTTTCAGTTTAAATCTAGGGTCAGCACAAATTAATCTAGTTTGGAATGCATATAAATCCTTTTAGAGAGGGATACTGCAAATGATATCAGTAGCCCTGAATTAAAAATGGAAACAGGATATGGAGCAATTAGAGAGAGATTGCCAGTTGCCTCACTTGAAAATAAAAAGTAATAGATGTCAGATAATCTCTAAAGGACCTTGAGTTTAAATTTAGAATACAAATGGAAGAGAAGGTGAGACAGCAGTGAAAGGTAAGCAAGATTAGGAATTTGGAGTACATAGAAATGTGTGGAAAGCTGCTGGCAAGGCAGGTCAACGTGGATAGAAACAAGAATTAGATTAAGGAGATAGTTGACAAAAAAAACAAAATTGCATTTGGTGGGATAATTTTGAAGAATATTTTTTCAGATTTTTACAAGAAGTATATTCAGAAGACATTAATCCGAACAGAGAAAAGTTAGAAAGTTGGTTGAAAGATAGACCGCTACCTAGGCTTACCTTCAAACAACAGCAATTTCTGAGTGGAGAAATACTAGGTACAAAAACATTAGTAGCAATTAAGAAACTTAAGAGAGGGAAAGCAGTGGGAACAGATGGGATCCCCTGTGAATTATATATCCAAATAAGTAAAAACAAAAGTGATCTCTATCTGTCTAAGACTATTCAACTCTATTCTTCTGGAAGGCTCGCCTCCACCACCATCATGGAGAGAGGCAACTCTCTCTTTGATATTGAAGCCTGATAAAAACCCCAATGAGTGCCAATCATAGCGCCCTTAAAAACTGCTAAATTGCAATTACAAGATTTTTTGAGCATTTTAGTTAATCACTTAAACAAGGTGGTAGGTAATGTAATACATGAAGATCAAAGGGCTTTTTGCCTGAGTGGTATTTGGAGGAGTCAACACATATGTTGATTGGTACGATGGATTAAGCAACTGCTGATTCTGTCCCCTTAGCTACATTAACCCTAGATGCGTCTTAGGGTGCTGACCGAGTAAATTTGGAGTATTTAATGATTGTTCTAGATCACTTTGGAATAGGGGAAACATTCTGAAGAGTACTGCTGATGATAAATAGTTACCCAAGGGCGAGTGTACTAATGAATGATAGTTTAACCTCACCAGTGCTTGTGACTTCATCCAAGAAATATTAGCCTCAATAAACAACTAGAATATCTTTTAGATGCACTTTATTCTGAGCTCACAGCCCAGGTCAGATTTGGAGCCAACTAAGATCTTCTGAACCTTTTAACCTAGAACAGGGGTGTGGCAAGGATGTGTCTTAGCCCCTATTTTATTTATTTGATAAATTAATAATCAATTTTTTGATCAAGTCTTGGCAGGTTATTCCGACAGTGCATTCTAGGTTGATCCCAGTTCTGCTGTATGCTGAAGACGAAGTCTTGCTGGCCTGTACCTCCAATGGGCTGAAAATATTAGTGAATGTGGTTAAGAGTTTTATGGGTGACCTTGATCTTATGACAAATTTTAATAAACCTCTGTAGGAGACTAGCTTAGTAAATGGTGCTCACTTATGTAAGTGTAGCACCCAGCACTAATCCAGACGACCCATATGGTGATGGATTTTAGTGGTCTTAGACAACCTTAGAAAGCTCTTTAAGTGGTAGCTGTGGAGAGCAGCCTTCAGGCTTAGTCCAGAAGGAGTGTAAAGCAGCTTCTTTTATCAGTACTTATTCTTATACTGTAGTTAAGTTTCTAAATACTAAACACCCGGGGAAGTACAGGGAGGTATGGTTTTTGTGAACCCCCCATGTTTCTGCCCAGAATCCATGGCAAACCTCAAATTTAGCTGAAAACCCCCACTTTTTCCTCACATTTCTGTGTGGGAAAGTTGTGGGATCACTGGGCTGACACAAATTTCCTACCACCCAGCATTCCCCCAGTTCTACCAATAAAAATGGTACTTTACTCGTGTGGGTGGCCCAAGTAAAGGCGACAGGCAAGGGTCCAAAAATTATTGAGGAGACATCAAAATTGAATGTATGACTAAATAACTACTTCCTAAACCACGACTTTCTGAACCACGAAAACTGAACAACGAGCTATGCTAAACCACTGTTTTTTAGAATGACTTCCTAAACCACGAAAGAAAAACACTTTGTGACTGTCCGTTAGATGGCACTATTGTAATAACAATACTTCTTCGAAATATTTTTACATTGCTGATTACCCATTTTATTTTTAATTTATTTATCTTATATTTTAATTTATAGTTATATTTTTTAAAACCTGACAAACTACAAATGATTGTAAATTGTTGAAATTGATATTATGCTTAAAACATTAACAATATCGATTAAGCATATTTTTGATATTAATTTCATATCATTTTATTATTATAATGTTTTTTTTTAACAAAATGTTGACTCACTCTGATTAATTATTTTACAAAAGAATAAAATAAATAATAATTAAATCACTTCTATGTAAAATGTAAATCACCTACCTGACAACATGGATGGGGAGAGACTCGTGGTGTTTGCATGCTTGCATTATTAAGGTTGGCTACTTCCCAACCTTCCTCTGAGCCAGTCAGCCTGATACTTCCATTCAAGTGTCATGTTGGGGGTGGGGGACGTGCATAGCCTAATTCAAGAAGAATTGCGCGCTATCTCGTCAAAATCTGAGCCATGGAGAATCACGCACCATAGTGTGCCCTGAACTAACAACAGAGCATGCCAGCTGGGCACACAGCACGTACCCAGGAACCAATTTAAATTTTTTCTTAATATTTTGAAGAGGCGTCTCGCTGTCATCTAGCCCTCGAGAAACAATTGTGACCAACAGGAAACGGCTAATTATTGTGCACATTGGATGACTATCACTCCTCAATGCTGATTGGATGTAGTCCCAGCATAGATTATTGGAGGAAACATCTCCCGGAACAGTGGTGTTCACTTGTTTTTGTCATTCTACAGCTGTTATCTTTAACATTGTGCTCATTGCATGGCATTTTGGCTCTTCAGTGGTGATTGGCAGCCATCCAGTTTGCCTCTCTTCCGTTTCCAAGTTTATTTAAGAGGTGGGGGCAGAGATAAGTGACGTGAGCAGGCAGAGAGATGCCAAGCATAATTTTACATTGCAGTCCAGGAAAAGTCGTGGTTTAGGTCTTCGTGGTTTAGATTTTCAGGATTTGTCATGGTTCGGACTTCGTTGCTCAGGTAAGTCGTAATTAATACTTTGTTGTTAAGGATGTTTCCCATCAAAATTACCTATCACAAAACAACCTGGTTTTGCAAAGGGGGGGGGGGTCACATGGGTTTTTGGCCCTGAGCTCGGTGGCCATCTAGGGAAACATACTAAACCCACAAATGTTTGAAAACTAGACACCCGGGGGAGTCCAGGTAGGTAAGGCTTGTGTGGACGCCCAATGTTGTTCTACCCAGAATCCACTGCAAACCTCAAATTTAGGTGAAATAATCCCTTTTTTCTCAAATTTCTGTGTGGGAAAGTTGTGGGATCACGGGCTGTCACAAATTTCCTACCACTCCCAATAAAAATTATACCTCTTTCGTGAGGGTGGACCAAGTACCTGCAACAGGCAAGGGCCCAAAATGTATTGAGGAGACTTCAAAATCACCTTTCACAAAACGACCTGGTTTTGCAAGGGGGCCACCTGTGTTTTTGGGCCTGGGCTCGGTGGCCTTGTAGGGAAACCTACCAAAGCCACATATTTCTGAAACCTAGACACCCAGGGGAGTCCAGGGAGGTATAGCTTGCGAGGATCCCCCATTTTTCTGCCCAGAAACCCAGAATCCCCTGCAAACCTCAAATTTAGCTAAAAAAATAAATCACTTTTTTTCTCAAATTTCTGTGTGTGAAAGTTGTGGGATCACAGGGCTGACAAATTTCTTAACACCCAGCGGTCTCCAAGGTCCCCCGATAAAAACAGTACCTCACTCATGTGAGTGGCCCAAGTACCCGCGACAGGCAAGGGCCCAAAACTTATTGAGGAGACATCAAAATGACCTATCACAAAATGGCCTTGTTTTGCAAGGGTTGTCACCTGGGTGTTTGACCCCATGCTTGGCGGCCATCTAGGGAAACCTACTAAACCACACATTTCTAAAAAATAGACATCCCGAGGAGTCCAGGGAGGTATGGCTTGCATGGACCCCAACATTTTCCTACCCAGAATCCCCTGCAAACCTCAAATATAGCTGACAACATCACTTTGTTTCTCAAATTTCTTTGTGGGAAAGTTGTCAAATCACCAGGCTGACACAAATTTCCTACCACCCAGTGTTTCCCCAGGTCTCCCGATAATGATAACTCATTAGGGTGGGTGGCCCAAGTAGCCGCGACAGGCGCCAAGTGGGTGAATCCCTGCTTGGGGATCGCCCTCCTGGGATGATCCTCAAGCAGGCATCCACTACGGAAGAGTTCCATAGGAAAGGGGAGATTCTCCCCTTTCCAACGATACTTCTCCTGACTTTATACGTGCTCAGGGGGCAGAGATAGCCCCCTGAGCACATAGAAAGCAAAAGGGAAATGAGCCTCTTGGCTCATTTCAATTTCGGTTTCACTGAAATGATGTCAGGTTGACATGCGCGCTGATTGTCATTTCAGGGAAACAAAACAGACAGCCTCAGGAGCTTCTGAGGCTGTTGGTGGGGAAAGGGAATCCCTCTGGTGCCCGCACCAGAGGGATTCCCTGTGCCCTGTGATCGGACGGCTGGGGGCCATCCGACGCACCAAAGGTGCTAAGTGTTTCAAAATCGATCTTTCTTTTAGACCTGCAAACCATTCACATTCCAGCTTAGTATAGACAATACTGTCAAGGTTTTACTTCATTATCAGTACTCATATTTGCGGCTTAAAACTAATCTGTTCTGTGGCATGCCTGACTTCAACTCATCACTATTTGACAACTTTAAAAAATATATATTTTTTTTTCCCCACATGCTCCCTACCTTTTGTTATACCACCCTTGGGCACCCTGCTGAATCTTTTTATAGAAATAAACTATGCCCTTTTCAATTCTTCCTTTTGGGATTTTCATGATTCCAAGCCTTTATTCTACATGTTTCCTCCCACCTGATCTAATGTGCTGTATAAACAAGTCAACCTCTCCCGTTTCAGTGGCACCTACACATCAAAGCCTTATGACACACAACAACCTAGTAATCAAGCTGAACCAGAGATAAAACCATGCTATCATACACAACTCGTACTGTAAAAAGAACCCATAACAGATTAATAAGACAGTTAATAAAATTCAGACAATACAGCTATACGTTTCAAAATAAAAAGTATTAATTAGGATTTAAGAATGCTAGTTTGGGAAGAAAAAACACAAGCAAAATAAACACTCTGGGCTAAAACACTGTACACAAGTAAAAAGAACAACTCAAGAGCTAGCAAAATGCCTTTATTGTCTTAATTAAATGAACCTGTCTGGATATAATTTTAACAACGCACCTTAATAGTAACCTGGTAATTTCACAAAATGATAACACGTTTAATGGTATAGGAATGGAAAAAAGTATTTGGGAAAGCAAACTAGATATACCTGAAAATCAAGGATGTAAAGTTATTCGTAAACTGAAAGATGGTGCCCCAGGCCCTAAAGGAATTCCATTTGCCTTATACAAAGAAAATCCTGCTCTTAGGGCAGAATATATTACGAAAGAATTCAAGAATGCCATTGAGTCATCATCAGTACCAGAAGCATGAGAGGGCACGTTAATATCACCTATAATCAAGAAAGGAGACTGGGCCCTCCCCGGTAATTATCGATTAATTTCGATTAAGAAGTGTGGCTCAATGGTTAGAAGAGGCAGACCATGAAGCAGAAGTCAGACCCGGGACCAGGGTTCAATTTCCGACGCGGCAGGGTCTTGAGCCCAAAATGTCCACGGACTCAATTCTCGCTTCGGTGCCTGCTCGAATCACGGGTTCACACTCTGCAACTCCGGGCAATAGCTTGCTTAATCTCCACTATGGCCCCCCGCGGCGGGATGCCTGGCTTTCACCTTGGGGGTGCCCAGTACGGGTTATCTCACAGGGAAAAACCAGGACGGGTTCCCAAAGCAAGCGCTTAGAGACCGTTGGTGATAATGCGCTATATAAATATAAATTACAATTGCAATTACAATTACAAGACACCAATGCCAAACTTTTTGCAGGAGTCCTACTATCGAGACTATCTACATGGGCTACTGAGAAGCAATAAATTACGCCTAATCAAACTGGTTTTATTCAAGGCCTGGAAACTTCAACAAATATTTTAGTCCTGTCAGTTTTAATAGACAAATACCTACTGAAGAAGCAACCATTATATCAGTGTTTTATCGACGTTAGATCGGCCTTTGATTGTGTACACAGGCAGCTACTTTGGGAAAAGCTGAAGAAGCAAGGAATACCATCTTCCCTTCTGAAACCGATCTAATTACTATATTCAAATACTTGGGTTAGAGTACAACTAGGTCATGGTTCATGTGTCTCCCCAAAAATTTCAAGAATCATGGGCTTAAAGCAAGGGTGTGCACTCACCCCATGCCTTTTTAACTTGTTTTTATCAGATCTATCACAAGCCATGGATGAGGAAACACTTATCCACCGAAATTAGCTGGTAGTCATATATCAAACCTATTATATGCAGACAGTGTTATCCTATTAAGTCAAACAAAAGTAGGGTTACAACTTCTGATAAATAGGATATCAAGTTACTCCTTAGCAAATGGCATGGTTCTAAATGAGGCTAAGACCAAAAAAATGGAAGTTAGCAAAAACACAGTGACAAAGTATAAGCACAAATGATATCTTCAAGGCTGGCAATTAGAGCAAGTAAGAACATATAAATATTTGGGAGTACTTTTTGATGACAAAGGATCATTCCACCCACACAAGGCTGATATGTAAAGGAGAACTAACACTTTGTTGACAGCATTTCAAACTTTGCAAAAGTCTTTAGGGGGACCTAGTTATCTCCTGCTTCTAAAAGTGGTATCAGCAAAATTATTACCAGGTCTGACATATGGTAGTGAAGCAGTGTGCGGTAAAGATGCTATAACCATTAATAATGCAGTGACTAAAATCTTCAAATCACTTTGATAGCCTCCGCATAATGCATCATCTGTACAAATTAGATTGGAATTTGGGCTACCAAATCAGCTAATTGCTAGGAAAGGCCAATTTATAAAAGTGTGGAAAAGAATTAAAATAGATAACTAACCAATTGTGCAAATTGGTATGGGAGAATATACAAACAAACCGGAAATCTCAATTTTTGAAGTATTTACAAGTTGCCCTAGATGAATACACAGCACATGCAATTTGGAATATGTCTATAACTACAGAATCTTTTTTAAAAAACGATTAATAATACAACGAACATCTATTGTTTCATAAAGATAAAGAATCCCTTGTAAAAAGAACACATGCATGGGCACTAATGAATGAGTACAAATCTGTCAAGGCACAATCATATTTAAACACCTTGATCCTTAAAGCTGAAAAATACTTCTTTTAAAACACAATTTGGCCTTTTCCCAGAATCGTGTCACGCAATGCCACGGCTGCGTACAACAGAACGAATACCCTGCAGATTATGTAAAACAGGAGAAGAGAACATTATCCATTTGCTTTGCATATGTTTAAAATTGAAGGAAGAATGAAGAACAACACTTAAGTGGCATTTTAATACCCGAGGAATTCGGACTTGCGGATAAGCACTTATAAGAGGTCTATAATCAAACAACATAGTTTTGAACTCTGCATTTGTAACATTTATACTAATGATGAAAAAGAAATAACCCCCGATGATTTGATCGAAGAGAATGCATAGGACGTGTTTAACAGTTAATCTGTACAATACGTTTTGCACTACTCAGATTTGCAATATTAAAAAAAAAAAATAAGGTGTATTTTTAATCATAAAAGTATGTTTTTACCCTAAATGTATCTGTTATATGAATTAACATTTTTATATATTGTAAAAATGTAAATATTCAAAGAATAACAAATTATATATATATATATATATATATATATACATACACACACACACACACTGACATTGTGCATCTTATTGTCCGACATAACTAAGTATCGCTGAGAATCTGAGTTGTACATTAGCTCTGTGCTTCCTCAACTACTTATATGCTTTCCAAATTCCCACTGTCTATCTTCTGTGGAACGTGAAATAGTGGATCTAACAGAAAAGGTAATACCCTGAGCCTGGAGGCTCTTTTCTTTTACAGCAGAATCATGAATCTTTTCCTTTGCAGAGTATGACAAAAAAACTTACCAGCATTTTTGAGTTTTATTTCACACAGGGTTTTACCCTGTATACCCTGCTTTACCACTATATATTGTCTGAATCTTCTGCATGAGTTAAATTGAGGTGGCAATGCTTTTTTTACAAATATTCTCTATTAAGAGCTCCAAGTCACTCCCTTCCCCACCTGCGTAGCATTTAAAATTCTAATGTTATTCCGCTTTGTTTTATTCTCAAGCTTTTTAAGATTGCCCGAGAACTCTTTCCCATTCTGTTTCAACCAGTGAATTAATCTTGTATTACAGCCAACCTCCACATTAAGGACCTGAATGGTGTTTTTTCAAGTACTTCTATGCATTGGGTTAGTCAATCTATTTTTTCTTTTAACTTAGTGCAGGCTTCGTGAATTTCTTTTTTATTCATCTCAGAGATGTTATTAGTTTCTGTTGATCAATTCACTATAGTTTACTGCACCCTTTGTAGACTTTTTGAACCCCCACTCCAGTCATTCTTGACTTCAAGTAATTTCTGCATATTCCATTGGACATATTTCCATGCCTTTTTCTGAGCCTGAGGCTGCTTCATCTCCAAGATATTGTACTATGAGGTGGTCAAACCTATTTGCTGTAGAAATTTCTTGGGAGATAGACACACACTCCACTCTTTCCCCTACCTCACCATCGATGTTCACTGTACTCATTGGCTCCTTACCCTTATCACTGTAGCCCTCCATACTGCTTAAAGGACGGAGTAACGTGCTTTTTATAGCCTGCTTAGTTGATTTATCCTCCAAAGCCCGCCCTCCCTTTGATGGCACTTTTCCTATGGGGCACTTTTAGAAGTTTCAAGTTCGGCTTGGTTGTGGTTAATATGTAGATCCCCTGCTAACTGCTTGTATCACCAGTCACATTATCTATTGCATAGGTTTGCAGATCTTAAAGCATACCTTCTCACTGCAACCTCACTTACTCCCCTTAGTGGTTTGGCTGTGTATTAACCTGTACTACCCTTAGTGGACTTGTTCCTCCCACAGCGCAGCGCCATCTGATAGCTGCAGCTGCCCCCTTCTGCTCCTGGCACCTCTGGCCCGGAGGTCAGTAGTTTGAGGCTCTCCTCCACCCGCAGGTTCCTGCCTGAAACTCATCCCTGGTGGTCCAGTGGTAGAGCGCCACGGCCCTGCTACTGACAGCCCTCCATTTTGCTGTTTTCTGTCCCTCTCTCCATTTTTTGTCTTCTTTCTGCCTCTGCCCGTGGTTTTTCTTTCCTCTTGCTTTCTTTGGCTTTTATGCGCTTTTCCCATTTTATTCCCTTTCTGCTACCCTCTCCCTCGTTGCCACAGCGATCCCCTGCAGCACTGCCCACCTCCTCTGACCTTTTCCCGCTCTGTTTTCCACCTCCCAGCTGTCCAGCCCCCCAAAGCACTACTTAATGGCGGCCACAGGCGTACCAAAGGCAAGCCCGCCTGCGCTCGTCCATGCCCAGCACCAGGGACCCTGCCTCGCAGACCCCCTACCGCTTCTACACCAGCACCCTCCTCGCCCTCAACCAGGAATAACACGACTGCCATCTAGCATCACCAATAGCCCATGGACCCTTTGCCTGCTGGAACTAAAACCACAACTTCAGCCACACCCTCATACCAGCTCCCCTCTCCGCTCAGTCAACAGACAGTGCACCCGACCACCTCAACTGCATCCTTAACGGATGGTCCGTCCACAAACACCATAGGAATCTGGGACCTCCACGATGCCATCTCTCCTGACACTGCTTTCCTCACAGAAACTTGGACAAAACCCTGCTCCAGACCAGACTTTGCAATTGCCATCCTGTCGGCTACAAGATCACCTGCAAGTACCACCCCGACCACCAGGAGGAGGCATCACCATCATCCACAGAAGCACGCTCCGACTGACCACGCACTCCAACGACCCAACAAAGACCATGGAATACCTCCACTTCCAGATCTGGACCAACCCCAATTCCACACTCTGCTGCACCCTCCTCTACAGGTCCCTCGGCCCCCAACCAACCTTCATCAACGCCACAACAGACATAATCGCACGCCAAGGCCTCGATTCCACTGACTACAATCTTTTCGGAGACTTCAACTTCCACCAGGACAACCCTAGCAATCAGAACACCGCCTCCCTCCAGGAAAACCTCCTCAACATCGGGTTCAAGCAGGTAGTCACCGCACCATCCCATACACACGGACACACACAGGACCCAGTCTTCTCTGCCAGCAGGAAGGGCCACACCACAAACTCTCCTGGACCGACCACCACTGTGTACACTTCACCTTCGACACACCCAGCGCACACAATCATCATCATCGCCCCACCCACCCAGCCACAGCTGGACAAAGGCAACCAAAGTATTCCTTGTCACCTCCCTAAGCGCAACCACTCCGCTAACACCCATAGACGCCAACACCGCAGCACTCGACCTCCATAAATGGATCTCCAACTGTGCTCACACTGGAACCACTCAAGAGAAAACCAGGTAAACAATGCTCCAAGGCAGCCAGCTGGCTCACACCTGTCCAGACGCACCTGCAGATTCTACAAGAAGAGAGGGAGGAGCAACAAAACCCCGGAAACTCACGCAACCTTTAAATCCACAGTGAACACACAGAACCTCCTCCTGAAACCCACCAGGAAAATCGCCCTCCAAAACAGAATCAACTCCAAAGCACACAACAGCAAAGAACTCTTTGCCATCGTCAAGGAGTTTGCCAGGCCCAACAGCGAGACCACAGACGTTCACCCCTCCCAAGACCTCTGTGATAAACTAGACACCTTTTTCCACCACAAGATCAGTAAGATTTATGACAGCTTCTACACCCTAGACTCGCCCGCCACCATCGCACACAACCAAGCATACCCTCAACAGAACATACTTTGCTGGACCCCGCTCACAACAGAGAAAACGCTCAAGACCATGAACAGCATCCACTCAGGGGCCCGACAGACCCATGCCCGCACCACATCTACCACAGAGCAGCCACTGCCATCGCCCCTCAGCTCCACCACACCACCAACTGCGCCATCGAATCTGCCACCTTTCCCAATGACTGGAAACATACCAAGATCAACCCCCTGCTGAAGAAGCCATCCTCAGACCTGTCAGACCTCAAGAACTTCAGACCGACCTCCTTCGTCGCCTTCCCTGTCAAGGTCATAGTGAAGGCCATCAACGCCCAACTTTGAGTTAATCTAAATGAACCATATCCTGGACTCCTCTCAATCCAGCTTCTTAAGCAACCACAGCACAGAGACTGCCCTGCTCAGCACCACAGGCTACATCAACTCCCTCCGTGACTGGAATGAGACCGTAGCCCTCATCCTACTAGACCTATTGGCCGCTTTGGACCTAGTCTCCCACCACACCCTAATTACCAGACTCCACAAAGCCGAGATACGAGACAAGGCTCTGGACTGAATCCACTCCTTCCTCAGAGGCCAGACCCAGCAAGTCAGATTACCACCGTTCCTCTCAGAGGTCAGCTGTGGAGTCCCCTAGGGTTCCTCCCCGAGCCCCACCCTATTCATCGTCTACATGGCCCCCTCACAGCCATCGTCATAAGCCACAGACTCAACATCATCACCTATGCTGATGACACCCAGCTTATCCTCTCCCTCATCAATGAACCGACCAGCAGAACCAACGTCCACAGTGGAATGTAGGCCCTCGCTACATGGATGAAAGACAGCTGTCTCGAGCTCAACATGGATAAGACCGATGTTCTCATCCTGGGACCCATCACATCAGCCTGGGATGACTCCTGGAGGACAGCCACGCTGGTCGCTCGTCCCAACCCGGCAGACCACGCATACAACATTGCCATCATACTGGACTCTTTGCTCTCAATGAACCACCAAATCAACACAGTTTCCTGAGCCTGCTTCCACATGCTCCGCCTCTTCCAAAAGACATTCAGATGGATTTCCACAATCCTGAAGGACGGTCACCCACACACTCATCGCAAGCGGACTAGACTATGGCAAAGCACTTGACGGCGGAGCCACCCAGAAACAGCTTAAGAAAGTTCAAAATATCGCTGCCAGACTGATCCTCGACACCCCCGTCGGCAGGTACATCACGCAACACCTCCGACAACTCCAGTGACTCCCAGTCAACAAGCCAGCCACCCTCAAGCTCCTCACTCATGCCTACAAAGCCCTACATGACAGAGGAGCAGATTACCTGAACCACTGCCTCACCATCCACGTACTCGACAAATCAGATCCTCCCAACTCGCCCTCACCTCCATCCCCAGAATCTAAAAGACCAGAACCAGAGGAAGATTGTTCTCCTACCTCGCTGCCAAGACTTGGAACACCCTGCCCCTGCATTTCAGGCAATCAGCGTCACTGACCCAATTCAGGAAGGACCTCCAGACATGGCTCTTCAAATGTTCCTCTACAGAATCAGTCTAGCAGCCCCCCCCAACCCCACCCCACAATCAGCACCTTGAGACCCTCACGGGTGAGTAGTCGCGCTTTATAAGCCCTTGATTGATTCTGAAAGTTCCACAACTCCTCAAGATATTTCACTGGATTTAGAGTACTTTATCTGCCCCAAGATACACCCCCCTCGGCTGCAAGATGGTGGCGGTCTGAATGCCTCCCTTCTCCTTCCTCTCTGTCGTGTTAGCCGAACTCAATATTGGGCTCTTCGTGCCCTCCTCTCTCAGCCTGGGACCTTTGCCGACTCCGAAGGCACTGCAGCGTTTCGACAGATGCAACAGCTTGGCATTCTCTGCATAGCTCCCACAACCAACTCAGCCCAGGCACCAGCATATACAAACTTTAAAGGGGTTCAGATGAGTTAATGGATAATAAACATTGACCACACCAAAAGGATGTACATTAAAGGGGAGGTGGGGGTTGAGTAGTGTTAACTCCAGAGAATATGTAATCTATCACTGGATTACAACCCCAACCAAAGAAAGTGGGAACAGCAATGTCCGTGCAATCCTCCGATTCAAAGGCATTAACTAAATATCTTTGAATAACACCTTAAAACGGTTCACCCGCGGGTCAGACAGTGACTCAAAAATATGAATGCAACTAGAATTGTCAAGTAAAAAAGTGATTGTACATTGTTTGTCATCAATATCACTGTATAACATTAAATTAGTAGCAGTTACTTCTAGCTAAAGAGGTAATCAAAGTAAATAAGTAATTAAAATTGCAGTTATCAATCGGATTATGAACATTGTTATAAAATTTAGATAAATTCAATGTTACAAAAAACAAAATTTTACTGTGATATACATCAATTTGATATACAAGGTAAAGTAGCTTTACTGTATACCAGGTCGCTAATTTTCTCTTGGCTCTGGCTGAGTTAGAAGGGGCTGTGGAATTAGAGGAACATACAAACCCATCACAAAGTATCTCCGAGACACCCCAAGCCTGAAGATAGCAATGAAGATAGGTGAAAACTGAGACTTGCAGAAAGAAAATGGACAGCACCCATCATCCCCCTAGCTGAAAACTCTCAGAAAAATCAGAAACTAGTACAACAAAAGGATCCTCAACTCTAAAAAGGATTTTTTTTAGATCGGACCTGGACAAAGCCAAAAACAGAACACAGAAATTATTTGAGATGTTAAAGCAAAAATCCAATAAGTTAGCCAAATCTGCTTAAGAAACTACTAAAACTCAACTGAGCTGCGAGGAATTTTCAACATTCTTCACTGCCAAGGCCAACACGCTAGAAAGAGAGCTCAGGATGGCAGCCGACAACCTCTCCAGCCAACTACCACCACAGATCAATGCTACCACGACAAACGATCATGATAGATCGAAAAACAATGCACAATGGGCAACCTTCAAGTTATAAGACCAAAATAATACTGCCAAAACTCTCTCGGATATCAACCCTAATAATCACTACAATGAAACCCCTCCCCTCTAAATGCCTAAAAAGATCAACCATATCGTCGTCCCAATATGGACAAAAATAATAAATGCCTCACTATCTCAAGGGATCTTACCAGAGTGCCTAAAAACAGGTCAAGTCCTCTCCATCAACAAAAAACCTACAGCGGACCCGGCATGGCCAAATAACTTTCGCCGAGTAACCAATATTCCATTACTTGCCAAACTAATTGAGAAATGTGTGCCAAATCAACTGAGCAATCACATCGCGAATTTCAAGCTGCTGGATGACTGCCAATCGGGATTCAGACCAGGCCACAGTATGGAAACAGCAATCTTACTTATAGTGGATGATGCGCTACAGGCCCTAGATCACAATCAAACATGCCTACTAGTCCCTTCTTGACCGGTCATCTGCTTTTGACACGGTAAATCAAGAAAAATTGCTAGCCAGGCTTCAAGACAGGATGGGAATATCTGGAAATTTTCTGAAATGATTTGAATCCTTCCTTCAGAACACAAAGATTCCTGGTCAACCAGACCCTATCCCCATCATGCCCAAATTTGATTGGAGTCCCTCAAGGATCAACACTATCTCTGTCACTATTCAACCTTTGTGTCGAACCCCTTACAGAAATTCTCAGAGACGCAAACATATCCTATCACATGTACGCAGATGACACTCAGATCTACATCAAGATTGCGTCACTGGAAGACATCAAGATAATGAATGAGGCCTTAAAAGTGTCATTACACTAGTTAACTAGCAATCATCTGAAACTAAATGCACAAAAAACGGAATTCCTGTAAATATCACCACCACAGAAGAACCCCACAGAAGTGAAGGAATGGACCAAACTGATCACAGCGCAAAACTGCACCCCTACTCTAGTTGACTAAACTAAATCACTGGAAATCAAACTTGATAAGAACCTAGACATGAAAGCCCACATCAAATCAATGGCAAAAAGTGCCCGGTTTCACCTGAACTATATTAGAAAAGTGAAACCATTCATTTCTACAGCGGATCTCAAATTGGCAGTCCAGTACGTAGTTATTTCAAGGATTGAATATGGATGTACAACTCTAGCAGGTCTATCAAAAATGTCCACAGCACCAGTAAAAGTATGTCTCATTGCAGCCTCAATATTGGATCTAGAAAATACGACTATCTCCCCACACTTGAAAGCATTAAACTGGTTACCATACAAAGCCAGAATTCAACTTAAACTGGCATTTACTACCCACAAAGTGCTCCACTACAAGATACTTAGCCCTGAAAATGGAGCTATCAGGGGAAGCAGACCAGCCAGGAGTGCCAGTGAGCAGTTGCTGAAACCACCCATCTTTCGGAAGAAGAAAACGTATGACAGAGCTTTCTCTGGAGCAGCTCACAGAATCTGGAATTCACTCCCTCCAAACATTAGGAAAAATTCCACACAGCAACATTCAAGTGGGAAGATAAGATCTTCCTAATGAGCACGTTCCTTCCTTAGGCAAGACTGCTCATCATCAGCATTGTGATTAATAGCCAAACGTCAATTGTTTTTGATGTAGAACTCATGGAAAAGACACATCGGAACCATTTGTATAGGAATACTGTTACACCTTGTACATTAAACAGTTCCTAAAATTGTTATTGCTGAAACGGCTAAGAAAGACATGTACCGGAATATTATATATATGATTGCTGCTATACATGCTGTATTCCAAAAATGTACCTAATGCAACTGTGAAGCGCTCTGATACCCAAGGGTCACGTTTGCGCTTTATAAAACTCTATAAATAAAATAAAAAGCCTCATGGAACAGTAAAGAATCAAATTGATTAATAAATCCTACTTAGTCATTTGAGCTTAATTACAAATGAATGCCAGCGGTATCCCTACTTAATAGTGATAGATTGCCCTAGGAACTATTCATATGAGGAAAGAAAGAGGCTTTTCACACTTTACAGCTAGTTAACAATGGGATTTATTGAACAATACAGCCGATTGATAAAAAGCCCAGTGGCAGCCCCTAAATTGAACTAGAGTTGCCTTCCGCATTCACCGGTTGGGACAACAATTTAATTGAGCAAAATCTACTCCTTACAATTAATCCAATACAGTCACCAGGTGAAGAATTCAAAGAGGGGCCAATCCAGGCCACTCTTCTGACAAGAAAAATTTGATAAACATTGACTATGATAAAAATTAAAATATTGGATAACCAATGCACAACCTTATTTTTAAGTTGCTCCGAATCCTCAGATGCCTTAAATCGCAAAGGTGGCGCACTCTCTAAAATACCCATAAAGGGAAAAGCAGCAGGTGGCAAATTAAGAGTCTTTGAAGTATTCCCTTGCAAATTAAGGTTGACCCTCTGGGAGGCCTCCGTCGAGTATGTGCACAGGGGAAACTGAGAGACTCATGTGGCTCAGTAGATTAAGGATAATTGAGGGCAAAATGTTGGAAGTCAGTCCAACCTCTGGCTGGCAGAGTAAACCCTCAACTCAGTGGGTTACATATCAGATGGCAAGAGATGAGGAGCATGTGTTGGAACCGAAGGTGGAACAATCACATTCCGAAGAGTGGAGACCTGATCTCTAACCGGATTCAGAGGAGTAAAACCAGATGTATTAAAAGGAACAGAATTCAAAACTGCCGGACTTAAAACTATGTCTAGACATCCTCAATGTTTTAAACTGCTCAACAAGGGGTCTAATTACTTTTCTCTACCATTTTACCCTAGTTCAGATAAGTCTTTTGAGATAGATCTGGAGAAGGAAGAGCAGACGTACCCAGGGATGTGCTAACAAATGTATCAAATGTATTAAAAGGAATTGCTGCTTTCCTTTAAGGATTAGCAGCCGGGCCTGGCGGAGTGTGTGACTTTTCAAAGAAGAGGCAGAAATCAGCAGGTCAACAGATTTTAGTGTAGATAAATCATGATCTGCAAAACACAGATTGATTTGCTGCAATCCACCATTGTCGTCTGAGTAAACTAATCAATATAAAGGAGATGTTCTGCTAATTCAATCTCCTTAGATTGCACCCATGACCCTTTCCGGAAAGACATTGATGGAAGAGCCCTTGGCTTGAATAGAAGAGTTAGAGGTACGACTGACAGTGGTCTTGTGCTAACCCATCTAGTCATTCTACAAAGGGTAGCAGAGCCTAGCGTCTTACGGGCTTTGAATTGAGCAGACAGGCCTGCTGAGGGGGAAGCGCGTTGTTCTGCATGCATGCTGGCCCCTCTTGGCCCATCTTTGTACACACAGAGGGTTATGGACTAAGCGGTCCTACTCTTAGTAGAATCTGGAGTATTTAAACCAGAATAAATGTGGACAAAATGATTGAGCAATTATGGTGAATTGCACCTTCCTTAATTCGTTAGCGACTAAAACTGGAAGTTCAAATCAATTCATTCAAGTAATACAGTGTGAACTCCTGCGGATTCAAAGTATGGTCACTGCTTAAACTCAGTAAAACACAAGATGTATATCACCTCGGGGACCGCTCCATTCAAAGTCCTTCATATCCGAGACACTGAATCACCTACGTCCTCCCAGCGATACACAGACCACCACCACCTGCACCCACAGGTTGCCAAAGATATGTTGGTGAAAACATAGCCACTGAGAGCTTTTGATTTTCTGCACTAATCTAAAATATTCGCAAGCCCCCCCTCAACCTATCGGTGGGAAGACATCGACACCGCTCTGTCGCAGGCTCTACTTCTCCTGACTCCCAGAGGCGAGCTCAGTAGAGGCGGCTGTTGTCCACTGGAACAAAGGGACCAGGCGAGCCAGGCTTACACAAACAGGGCTTTAAGTGGGCCGGGTCCTGACTCACGCCGGTGCTTAGAACCGGCAGTTCCAAAAAAGCAGCTGCCGAGACAGGTCACTATCAGGATCTCTATTTTTGCCCTCACCCTCTGGATGAAAAACATATCTTAACTCTGTAGCAGTACCACTCTTCCCTGTCTTTGATGTAACTTCGAAGAGACTCGATGTAGTTCTTTCCGTCTCATTTCAGCACTCAAGCATTTTTAATATTCTATACAACGAAGCCATAGTTGTGGCTTTATTTATTATGCCACTAACAACCATTGACAAAGCCAATAGTCTTGGCTTGTTATAATGTCACTTGTTTAATTTCCTCTCTTCGGGAAAGGAAAGTCGTGACATACAATTATGCGGATGACCTTCAACTAGTTTGACATTAACCCCCATCTATCTTCCATGTCTCATTTTCAAGACACCATGATTTTCATAAGTGAGTGGATGATTAAAAATCAACTGCAAACCCATGGAATTCCAACTTCTGGCCATCTACCTTAGGCAACACTCCCCGTCCCGGCTAGCTCAGCCAAGAGTTTATGTATAGTGGTAAGCAATGATCTATCAATGAAAGCGCAGATCAGCTCCGTGGTTTCTGTGGGGTTTTTTCAACTACGCAGAATTAAGACGATTAGCAGATTTCTGTCTCGGGAGGCTCTGGCCTTGGTCATCTCCCGACTGGACTATTCCAACTCTCTCTATGTTGGTATCCCTGCCTACCAACTTAACACCTTGGCTGCTATGGGGTTTTCCCGCTGTGCGCTGGAAATTGACATTTTCAATTGTTCATGACAAGGTCAACTCGTCATAAGCACAGCGCAGGTAAAACCCATGACGAGTTGACCTTGTCATGAGCATGGAGGGGTTAAACGCCTCCAGCTAGTCTAGAATCAAGCTGCCAGATTGATCTTCCATCAACCTAAATGGCACCGTATCCGGCACCTGATGAAAAGCCTTCATTGGCTACCAGTGGCTATGCGTGGCCTTTTTAAGGTGGGATGCACGATCTTTAAAGCTCTTCGTGGTAATAGCCCAGCTTTTATTTCATCTAAGATCCTAAGTTACGTCCTCATCGTAATCTACGATCTTCCCATCTGAACCGGTTAGTCACCGCCACCTTTAATCGCAAGAAACATGGAGGTTCTCGATTTTCAGTTTTGGCCACCTCCTATGCATCGTTCCGGAAACAGTTGAAGATATGGCTGTTCTCCCAGGCATATGATAACTAGGTCTCTTTTCCCTATTGCTGCTTTACGTCTCCCTCAGCGCCAAGAAGCCGTTGGAGAACAAGCGCTTGATAAGTTCCTTATAACATAACATTATATATCTGGAACCAATGACAGAAACCGCAAAATACCAGTTGGGCAGCATGCTATGCTAAGCAAAATCTTTTAAGCCACACCCTTGATTACATCAGTCACGCCAATTTAGAGACTCCCACCCATTTTTAAATCCCACTTAAAGCCCTGTTTACAAACCCAGCCGATCGGTGGCACCTGAGACTGCCCCCAGGAGCAACAGCATCCAACTGAAGGGGCAGAAGAGCTTTGAAAGGCAATGAAAGAACAAGCAGAGGAGGGCCAGGAACTAACTGGGACCCCGCAGCGACGGATCACCCAAAAGGTACAGGTCCAAGGACCATCAGGGTCTGGGCAGTAATCTGGCCATGACTAGGCCGCACCCCTGCTCAGCGCTCTGGCCTTTGAGAAAGATGAAGCAAAACTGGAACCAGGAAGGCGTTCAGGGTCCTGCATGACCTGTGGCCAGGCATGAGCAAAGCAGAGAAACCGCACGGGAGGAGGGTGCACATCATACTCAGCAGATGACATTTTGCATTTTCATAAGCATCCCAGCAAGAATCATGGGTTTATTCTACAAGACAGAATACAAGTTGGAGACTTTTCTGGACCCCAAACCAACTGGGGTAAATCGGATAGGTTCCCCTTATGGATTCCACCAGTAAACCATTTTGGATAGCACTATAAATTAGAGGGAAGATGCTGTTCGATATTTAGGCATGAAGTTTAGCAGACAGTGTGAGCAGACTCTCAGAGATAATTATGGGGCCAGCTGTAGATAAGCTGGCCACCCAAGTAGGGTAATGGAATTAATTATCCCTTTCCATAGTTGATTACATAACACTCATTAAAATGCTGATGCTACCTACATTTATTTACCTCTGCCATTATCATAAATCCACCTGGTAAACATATGTTTGCTAGAGTGGTTTTTCTGACACGATTGGTTTGGGGTGGGGACAGATCCTGTGCTTCTATCGGGCCAGACAGGTAGAACTATGATCAGGGCAGGTTTGAGGACCCAATCGGAGTGAGAAATATTTGCAGTACAGTCCCACTTCACAAATCACTGGATCAACCCACTGAGCACTGCTCCTCATCTGCCAAACGAGAGGGAGCAGACTGAGATAAGATCACTGGATAGGTTCCTTGAACCTGAAGGTAGGTGGATTCATAGAAACAGTTAAATGCACAGGTTGGAATATATGTTGGTCGCTAGGAAGTCACGTACACACTCTGTTCACCAGAACTACCCTTTGCTAACTGCATTGGGCCAGTCACTGGACAGGGTGGTGAAGTTCACCCTTGGTCGTTTGTCTTTGTTGAAGCTAGATGTGCTATTCTTGGAAGGCCTGTTCCTATATCTGGGACAATATTGTAGCTGTGGTGAAACTAATACCTTCGATATACTAATCTTTTATAGGATATCAGGCCGTCGTGACATGCTGAAAGTCTTGCCCCTCTGAGCCCAAGCGCTTTGCCCCATTGACATAAATGCTTTGATACCCCACAATGAGGCTGGGCGGTCTTAAAGCTTTACAGACTATATGGGGAGTGTTTACATCCTACTGATCCTAGTGTTAAAACAAGCAAGGAGGCTAGTAGGCAATCTTGATTGAGGTATGTGTGAGGAGAGCGGTTTATTATATGGTATGCGTCAGAACACCTTTCAGAGGGCCACAAGGCACACAGGGGCAACTGGGCACAACTGAGGTGGTAGAGGCCTCTTGATGTCCCGAGGACCTCCCTACTAAGACTCCTGAGCAACTGGGCCAAGTTCCCCTTTACTGCACTTGACTCTAGGTGGTAGCTGTGGACGAGCAGTCAAAGGCTACTTAAGGATGGAAGAATCAATAAGGGTTAGTGAACACGACTCCTAACTCAAAGTGCACTCAGTACACTAAGTAATGTGAATAAGTCACTGTCCAGTCAAATACTTGGCTTTTATATGAAAAATAAGTATTTTATTTCGAACTCTACTGTAGGAAGCTAGCTCTGTATATACCATACCAAAGTAAGATATAGTGTGCACAGTCGAGGGAGTCCACAGAGGCTAAATTAGGTAAGTACTAACAGCTCTCATTGTGGTAGTGTGGGCGAGCAGTTAGGCTTGTCCAGAGGGTGTGTTCAGCATTTATTGTATTCACTCAATCAAGACTGATGCACACACTTAGACACTGAACCCAGACAATTGGATAAGTATAGAAAAAAAGTATACTTTTCTTTTCTTTCTAGAACCGAGCAGGACTTGGTAGAGGTAGGTGTGTACTTGGAATACAGGATTTCACAAAGAAATGCAGTTATGATTGAATTTTGCAATAGTTACATTTTGGTATTGATTCAGAAAGCAGATTGCATTATACAATAACTACTTTTAGAATACTTTTTAGTTACTTTTATATTAGTGGGGGTGGTATGCCTAGATACCACTCTTAAGGACAGGGCCGGACTGGGAACCAAAACCGGCCTTGGCAAAGTGCTCGCCCGGCCCCCCCCTCCTCACTCGGGGGGGGTTGGAGGTGCCGCCGAGCACTTTGCTAGGGCCGGTTTTCAGCCGATTTTGTTGCAGGGACGATTTTGCAGCTATGCTGCAAAAACGGCCCTGTAACAAAATCGTCCCCCAGGGGCTCAAAACCGGCCCCCACCCTTGCAGCGTACCGGGGGATTGCCCGGTGCCCGCGATGGCCAGTCCGGGCCTGCTTAAGGATCTCACAATACAAGGTAAGCAAGACTTGTTATACCTTGCAGTTTAGTTATAGTTTTTGATTCAGAAAGCAGTTTTCATTATACAATAGTTACTTTTAGAATAAGTTTAGTTACTTTTAGATTACTTTGAGTACTAGGGGTGGTATGCCTAGATACCACCCTCAAAGCGCTCACAATACAAGGTAAGTAAGACTGTGGTATCCTGTTTAACTATTTATGAGTAGGTCCTTACTGTGTATGTGTTTAGAATGTTGGCTTGTGGAGTGCCGTGGTTAAGTCAGTCCAAGGAGTTAGTTACTCGTTGGATCTCTTATGGATGACACATTTCTGTATACCTGGCACTTCAATAAAGAAACTAATCTCATTGTGCATGGTTTGGAGTTTACTTCTTCACACTAGTGACGAGCTGGAGGATATCGAATAGGAACATCATCCTATGAGCGTCAAAGCTGTAGTCGCGCTTCTACTTCCACGCAAGCAAACTCTACAAACAAAGCGGCCGCCATCTGGGCAGGCGTGCACTCTGACCACGCCCCCGGTGAGGCCACGCCCACTTCCCTGACGATATAAAACACCGACCTCACGGTGTCAACACAATTCCTTTCCCAGTCCTGAGGCGGAAGCCGGGGCTGGCGGTACTACTTCAGACAGCTTTTTAAAATCGACCGATTATTGTGTGGTGTGGTGTCACGTACTGTGTTTTTAAACACGGCTGGCAGCCTACCAGTCACCTGACCTTGAGCGCACAGCTGGCGATATAGCTGTAGTCGCGCTTCTACTTCCACGCAAGCAAACTCTACAAACAAAGCGGCCGCCATCTGGGCAGGCGTGCACTCTGACCACGCCCCCGGTGAGGCCACGCCCACTTCCCTGACGATACAAAACACCGACCTCACGGTGTCAACACAATTCCTTTCCCAGTCCTGAGGCGGAAGCCGGGGCTGGCGGTACTACTTCAGACAGCTTTTTAAAATCGACCGATTATTGTGTGGTGTGGTGTCACGTACTGTGTTTTTAAACACGGCTGGCAGCCTACCAGTCACCTGACCTTGAGCGCACAGCTGGCGATATAGCTGTAGTCGCGCTTCTACTTCCACGCAAGCAAACTCTACAAACAAAGCGGCCGCCATCTGGGCAGGCGTGCACTCTGACCACGCCCCCGGTGAGGCCACGCCCACTTCCCTGACGATATAAAACACCGACCTCACGGTGTCAACACAATTCCTTTCCCAGTCCTGAGGCGGAAGCCGGGGCTGGCGGTACTACTTCAGACAGCTTTTTAAAATCGACCGATTATTGTGTGGTGTGGTGTCACGTACTGTGTTTTTAAACACGGCTGGCAGCCTACCAGTCACCTGACCTTGAGCGCACAGCTGGCGATATAGCTGTAGTCGCGCTTCTACTTCCACGCAAGCAAACTCTACAAACAAAGCGGCCGCCATCTGGGCAGGCGTGCACTCTGACCACGCCCCCGGTGAGGCCACACCCACTCTTTTCAGGGATAAATGTGCACTTACAGGAAGCGCAGCGGACGAGCGCAGCGGGAGCGCCGTTTGCGCGCCGAAGGCGCGCCTAAGGCAAGCCCGTCTGCGCCCGTCATCGCCAAGACATCGCCTCTCGCCAGTCCCCCTGCACAAAATCCCTCACTTCGAATCAGCTATGACAGAGACCATCTCCAGGCACTAGACGCCAAACCTAGATGCAACAAACTCGAAGGTCAACTCGGACAAACTGCACTTCAGTGTGAATCCTGTAACTTTGCAACGCCCCTGCCCAGCCTGGTAAATGGTACAGCAGCGATACCTAAGCTTCCCTCCCTCCGGGTCCTGCAACTGAATGTTAGATCTCTCGTAAAACACCATGCAGAAGTCAACACTCTCATTATGGACGAAAATCCAGATATTCTATTCATATGTGAAACCTGGCTCCATAACGACCAAACCAGCATTTTAAATCTCACGCTGCCTAACGGTTTCTCTATGAAACTGGTTAATAGAGACTCTAGAGGCGGTGGAATAGCCGTTGTGTACCGAACCATATACAACTGCTCCTTCACCAAAGAAGAAATCTGGGGCTGCGAATGCGCACGCTTCAAGATTGCCACCTGCCCGCAATTCACTCTCTGGCCTTTACGTTTATCGGCCTCCTGGCCCCTCCGCCAGGTTTATTGAGGAACTCTTGGAACTTGCTCACACCTTGGCAGTCTCCTCCCCCAACTTTACCATCTTGGGCGACCTCAATCTTCACTTCGACTCCACCACTGACCCCACTATCAAAAACCTGCTAGCCGACATCACGGCCTTGCAGTTAAACCCCTTGGTTCACTCCCCCACCCACACTGCTGGGCACATACTGGATCCCGTTTTCTCGAACCTATCGGAAGTCACGGCTGATCCCCCTGAACCTATGGGCTGGACTGATGACTTTCTTGTTAAATTAACTATTATGGCAAAAAAAACGCCCCCCAAAGCCACGGCCAACTCCAGCCACAAACGACCATGGCATAAACTCATCTCCGGAGACCTCATCAACCATCTAGGTGAATTCCACCTCCCCGAGGAGAATAGGGATATTAATACAGTTTACGCCGCCTTCCACGAATGGATAGTCACAGGGCTTGATGCCTTAATTCCGCCCAAATTGACTAAAACCCGCAGTTCCCCCTCTAACCCATGGTACAATGACTCACTTAAAATGTTACGGAAAGAGTGCAAAAAAGCCGAACGCGAGTGGAGGAAAGAATACTTAGACACTAACAAAACCCTCTACCTATCTAAACTTCGCACCTACCACAAGGCGATTCGCACTACTCGAGCCTCTTTCTACGCAAAGGAAATCGAATGCAGTTCCAACCCCACCAAAACCATCTTCAACCTAGTCCAAAACCTCCAGAAAATCCCCAATCCAGGCTCCTGCATCACCTCCCTGAAACAATGCGAGGACCTTGCCACCTTTTTCACTGAAAAGGTGAGGAAGATCTACGCGTCCTTTCCACAGGACGATGCTACGCTCACTAGCATCCCCCATTCGACGGCAGAGACATCAAAACTGCTAAGAATACCCGATATATCCCTAGACGACCTCGCTAAACTATGTAGACAGGTCAAGTCTGGTTCCCCAGCAGACCCCATGCGACCGTCCAAATTCTTGGAATCACTTGACTTCTTTCTCCCCCCGCTTGCCAAACTACTCAACCTTTCCTTTTCCTCAGCGGTGGTCCCCACTTGTTGGAAATCTGCTTGGGTTTCACCCATCATTAAAAAACCCGCATTGGACCCCAATAAACCAGAAAATTTCCGACCTATCTCCCTGCTCCCCTGGACGTCAAAACTGGCTGAAGCTCATGTCAACAAAATACTATCCCATCACATGCAGCAAAACCATGTCCTGGACCCTTCCCAAAACGGCTTCAGACCAGGTCACAGCACTGAGTCGGCTCTGCTGACCACTACGGAGCACCTTCGAGGAATCCTAGACGCCGGTCAAAGTGCCGCGCTGATCCTGTTGGATCTTAGCGCGGCCTTTGACACGGTCTCACACATCTTGCTGAAACGACTTGAGGCCATTGGGATTGGCGAATTAGCCCTTGAATGGTTCCAGTCCTTCTTAAAGGACAGATCCTTTCAAGTCTCAGCCCCCCCCTACATCTCTCAACCCCACTCCATCGGGCAAGGAGTCCCCCAGGGGTCGGCGCTTAGCCCATCCCTATTTAACCTATACGTTCAGCCTCTCTCAGTGGTAGCAAAAGAGTGGGACCTTACGCTGGTGTCGTACGCTGACGACACACAGCTGGTCATCACACTCTCTGAAGGTCCATCACCTTCGGCAACCAAATTCAGAGATGGCCTCGCAGCAGTCGCACAGTGGATGACACTCAACTGCCTGCAGCTAAACGCCGGGAAAACGGAGGTCCTCCTCCTGGGAAAAAACCCCACCCTTTGGAACCATCATTGGTGGCCCTCTGTGCTTGGCCCCACTCCCGTGCCAAAAGAAGTCGTCAAAAACCTAGGAGTCTGGCTCGCCCCTCACTTAACTTTCAGTCCCACACAAAGAAAGTGGCAGCCACGTGTGTGGGTCTCATGAGGAGCCTCAACCCCATACTTGGATTCTTTGACTCCAAAACCCGTCAACTCATTATGCAAGCCATGATTCTTGCCCGGCTGGATTATGCCAATGTCTTGCTCTTGGGGGCAAACAAAGCTGAACTAGCAAGACTGCAGCGTATCCAGAACTCGGCCGCCAGAGCAGTGGTTGGTCTCCCACGCAGGTGCTCTGCCAGAGCCACCATTCGCAATTTGCACTGGCTGCCAGTGGAATCTCGGATCCAATTTAAAACCCTGACCATGGCTTTTAAGATTCTCAAATCCGATTGCCCTGAACTCCTGCGCCCACTTTTGACACCATACACGCCCCAGCGCAACTTGCGTTCTCTGGGACAACACCTCGTGATGGTCCCCCGAACTAAGCTCTGTAGACAGGGTGGACGTTCCTTCAAAGTCCTAGGAGCTAAGCTATGGAACTCCCTGCCTCCGCACATCCGTGCCCAAACCAATCTGATCGCTTTCCGAAAAGCACTTAAGACCCATCTCTTCTCTGTCATCTAATTCCTCTGTTGGTTCCCCCCTCCCCTCTGGTACTGGTTAGGTCAGCGCCGGGACGCTCCGTTGCTGGGGCAGCTGTTTGCGCTTAACAAATAAATAACATAACATAACATAACAGAAGTATCTAGACTAACCCTGTTGAGCAACCACAATTCTACAGGAAACACCTCAACATATTTTTCGGAGATAGTAGATACGAGTGTTCAAAAGGTTCTGTTCCGACATTGTGTAACTCCTAGAGTACTTCACTTCATTAAGCTAGTATGTGTGATCATTTGAGCTCTTGTTTTTAAATAACTATTCCTCACCCCGTGAGCGTCATATGAATCTCTCACTGCTTTCAGTGGGGCCACAAGAGCACAACGCTTCAGTACACTGCGCACACTTCAAAGATTATGGGCATTTGAATTCAAACACATACGAACATTTCTCACTGAGCTTGGTAGAAGACTTCAACGCTGCTTCTTCTTACAAGAAAAGAACATCTGACGTATGACATCACGTTCTACGTCAGTAACGACGTCGGACATCTCCTTCGACGTCAGTCACAAAGCCTCACATTTTGAAGCCAGGCACTGTGTATTTATGTATTCTTGGTTTCACTGACAACACCTGTCACTTGCGGACTATGTGCCCCCCTTTATGCCCTTCTATTTCTCTTTTCCACCGCTTTCCCAGTAACACCTTCGTCTTATTCCCCCCCCCCCCACACTCCTTCGCCACATTTTACCATCATGGCCACCCCTAGAGTTAAGGCTGGAAGTAATTGCTACAAAATCATTTATCCTCCCAGCCTGTCTAAAGCTGCAACTAAACGTTGGAAACATAACACTATTGAACGTTTCCCAGATTCCCTTTTTGTTGATCAATTTTACAATAGTCGTTTTGGGAGGCTTAAAAATGATTTCATTTTCTTCACTCACGACATCCCCTCCTGGTCCAACAGTTTTCACTATTCCCTTAACGTCACCTCCTCCTCCTTTATCCCCCATGGGGAAAAACTAAAAATTTCCCCCTCTGCTTGCTTCAAAGGTAACCTCACTATCTCACTCTATAACAACGGTACTGTCTTGATCCAAGGCAAAGACAACTGCCTATCGCTCTTTGACTGCCTCTTCCCCTCCTTACTCCCCTCCTCTGCAACCGGATTTCCCCATGACTCTCCTTCCAGCTCCACCCATTACTCCCTTTCCCCTCCGCAGACCCCACCTCACTCCAATTGGCTTCTCCCTCGAGAAGCACAGGTCGGCCCCCTTCCTTCCCCCTCCCTTGTGACCTCCCCTCCTATTCCTCCCCCCTCACAGTATGTCCCTTCACACATCACTTCAGCCTTACCACAAGCCAATATGCTACTCATCCCATCTGCACCATCCCGATTCTCCAATCTCTTCTCCTCCCCACCCCCTCCTCCCCTCGTTATTCACCCCGTCTTCTCCTGAATCCCACTGCATCTCTCTCCTCCCTCCTACTCCTCCAGTAATGCTGCCCCACCTCCCTTCCCTGCCCAGTAACCCCTTCCACTTCCCTCCCCCGGGCCCAGCAGAACCACTTCCTTTCCTCAACTTCCCTTTCTCCCAACCCCCCTCACTCTGCCACATGCCCGTTCCCTCACAGCCACCTCTCCTAGCTGACAGGTCCTCCACAACCACCGCACCTCTTTTCCTCCCAAACCTCCTATATTCTCATGACTCCACACAGGCCTCCCCTCTCCTTCTACCCTACCGCCGTGTTCCACACCCCGCTCCCCCTAAATTTGTCCTTAATTCCTCTCCCTCTTGCAACACCAACAAAGACAACACTACCTTAACCTCCGTTTCACTAACTCCCGCTCTCACCCACCACCCTTCCCCACTTATGAACCCCATACCCCAAATTACCTCCTATCCTGCCACCTCTCCCTGCCTGCCGCCACCTACTCCACCCCCCCTTGTTTCAATCGAGCCACCCAACCTTCCCCAACCCAACCTTCCGAGCTCTGCCTCATTCTCACTGGAAAACACGCTAGGCTCTCTTATCACTTCCATCTCCCAGCTTACAGCTGCCATCTCCCTTTTATGCTCTAAGATTGTCACCCCTTCTTGCACCGCTACTCCTTCCCAACTTCCCACGAGATGCACCTCGCCCCCTCACCCCAGTACAGCCAAGCTTAACCTATCGTCGGAAAACTCTGTTAACTCACTCAAGCCCCCGAACGCCACCCTTCCTCAACCGGCATACCCTAGCAACCCCACTATCTACACCAGCTCTCCCGGCTTTCTCGGCTGGGAGGGCAATCAGTGGCGGTGAAGGCCGCTTTGGCTTGGAATGAGCTCCCTCTATCCTTGCGAGCTACTGTGAACTTTATTTCTTTTAAAAAAGGGTTGAAAACCCATCTGTTTCGACAAGCCTTTTAGTTTTTTGTTCTGTGTAGGGTAGGCGGTTTATTCTGTTTTTTCTTCTTCGCGCCAGGATACTCCGGCAGTAATGGAGCGCGTTATAAAACAGCATAATAATAATAATAATAATAATATTCACCTCTGTCAGAACAAAGCATCCACCTAAACCCTCCCGAGCACCCCCTTATAAGTACAATATCCCGATCCCCTTCAGAGCCCTAGTGCCCCCGTCACCAAAACAGTATTGACAGAGCTGCGCTGCATGCTTCACAACTGCAGATCTGCAGTAAAACACAAACTTGAAATCTCCGATACCATCACCCTTCATAATATTGACATGCTCTTCCTCAGAGACCTGGTTCAAAGATACGTCTCACTCTATATTTGATCTCCTATTACCCACAGGCGTCTCTTTATTTAGGAATGACAGAACTGGCAACACGGGGGGAGGTGTTGCAGTCATCTTTAGAAACACCCTCCAACTTAAGGCCTCTCCTAACAGCTCCTCCAAAACCTTTGAATGCCTTTCTCTTGAGCGTCAATTGCAACACCGTTCACCCCTCAGATTCCATGTCATTTACCGCCCGCCTCGTAGTGGCCCTTCGTTTATGGATGAACTCACCGACTTCATCAGCGACCAATACTCACGAAGTGACAATCAGACCTTCGTGGGTGACTTCAATCTCCACTGTGGAGTACCGCAAGACTCCTCTGCGAACTCACTGGCCACTTTCTTCTCTGCAAACGATCTTATCCAACACTGCACTGAATCAACACATTCTAAGGGCGCAATCCTAGACCTTGTTATTTCTAAAGCAGGCATGCTTTCTACCACTACCCCAATTCATGTAGATTGGTCTGACCACCTCCTCATCCCATTCTCTCTTTAACTTTCACACTCTATAACTCTTGGCCAACCCAAGAGGGCCATCTCATGGTTCCGGGATGCCAAAAATATGGATGTCGGTCCCCTCTGTGAATCAGCTTTGTTATCACTTCCAAGGCTCGACCCGAACCTAGATGTTGACGAACTCACCTCCCAATGCCTCATAGTTCTTGCAGCTGAAATTTATAACGTTGCTCCACTCAAAAGCAAAAGGTTAAGGCCCACTCCCTCAGCACCTTGGTTCAACAAATCCCTTTATGAGTAAAGGAAGCAGCTAAGATGCCTGGAGAAACATTGGAGGCAAGTGCCCTCCTCCGACAATTTGGACATGCTTCGCTCAGCAAGATCCAAGTACCACAAGCACATCTTCCTTGGGAAAGCGACACTTCAAAACCCTCCTCGACTCCGCCAAAAATAGACCCAAAAAACTATTCGATCTCATCAAAATGCCTAACTGCTCTCCCCCAACCTCCAAGGTGGATGATTCTACAAAGAGAGCAGCGGACTTTGCTATTTTCTCCGATGAAAAAGTGAAATCACTTGTGGATCAGGTCGCTCATCCTACCACTCCAGAGGAGCGCAAATCCATAGCCATTTGGCAGAGCTTTGACCCCATATCTGATGATGCCCTTCTCAAGTGCATACGAGAAACAAAGCCATCCAACCATTCTCTTGACCCTATCCCCCAGTGCCATTGCCATTGACTTCTATACCCAATCCCTCTCCTATTGGACCACTCTGATCAACCTCTCCCTCTGGCAAGGCTCCCTTCCTGCCTCCTTCAAAACTGGGCAGGTCACCCCTCTTCTTAAAAAACCCACTGCTGATGCGAATGACCTCAACAACTTCCGCCCCATCACTAACCTTCCCTTTCTGGCGAAGATCACTGAAAGATGTGTAGCAAAACAACTCTCCCGTCATATCAAGGACAATGATCTTCTTGACAACTGTCAGTCCGGCTTCATCCAAAACTGCAGCACTGAAACAGCTCTACTGCAAGTGGTTGATGACGCGTTGAGGATACTCGATTCAGGGGGGTCCTGTCTTCTAATTCTCCTTGACCTCTCCGCAGCCTTTGACACTGTCAATCACAACACCCTCCTCAATATTCTTCAACAGAGAATGGGCATGGAGGGCACTGTGCTTAAATGGTTTGCATCCTTCCTTTCTGGCAGATCCCAAATGATAAAAATAGCGAACAGTCTTTCACCTGGCGGTAGGTCAAGGTGTTCCCCAAGGCTCGATACTTGCTCCCACACTGTTCAATCTCTATCTAGAACCACTGGGAAATCTCCTAAGTAAATCTGGGATTCACTATCGTCTCTATGCTGACGACACTCAACTCTACCTCAAGATTGCCTCTACTCACAATCTCTCCATCCTAAGCTCCACTCTCGACTCCATTCAAAACTGGATGTCAACTCATCAACTGATTCTGAATCCCTCCAAAACTGAATTCCTCCTCTTCTCCTCCTCACTCTCTCCTCCCCCGGTTCAATCATGGATGGATCAGATGAATCTACTAAACAATAAACCCATCATTGTCGACAGCGCCAAATCCCTTGGTGTCATACTAGACAAAAAACTCAATCTAATTCCCCACATCAATTCCATTTCAAATCTGCTCAATACCAACTGCGCCTTCTTTGGGGCATTCGTCGCTTCTTCCCGGAGCGGGGCCTTATAACCCTGGTGCAATCACTGGTCCTCTCCAGACTCGACTACTGCAATTCTCTTCTTACTGGCCTCCCCAAATCCCACTTGTCCCCACTTAAGTATGTTTTCCACTCAGCAGCTCATTTCATTTAAGGGGCCAAAAGAAGCGATCACATCACACCGATGTTATCCACCCTCCGCTGGCTTCCCTTTGAGGCTAGAGCTATCTACAAGACCGCTTGTATCACCCACAAAGCCCTGCACTCCACTTCTCCTCGCTACCTGGCGAATAAACTGAAACTCTCTGGAGGCTCTAGACCTTCACGCAATGCGGAGAATCTACTGCTTGAACCTCCCACTTTCAAGAAGGAAAGAACGATGGCCCAATCCTTTTCAGGCAACGCAGTGAGAATCTGGAACTCATTCCCGCCTCAGCTCCGGACCACCGCCTCCTCCCAGGCCTTTAAAAGGGACCTCAAAGTTCTCCTCCTCCAGAGACACCTCCAAAAGTAAATCACGTCCTCTCTTTTATATGAAGGAAGACCTCCCACTACTGAAAATTTCTACTTTTCATGTCCATGGAAGTGCCTTCCCAGTGTGTTCTTGTGGTTAGAGTGTTTGCCTTTTATTGCAGTATTATCCATGTACTTGTGTTTGGTACCCTCTTGCAACTTGCACTCACCACTTTGCCCCTGTAACACACGGTTTACTTCCTCTCACATGTTTTTTACCTTTGATACTTGCACAAGTACCACCTTCGCCTACGTAACGTTTGTTCTTGTGCTTGAGTGTCTAGCATATATTGCAGTATTATACCTCAAATTATACTCTATTTTCTCTTGTAGCCTGCACACTTGTCACTTTTTCCTCCTGTGCACTTTTTACTATCTCATGTATTTTTGGTAGCTCACATTTTTACTACCTCATGTATTTTGTTTGCTCAGAAGTGTCACTATTACCTTGTCTACCTCATGTATTTTTGGTTGCTCACAATTTTTACTACCTCAAGTATTTTTGTTTGCTCACAATGATCACTTTACCGTATGTAACGTAATGTATGCTTTTGCAATCTGCTGTTCGTGTAATGTTCTCAGTTTGTATCATTTCTGTTCCTATTGTAAAGCGCTCTGACGCCTTCGGGTAAAGTCCGCGCTATATAAAACTGCATAAATAAATAAATAAATAAACTTGACAACGGTTCGCATCATGGGAGAAATGTAACTCAAATATATGATGACCTTGGTCTTGGCTCTGTAGTGGTTTTTTTCTCTCTTCTTTTAGGTAATTTTTTTACTTTGTTCTAATTAACACACTGGAGTACTCAGGTATCGCACACTGATGAAACATACGGTCTATGGTGTTCGTTCTAATTAACCCTGGAGTGCTTGGGCGTGGGTGTCGTGCACCAGTGAAGCACAGTCTCGGGTGAGGCATCGCACACAGGCGAGTCATACAGCTTCTGATCTGACATTCCTATAAACTGTCACACATCTTCATTCCCAGTTAATTGGAACTCCAAACCTCAGCAGTTTTGTTCATAATAATAATTATTATGTACACGTTTGACAACACATTCTGACACATAGTTACCACACCTGCATTTTGTTATTGTTATCCTTACTTTGACTTTTGCAGTAACCATGCTGAATGTTACACCACCACCATTTTTTCTATCTTCCACTGGTGAACCAAACAGTAGTTGGTCAAAGTGGAGAAAAGTGTTATTATGCACAAGTTTGTGGAGTGTCCTTAAGTGCAGAAAGAAAATAAATCAGCCTAGTTAATGCACAGTTTGGGGCCAGAGGCCAAGAAGTATTTGAGCCTCTTCCTGCACTTAGTGAGAGTGAGTCTGATGATCTGAATGAGTTTGACATAAGTTTGAAAAAACTAGACAAACATTTACCAAAGGTGGGTACCATTTTAGAAAGGTACCACTTTGGGAGAAGACTCCAAAAGCCGCAGGAGTTGATTGAGGCAAATATGACAGAACTTCATAAGTTAGGAACCACGTGTAAGTTTGAAGGTTCCTTAGAAGAGTGTATTTGTGACCAATTCATGTTGAGGTGCAATACAGAGAAAGTATAAGAAGAATTGTTGCAGAAAGATGACCGTAAACTAGACGAGGTTGTGAGGATAGCAAAAACAATTGAGCATTCCTTGGCATGTGGAAGTTATAAAGAGAGGGAACAGCTCCTTAACTGAGAAAGTACAGAGTGTGAATAAATTTCCCTCGAAATACTCAGAATTAGTGAACCTCAGTACTTCTGCTCATTATGTTGAGAAAGGTTTCAAAGGCAGGTGTTTTCGTTGTGACATGGTCGGACATTTAGCGAATGATAAAGTTTGCCCTGCTCTGACATCTAAATGTTATATTTGAGCGAAAGTGGGACACCTAGTTAAAGTATGCAGGTCTCAAATTCTTTTTTTTAAAAAAAGGCAAACGTGTAAAAGAGGTCTTTCTAGAAAGTAATAGTTTGATGAATTACATTGTGGACAGGTGGTACTACAGATCGGACAGAAGAAGTGTAAGAGTCTTATTGATGACTGCAAAGTAAATGAAAATAGTATCAGAATGCTATTTGATTTGGGGCAATAATTTCTCTAGTCCCAAAAGACTTTTATGATAAAACTTTAGTAAAAGTTTTCAAACCAGACATCAAACGCTTAGCGTATGGTGGGCAACCTATAAAATTGTTTTACTTTGTGGGAGATCTAGATTGTAAAGGGAGATTAACAGCAGGTAAGATCTACATTTCTTGCAGAGGCAATAGTGTTGTCAGTTGGATACATCAGGATGACCTGGGTGTGTTTTTAGTTCCTAGTGGTGATCCCTGTATAGTTCTCAAAAACATATGTACTCACAAGCCTCCTGTGGATGTCCCTCTTCTGATCCCAATGTTACTGATGGTAAGTTTGACTTGCGTCGTGTATTTTAACAGGTGTTCAGCGCGAATTTAGGGTGTCTCAGAATATACTAATAAGCTTGCACTTAATAGTGGTGCTACTCCAGTAACGTGTAAGATACGTTACTGGACCTTTAGCCTAGAGGGAACCCATGCGTGCTGAGCTTAAGAAATTAAAGGATGAATGCACTATTGTAGAGGCCGAAGCGACTGAATGGCTCGCTCCAGTAGTCCTTGCATGCAAAGTTTCAGTAGGGAGACTATGTGCAGATCTCAGAGATCTCAACCATGCAGTTGTCGCTGATAGATATCCTCTCCCGAACATTGCCGAGATGTTAACACAATAAGAAGGTGCTGCTGTTTTTTTCAACGTTAGACCTCAAAGCCTCATATCACCAGATTAGACTTGATGACAAATCCACAGATTTGACGGCTTTCATTACTCAATTTGGGATATACAAATTCAACAGGTTGCCGCACGGACAGTCCAGAGTTAAAATGTATTAAGATGTCTTGGTATATGGTTCGTCTCAGCAAGAACACAATAACAGGTTAAGATCTGTCTTAGAAAGGTTTAGTGTTCGAGGTCTCACTTTGAGAGAAAATAAATGGAGGTTTAATCTTTCTGAAATAGAGTATCTAGGTCCAAACTAACCAAAGGTAGAGTCAAGACTAAAGATCAACTTGTAAAAACCATTGAAGATCTTCCTATACCTAGATCAAGAGATGATTTGGTCACTTTTTAGGTATGGCTGAATACTACAAGTTTGAACCTCAGTTTGCTAGCCGTACCTTTGTGTTGAGGGCTCTGCTAGAAAAAAAAAAAAAGGAGTAAAGTTTGCGTGGACTCCTCAGTGTGAAGCTAAATTTGTTGATATTTAGAAAGCCCTAAGTCATTCGCCCTCGCTACAGAGTTTTGATACCTCTGCTCTCACCATTTTGATTAATGACATGAGTTCCAAAGGTTTAGGGGCGGTTCTCAAACAAGTCAATGACTGTAAGGAGGAAACCATCATGTTCTTATTCAGGGCATTTGTTGGCCCTAAAAAAACACTCTGAAATTGAAAAGGAGACCCTGTGCATTTTGGGCGATCAGGAAATTCAAGAAATTTCTCTGTGGGAGTTCCTTTGTTGTCAGGTCCGATCACAATCCCTTGAAGGATGTATTTTGCAAAAAAGGCTTGGATTCCATCTCTTCTCGGGTTTGTAGGTTGGTGGTAGCCTTACAAGATTATTGTTGTGTGGTAAACTATACACCAAGTACTGAAAATGGAGTTGCAGGTTGCCTTTCTCGGCTGGTCACCGAACAGTCTGACTGTGAGATCAATGACCCTGACTAGTTGTGTGAGGACATGGAGGAGGCCGTCAGTGAAGAGGAATGGAGAAAGGTAATGAAAGCTGATGTTGAGATTTGTGGTGTTTATAAAATGATGACCGAGGGATGGTGTGGACTGAAAGATTTAAGTAAGGATGTTCGCAAGTACTGGAATGTACGGAATGAGTTGTCAGGGAGTGTGGGCTTGCTTTGGAGAGGCACTAAACTCAGTCCCCCTGTATCACTCAGAACGAAAATAATCCAATTAGGACATCAAGGTCACCAAAGCATCTCAAAGACCAAAGAGAGGATCAGGTTACACTTCTGGTGGACGGGCATAGATGTTCAGGAAGAGCGGGTGGTGAGAGATTGCATGGAGTGCAATGCGTGTGATAACATGTGCAAGACGAGTGAACAACCCATAGTGATGAGAGAAATTCCCAAACGAAGTTGGCAGGAGGTGGCATTAGACATTTTGGGGCCGGTCACTTACAGAACAGGTCAGTAATATGTTCTTGTTTTGATGGATATGTTCTCCAGGTGGCCAGAGGTAAAGGTTACACAGAGCATTGACACAAAAGATGTAAAAGTTTTTGGATGGCATTTTCAGTAGAGAGGGGCTACCTGATTGCTTGTTAACAGACAATGGTGTTCAACTGGTCTCAAAAGAAATGGATGAATTTTTAATGAAGATAGGGATCAGACACAAGCATTGCTCACTCTACCATCCCGAGACTAACGGTATGGTGGAGAGATTCAGTAGAGTCTTAAAGGAACCTATCCAAATTGCAAAGTCCCAGAGCAAAGAATGGAAAGTTGAGGTTTTGGAGAATGTGAAGGTATACTGACTGACACCTGACTCAGTCACAGAAAAAAATGCTCTTTGAATTGTTCAGGGGCAGAAGGCCCAACAGACTTATGTTTCAGTCTTGGATGAGAGAGGAGGATATGTGTATAGATGATCCTAAGGTAGAAACGTGGAAAGTGGCACAAGACTTAAAGATCATCAAAAGAAAAGAGAATTTTGACATAAGACATGCTACTTAAAAAACGAATGTGTGCATGGGTGATAGTGAGTGAGATAGCCTCAGAAATTTGGAGCTTATAAGTATTCACCGACTTTTTAAGTAGTGAAATTGTTTCAGAATGCTGTTAAGCTGAATGACATCCGAATGTGGAATCTTAGCAGGACTGCAGGGCTTCGCCCAGGAGTACAAGCTAAGAGAGGTTCCTCTGATGAGACACCAGATTTGTGGTCATCATTGTGTAAAAGCTCATGTCATAGGCTGATGTGCATTTGAGTTTAAAAAAAAAGTGTTTATATAATTTGATATAGTATACTATTCTATCGTAAACTTGCGAGTCTTTTACCTGTAATATGCTAGACTTTTGTTTTTTGGGGGTGGTGGGGAGGGAGATGTGTGGTATCCTGTTTAACTATTTATGAGTAGGTCATTAGAACTGTGTATGTGATTAGAATGTTGGCGTGCTGTGGTTACGGAACTCCTAGGAGTCAGTTACTCTTGAAGCACAAGTTACTTACCTTCGGTAACGATAGATCTGTAAGAAACATTAGTTAGTGTTAGATTCCTTACCTTAGAATATCCCCAGCCGTCAGACTGGATCCGGAAAGTTTTCGTCAGCAGTACCCTTGCGCGTCGCTAGGCGCCGTCTGCGGCTCCTCGTCCGTCGTCAGCATCGTGATCGCCGGGATGATGTCGGAGTACTTAGACAACGCCCTCGCGCGCAGACGTCAGTTCTGTACATAGTTTTCTGCGCCAGTAACGCGGAGCCATGATAGAGACAGAAACTGGTGCCATGATCTTGGGCCCTGAAAGGGATGTCCTTAACCCTAGATATCGGTTCGCAGAACGGGGAGGATGGGTGGGGCGGTAAGGAATCTAACACTAACTAATGTTTCTAACAGATATATCATTACCGAAGGTAAGTAACTTGTGCATCTGAAAGAAACACGTTAGATTCCTTTCTTAGAATAGATACCCCAGCAATACCAACCCCGGTGGTGGGTCTGCGCACCAAGATCACACCAGAAAGTCCTGGAGAACAGAACGGCCGAAAAAGCCATCTCTCCGGACTTGGCTGTCCAGGCAGTAGTGCCTAGCAAACGTGTGCAGCGAGGCCCACGTAGCTGCCTGACAGATGTCCTGCAAGGGGACTCTCCGACCCAGGGCATTAGTGCCGCCGTGGCTAGAGTGGAATGGGCACGCAGCCCAACAGGAGCCGCCTCCTTCGCCAAAGAGTAACAGACCTTGATGCACAAGACGACCGACCGAGAGAAGGTCCGCTTGTGCACAGACCGTCTCTTCTTAGCGCCCACGTAACCAACAAAGAGCTGGTCATCCACCCGGAACTGGCGTGTGTGATCTAGAGAGGAGGGCGCACGTTTTGGGTCCAGACGGTGGAGCCTCTCTTCCTCCTTCGAAGGATGCAGAGGCAGAAAGAAGGTGGGCAAGGTGATGGAGTCCCCGATGTGAAAGGCTGTGACTGCCTTGGGCAGGAAAGAAGGATGAGTCCTCAGAACAACTTTGTCCGGATAGAAAGAGAGGAAAGGAGGTTTTGAAGATAGAGCCTGGAGCTCACTCACTCTCCTGACAGAAGTGATGGCAACCAGGAATGCAGTTTTAAGAGTCAGAAGACGAAGAGGACAGTTATGAAGTGGCTCAAAGGGAGCGCACATCAGATATGTCAGAACAAGATTCAAGTCCCACTGAGGCATCACGAAGGGGAACAGGAGGAAACATATGTGTGATGCTTTCAAGAATCTATTTACAACAGGGGACTTGAAAAGAGAAGGCTGATCAGGAAGCCTTAAGAAGGCTGAAATGGCCAAGAGTTAGCCCTTGAGAGTGCCCAGAGCAGAGCCCTGCTGGGCAAGAGACAAAAGGAAGAGGAGAACCTCGGAAAGGGGGGCTGAGAGTGGATCCATAGCTTTTGCTGTGCACCATGCCACAAATTTGTTCCACCTGCAGGTGTATACCGATTTTGTGGATGGTCGCCTGGCTGCCAGAATCCCATCAGACTTCAGGAGGCAAGTCAAATGGCCTCAACTGTCGCCGCTCAATCTCCACGCATGTAGGTGGAGACTGGACAGGTTTGGGTGGAGGACCGTCCCCTGCTGCTGCGACAGAAGGTCCTCCTGAAGAGGCAGACGAAGTGGGGGATCGACTGACATGCGGAGTAGCTCGGGATACCAGTATCTTTGTGCCCAGTCCGGAGCCATAAGGATGACTTGGGCCGGTCTCGCCTGATCTCAGCACTCTGGGCAGAAGTGGTATAGGCGGAAAGGCGTACAACAGACCGCAACTCCACTCGCGACGAAAAGCGTCTCCGAGCGAGTGCCACCTTGGAAATTCCTACGCGCAGAACAGATGACATTGCGCGTTCTCTTCGGTGGCGAATAAATTTAACCAAGGCTCTCACCACTGCTGAAAGAGTCCTTGTGCCACGTCCGAGTTCAGACGCCATTCGTGATCCATCATGCACCTGTGGCTGAGTTCCTCCGCCCTGGCGTTCAAGGAACCTGCCAGGTGTTGAACCACCAGGGTAATGTCCTGGTGCACCCGCCATGTCCAGAGGAGCAGAGCCTCCTGAGAGAGGGTCCACGACCCCACCCCACCCTGTTTGTTGCAGTACCACATGGTAGTGGTGGTGTCCGTGAACACCTGCACTACACTTCCCCGGACAGTTTGAAGGAATGCCTTTAGTGCAAGTCGGACACCGTAGCTCCAGAAGGTTGATATGGAGCTGGGACTTCGCCGGAGACCAGAGGCCTCTGACTCCCTCTCTCCCATGTGGCCCCCAAACCTAGGAGGGACGCATCTGTCACCACTATGTGCTCCGGTTGGGGAAGGGAGAGAGATCTGCTGCTGAGTCAATCGCGGTTCGTGAGCCACCACTGCAACTGGCTCGCAGTGCCCTCCGAGTTCAGGACATGGTCAGACAGGTTGCCCTGATGCTGTGCCCACTGAAACTTCAAGTCCCACTACAGAGCCTGCATCCGCCACCTGGCGTGATGCACTAGAAGGATGCAGGAGGCCATCAGCCCCACGAGTCGCAGCGTAAACCTGACCGAGACTCGGGATAAAGGCTGAAAGATCGGAATCAGAGCCTGAATATCCCAAAAACGCTGCTCGGGGGGATAAACCCGAAACTGCGCAGAGTCCAGAACCGCTCCGATGAAAAGGAGTTTCTGAGAGAGACACAGGTGTGACTTCGGAACGTTGATGGAGAACCCCAGCAAGTGCAGGAGGTCGGCCGTAGTCTGGAGGTGGGAGAAGACTGTTTGGGGCGAGCCCGCGTTTTAACAACCAATCGTCGAGATAGGGGAAGACTGAAAGCCCTAATCGGCGCAGATGAGCTGCGACCACCGCCATCACTTTCTTGAACACCCGTGGGGCGCTGGTAAGGCCAAAGGGGAGCACAGTAAACTGAAAGTGTGCTTGTGGCCTACCGTGAACCGCAGGTAACGCTGGGGGGCCGGCAGGTCGGGGATGTGGAAATATGCGTCCTCCAATTCCAACGCTACCATCCTGTCTTCTGGGTCCAGGGCAGCTAGGACCTGAGCCAAAGTCAGCATCTTGAACTTTTCCTTCTGGAGGAAGCCATTGACGCTCGGTAGGTGAAAAATAGGGCGTAGGCCTCCTTTGCCCTTCTTGGATACCAGAAAGTAGTGGGAATAGCAACCACGTCCTACTTCTGGCCAGGGAACGCGCTCAATGGCCCCCTTGGACATGAGGGCCTTAAATTCCTCCTGCAGAAGTTGCAAGTGATCCCCCGACATGTGGTTGTACTACGGTGGCATGGCTGGAGGGGTCGCCTCGAAAGGGAGGGAGAAGCCCCTTTGGATGATTTGCAGCACCCACCTCTCCCAAGTGATGGTACGCCAGTGGGGGAGGTGATGGCGGACCCTGCCCCCCACTGGTGACGAATGGGCCTGAAATGCCGGATTAGGAAGGCTTAGAGGCAGATGCTGCAGGGGTGGGTGTGGACTGACCCTGCCGGTGTCTCCCGGCACCGCCACAGCGGTAACCACGTACGCGTTGAGCCTGGGTCTGCGGCCTGTGGCTGGCTGGATGTGTAGGGAAGCCCCTCCCTGGCCATGAAAGGAGCAAAAAGCAGAAGTTTGCTGGCGTTGTCCTAGGCCCAAGGACTTGGCCGCAGCCCTGGAGTCCATGAAACGCTCCAGCGCACTGTCCGCCTTGTCGCCTAAGAGGCGACGGCCATCAAAGGGCATGTCCATGAGGGTGGCCTGGACATCCCCCAAAAAGTTAGCAGACCGAAGCCAGGCCTGGCGACGAACCGCCACTGTTACAATCGCCCTACCCAGGGAGTCCGTGGTGTCGAGTCCACACCGTATTAAGTAGCGTGCTGCATCCCGCCCTTCCGCCAGGGCTTGGGTGAGCTTTGCCCGGGCCTCCTCCGGGCACTGTGGCAGCACCTTCGCAACCGTATCCCACAGAGAGTGGGTGTAACGGCCCAAAAGGCAGGCGGTGTTGACAGACGGCAGCCCCAAACTCGGGGAGGAGAACAGTTTCTTCCCAAACTGATCGTACCGTTTGGATTCCCGATCCGGAGGAGTGGTCGGGAATGCGTACTGGGATGTAGACGCCTGGATCACCAGGCTCTTGGGGGCGGGGTGAACGGACAGAAAGCTAGGGTCGCCCGGAGCCGGGCGGTGTTGTCGGGCCACGTTCTGATCCACAGGGAGGCCTGTATAGGGCTTGGACCAGGTGCCCAAACAGAACGTCACTTTTTAGGCCCAAAATCTCATAACATGAGTTTCTAAGGGAGAAAAAGTATTAGCAGTTTCTAAGGTAAGTACACGACTTTCGAGGGGGCGTTTGGGGGGTTAGGACCAATGTTCCCATAGGTCTAGCTGGGCACTTTAGTTGCCCTAGCGGCACTGGGGCAGCCAGGTGCAGAGTGCAGGGGCCCAATCTAAGTCAATAGGGATAAGAAGGGGCAGAGTGCAGGGCCCAATGTAAGTCAATTGGGATAAGAAGGGCCTTTGGTTCAGGGCTGCTGATGAGCAAGCCACTAGGGTGTGGGAGCAAAGCTCCTCGAGTTAAGGTCAGGACTGCAGGGGCCAACGACCAGCACATGAGTTGCACCACCAGCAGCATTGGGACGGTTGGTGCAAGGTGCCAAAAAGATGTCGGGACCCTGTGCTTTTCAATGGAGACCTTCAGGTCTGAGAAGTTACTGCAGGCTCGGGCAAGGAGGCATCTTGAAGGTCTCCTTGTGGTATTGGGCCACTCTAACTCAAGCTGTGGGGGTCAAGCGCAGAATTGCGGAGTCAGATTCTGGTCTTGGATTCTTTCTTGAGCAAATCCGGTGTTCACCGGAGACAGTCCATAAGGTGAGAGCAGGGCAGGTCCTCCGGGCTCTAGGTGGCTGCTGGATAAGTGGTTTCTTCACTGTAAGCAGGTTGGAGTCAGGACAGGCCGGTACGGCTCATGCCAAATCACTAGGTGTCCTCTTGTTTCTAGGTCAGCACAGCTCTTTGGTCCTTCTTTCTTCTTTGAATCGGAAGATTCAGGGTTGACCCAAAGTACTAGATTAAGGGGTATTTAAAGAGGTGTGCAGGTCAGGACCAATGGGTCTAAAATTGTGGGTAAAAAAGTAAAGTTTTGAGAAAGAACTTAGGCCCTAGGAACCTGAATGGCTGGGAGCGAGGTCCAGTGGGAGCCCTACCGCAAGGACTGATGGTGCGAGGAGACTGCTGTGTACAGATAGGGCTGGTGCCCTATGCAGGAGTGATGACTGACCTCCGCATGCCAGGAGAGGGCTGTTGCGTATCAAGTGCCCTGCGGGAGTGCCAAGCCATACCATACCATATGCCAGAGGAGGCCACCATAGATGTGACTGTGCTGACAAAGCGCCAAAGCTTTTGTGAACATTAGCTGTGATCCAGTATGTCAGAAGGAGCCACCATGGTATCAGTGATTGCACAGGACAACTCCACGCCTTGCCAGAAGCCCCGTATGCTAGGAGGGGCTGTCGGTACTAAGAGGTTTACCAGGGATTCTGGGTAAAAAGAACTGAAGTTGCCCCAACCTGGATTCCCCTAGGTGTCTAGTTTTCAAATATGTGCAAGTATGCTAAGTTTACCTAGGTGCCAACTGAGCTAAGGCCCACAATTCACAGCTATCCACTTTGCACAAAAAAAGGGTCAGTTTTGAGGGGAAAAATGTGATGTATCTATGTTGCATCTTGGCCCGTTTGCTGTACTGGGCACTATGCCTACCCACACAAGCGAGGTATTATTTTTATTGGTAGACATGTGGGACATTTGTTATTACCAATCGGATTTTGCTGCGTTTGTGCCTTCCGTAAGCCAGTGTGTAAGTAGAAGACATTTTGAAAATATCCTCTAAATCATATGCTAGTATGTGTAGCCACAAAGAGATGTACAAATAACCACTGCTCCTAAACTCAATATCTTGAGCCCATTTTAGAAAAGCATAGGTTATCTTGATACACAATTTTCACTCTACATATTCCACCACATGAATTGGTTGATACACTGTACACAATGAAAAACCATTTTACAGTGCAGCTCAGTTGTTGGCTCTGGGTACCTTTCGTTTTACACACCCTATATATCCCTGAAACCAGAAGGGTCTAGTGGACCAAATGGTATATTGCTTTTGCAAATCAGCCATCGTGACAAAAAGTTACAGTTGAAAAGGTCAAAAATGGCCATTTGTTTCCTACTCATTTTCAATATTTCTTTATTTCAACAGTTTGCTTCTTCTTCGGGAAAGCCTTGAGGGAACTACACCTATGCGCCCATGCTAAATCCAGAATTTTGCCTACATTCCAAAAATCTATAGCTTTCCTGGATCACCCATAGGCTTCACATGGACTCCTACCGCGAACTGGAAGTAGGTTGAGAGCACGAAAGTTAGGAAAAATGGGCTACCTCTGAAAAATGCCGAAACTGTGGTAAAATGTTTTTTTTTTTTTTATCAGCTCTGCAATTCTCTGGAAGATGGTGATTTTACCACAACAAGCCGTTCGCTGATCCCATTTCTTGGGGGGGGGGGGAAACCAGACATCTTGAGCATTTATTTCCCTCCCAAAAAACCAAAATGTTGCTATATTTTGCCTATTTTCTCGCCACAGGAATCCACAACTGTGGGTACCTGTAGAATTCTCTGCATGTTGGGGGAAAATAAAGGACACAAATTTGGCGTGGATAATTGGGTAGAAACAGTTATGGATCCCTAAGCACAAACTACCCCAAACTGCCAAAAAAAAGGCTGAGGACCGGGAGGGAAAAGGCCCGCCAGATAAGGGCATAAGTGAGGTAAGTGTTACTATAAAAAGTGATCTTCTATTACTGGAACTGCTGGTCAATAAGAGTGTAGTAGCGGAAACAGAGGTGGTCTAAGTCTTGTTAGCACCACATTGAGCTACCATATGGCGGGAGAGGGGCTTGAAGCTGTAGGAGGAATAGTCCCTCAACAATTTTATGAGCCCTTAAACAAATGTGTTTCCTATTTTGCATAAATACTACCACAACAGATAAATGTACCCAAAGGCAAATGCTACTTACCAGTATGCATCTGTTCTTGGCATGGGCTGCTGACATTCATATCTTAGCATAGATCGTCGCCTAGTGTTGGGTCCGGATGTTTGCACCTTGTTGTCTTGGAAGAGTCTTCGAAGTATCACGAGATAGGCGACTCCTCCCCTGGACTACAGTGTGCATGGGCATCATCTCCATCTTCAGATTGTTTTTCGCCATTGTGGCAAAGATGGAGTATAGTAAAGTAAGAGATGAACATGTAAATGTATGAAAGAAGAGAACCATGCAGCTGTGACAGGCACCGGGGAGGAGGGTGGGCGATATGAATGTCAGCAGCCCTACATGCCAAGAACAGATGCATACTGGTAAGTAGCATTTGCCGTTCGAGGCATGTGGGCTGCTGAATTCATATCTTAGCATAGACTGTTTAGCAGTTTCTTCTCTAGCGGTGGTTAATTGTATCAGCTGCAGTGGTTTGAAAAAGAGTTTTAAGGACAGCCAGGCCTACAGCAGCTTACTGCTTAGCTTGCACATCAACACAGTAGTGTTTAGTGAAAGTGTGTATGGTAGACCATGTAGCTGCCCTACATATGTCTTCTAAGGGAATATTTCCTAGGAAAGCCATGGATGCCCCCATTTTACGCGTTGAGTGGGCTTTTGGGGGAACTGTTAAAGTGCGTTTTGCCTTTTGATAGCATATTTTAATGCATTTAACTATCCATCTGGCTATTCCTGTCTTGGAAATGGGATTACCCTTATGTGTTGGTGAAAAGGCAACAAATAGTTGCTTTGTCTTTCTGAATGATTTTGTTCTGTAATATAGCAGAGCTCTTTTAACGTCTATTGTGTTTAGAGCTCTTTCAACCACAGATTGCGACTTTTGAAAGAAAACTGGCAATTCTATGGACTGATTGATGTGGACAGTGGATATAGCTTTTGGCATAAATGTAGAATTTGTACGAAGCACTACCTTATTGTGGTGTCTTTGCATGAAAGGTTCCTGAATGGTTAGTGCTTGTAGCTCACTCACTCGCCTGAGGGAGGTAATAGCAATTAAAAATGCCACCTTCCATGTTAAGAATTGTACTTCACATGAGTGAAGTGGTTCGAAGGGGGGTCCCATGAGTCTGGTAGGTACTATGTTTAAGTTCAAGACTGGAGAAGGTGGATGCTTTGGAGGGATAATTCTTTTAAGTCCTTCCATAGAAGCCTTGATAGGTGGGATTCTGAACAGGGACACATGTCTGTTTTGAAGATATGCTGCTATAGCAGCAAGGTGTAGCCTTATGGATGAGTATGCTAGGTTACATCTTTGGAGATGTAGCAGGTAACAGATTAAATTTTGGATGGAGGCATCCAATGGATTGATTTGGTTATTACAACAAATTACAAATCTTTCCATTTAGCTGCGTAGCATGCTCTGGTAGTGGGACGCCTTGCTTCCTTGATAATGTTCATGCAGTCTGGAGGCAAGTTAAGATATCCGAACTAAGACCTCAGGAGCCAGATCACTAGGTTCATCTGATTGAAATCTGGGTGCATGATTTCTCCATGGTTCTGTGTTAGCAATTGTGGCGTGAGGCAGTTTTTGGTGAGGAACCACTGAGTTCTAGGAGCGTTGTGTACCATGGCTGTCTTGACCATGTGGGAGCAACCAGGATCATTGTGAGTGACTGTTGCCTTAGTTTGCGTGCCACTAATGGAATAAGTGGGGTTGGTGGAAAAGCGTACGCAAATCTGCCTGACCAGTTCATCCATATCACATTGCCTTGTGACAACGGGTGTGGGAACCTGGCGGCGAAGGACGGGCATTTTGAGTTTTCGTTTGTGGCAAACAGATCTACCTCTGGATGTCCCCACTTTTGGAAGAACGGTTGGAGAACTTGAGGGTGAATCTCCCACTCATGTACTTGTTGACTGTCGGCTTAGTAGATCTGCTACCTGGTTGTCTATTCCTGGGAGGTGTTATGCCAGGAGATAAATGTTTTGTGGAATTGCCCACTTCCATATGCGCTGTGCTAGGTGAGATAGCTGCAGAGAGTGTGTCCCTCTCTGCTTTTGGATGTAATACATGGCTGTCATCTTGTCCGTCCGGATTAACACAGCCTTGTTGCACAAGTATTTCTGAAAGGCTTTCATTGCTAGGAAAATTGCTAACAACTAAGTGGTTTATATGTAGTGTCTTTTGTTTGACTGTCCAGAGACCTTGGACTGAATATTGAAGGAGATGGGCTCCCCAGCCTGTCAGTGATGCGTCCGCTGTTAACTACTACCTGTGGAACCGGCTCTTGGAACAGTCGCCCCTTGGAAAGCTTTTGTGGGTTCCAACACTGCAGAGAGTGGCAAGTGCGACTGTCTACCAATACTAGGTCTTTCAGTTGTCCTTGAGCTTGGTTCCACTGGCGTGCTAGGCATTCCTGTAAGGGGGCGCATCTGAAGCAGAGCAGAAGGGACGATGAATATGCAGGAGGCCATCATGCCTATAAGCTGCATGAACACTTGAGCTGGAAGGAAGTGTTGTGGCTGAAATCTTTGAATGAGAGATTGTATGTTGGCTATTCTGGTTGGACTTGGATATGCCTTTGATACTGAGGTGTCTATTGTCGCTCCCAGATATGGCTGTACGTGGGAGGGGTGCAGATGCAATGTTGGGTAATTTTCTAGACTGTGCAGTAGATGGATTGTTTGTGAGGTATAGCTGGCACACTGTACTTGTGAGTTGGCTTTTATAAGCCAATCGTCGAGGTAAGGGAACACGTAGATGTGTTGCCTCCTGAGGTGTGCCGCTACTACTGCGAGGCATTTTGTAAAAAACCCTTGGTGCTGTAGTTACCCCGAAAGGGAGAACTTTGAATTGGTAGTGCTGACCCTCTATTGTGAACCTGAGGTATCTCCTGTGAGCTGGATGTATAGGTATGTGAAAGTACGCATCCTTGAGGTCTAGTGTGGCGAGGAAGTCGCCTTGCTGGAGAAGTGGGAGTACCTGCTGTAGTGACAGTGTTCCAGACTGGTAGGAATTGTGTTATTCTGCCTCAGACTGGTGTTAAGTGGTCTGGTGGGGGTGTGAAAAAGTCACTGTTTGGTGATGGCGGAGGCTCGGGTGTTATTATTACCACGTCCTCTGCCTTTGTTATGGTTTCCTCTATAACCTCCTCTATTGGAGCCTTTATTAAAGGTGCCTTGTGTAGTGCTTTTGAATGACGAAGAGGTTGGGATGTGTTGCCTCTGCCTGAGCCTCGAAAGGAGGAGCGACGAAAGGAGCTCCTAGACTGTTGAAATTGAAGTGCACCCATGGACTTAGCGGTGTCAGTATCTTTATCATCTTCTCTAAGATGGTATCAACCGCAGGGCCAAATAAGAAATCTTGGTTTATGGGCTGATTGAGTATGGTGGATTGCACTTCATTTTTAAATCCAAAAATGCGGAGCCAGGCATGCCGGCGTAGTATCAGCTACATCAAGGGCGCATTTTATGAATGCGTTAGTGATGAATTTCCCTTCCTGTATTAGGTTGTTTACTTTTGCCTTACAGGGTTCTGGTAGGTGTTGTAATAACCCTTCCAGTTGGTCGTAGTGTGCTCTGTCATAGCGTGCTAGGAGAGCTTGGGTATTGGCAATTTTCCAGGTATTTTCTGCCTGAGAGGCCACCCTCTTCCCTGAGGCTTTTAAAAATGTTGACTCCTTGTCAGGAGGTGGAGCATCCCCTGTTTGAGAATTTTCTCTTTTCCTGGCATTAGATACAACTAGGGAGTCTAGTGGTAGCTGAGACTTAATATAAGAGGGGTGTGTATAAGAGGGGTGTAAAGGGGCCGGTTTATACTTTTTTTCAATTCTTGGATTGAGGACACGCGCCCTGGCTGGGTCTTTAAAGATGTCTGGTGCATGCTTTAGTACTCCTTTTAGCATAAGGAGTACACGTACACTCTTCTCTGATGTTGGGAAGGTGTTGAATAGAAGTTCCTCCTCTATAGGGTCAGTGTGCATGTCTACGCCATGAAACTTAGCTGCTCTGTCCACTAGCTGGTTAAAAGCGACAGTGTCGTCAGTAGGGGATGGCTTTGTAGGTTAATGGAGAGGGATCTGTTATGGGTTGTGTATAATATGTGTCATCAGGATCATTATGGTCAGTCCACGTGAATCATCCTGGTTTCCTTGATCATCAGTTTGTATAAAGTCATCCAGAGGATCTTCACCCATGTCCTCTTCTTCATCATAATCCATAGGTGTGGGAGAATATGGAACATAAGGCATGCCTTTGAAAGGAGGAGGTGTGAAAGGTCTTGAGGGGGATGTGCCAAAGTCCTTTCTTTTAGGAGGAACAGGAGAATGTTTTTCAGTGTCCAGTCTGCTTTTGATTTTATTATAAACTGATATATGTCCTGTATCAGGGTCTATATACAGTCTTTGTTGTTCTGGGTACACTGGATCTGGATGAAAAAGTTCTTCCACTGTCCGTGGATTTGGCGCCGAAGATTTTTGATCAGTCACCCTTTTTATGGTGAGTTTCGAGGACCCTTGGAGCCTTTTTTGGGTCGATGGGCTTGTTTGGTTCGAGTGTCTTTTTGGGCTGGACGTCTTTTGTATGATGAACAGCCTTCTTTGGCTCGACGGCCTTTGTGGGATCGACTGCTTTTTTCGGCTCGACGGCCTTCTTTCGGCTCGACTGCCTTCTTCGGCTCGACGACTTTTCTGGTGTCGACGCCCGTTCTCAGCTCTGCAGCCGCTTTTGAGTCAACGGCCTTCTTGTGCTCGATGACTTTTTGGAGTTGTGTCAAGGGCACTTTGGAAAGTGTTCTGCTCGGTCCCGGGGTACCGGAAGGCTTGGGTGTGGTCTTTGGAGCCGAGGCGGGGCTTCTGAAGCAGTGTTTCGGTCGCAGCTAAGGCTTTTGGGCGTTGCTTTGACTGGAGCCTTTTGTGGAGGTGGAGGCTGGGTAGGGGCTTTGGTACTCACGGTTTGCCACAGTGTGATCTGCTCATCGGAGTCAGACTGGTCCTCTACGGTGACTATTTCCAGGTCAGAGTCCGCTGTGAGAAGTTGGCATGGTATATGATGTTCACTATTCTAGTGAGCACCTCGCACCAGTCCAAACAACCCTTATGGTGATGGTTGTAAAGTCAACCTTATAGACCAGCTATCCTAGGGGTAGCATGGACAAAGCAGTCTTAGGCTAAACTCAAGAGGGCATGTGAAGCCAGCTGTTTTACCATATTAAATCCCTTTAATACCAAATGAAAGGACACCACACAAGATATATATTGAAAATATATATGTATTTATTTCTAAACAAACCCCTGAACTCTTTATGAGCACAGAAGCACAAGCGCAAAACAAGTAACTTAATAAAATAGACAAAAGTTGCACAATTATGGATAGGGCGGGGTGGCCCGTCAAACCATATATCAAAAAAGTGGTATAAGTACCATGACACGAACAATGGTAAGGTCCAGGGCCTTGGGAATCGCTGGGGCTACACTGAGCTAACAATAGTTAGGGAGCAGGAGGCCCACGGGATGCGCGTGCAGAGTCTAAAAGCACACGAGTGTACACATTGAAGTCAATGGGTGCATAAAAGTTATAAAGTTAAAGATTTTAAAGCCTTCCGACTGCAATAGAACTTAACCACTTGAAACTCGGACACTAGGGATGTAAACCTCTACAGGAGCACCGTAGTACTCGCGTTACCTAACCCACAGGAAGCGGGTGCATAGGTCCAAAAGTGGGTCGGGTTTTGTCGTGGAGATCTATGGAGCCTTGGAGTAAAGATGCTGCAGGCGGCCAGAAGAGAAGAGTCCGGGTGGATCCAAGGGTGGATCGAAGATGTAGAGGACCTGAAAGCAGAGGGGACAGAGTCTGGGTCACTAGCCAGTGACCAGGATGGAACCAGGACAGAACCAGGCGATGTCGGGATGCGATCAGGTGCTGATGGGAAGCGGGTCTCTGCAGCCACGTGGTTCAGGAGTCATCGACGACAACCAGGATTGAGTCACAAGCTGTCCCACAAAGGCTCTCGCTGTCGGCTTCAAGATTGGAGGCAACAAGCCTTGGCAAAGGCAACCCACGGAGGAATCGATGTAGGCTTCTTACTCAGACCAGCAAAGTCTGAGGGGCTGCTTCTTTTCAGGGAAGCAAGGGCCAGTCTGGAGCAACCAGACCAGCGGTGTAGTTTCACCGGATCGTCACCAAGATGGCCACTAGCCAACAGGCAAGTGACAGGCAGACGCGTCGAGCAGGAAAATGCAAAAGGGCCCCACGCAGAACTCGTGGAGTGTGCAGGGCTGATCTTCGGTGCAGATGCTGCTCGGGACTGGGGATTCTCAATCCCCAATGCACAGCTTTGAGGGGACCTCGGGGGCTGCACAGTTAGCAGGTCGCAGACTTTTCAAGATGGCCGGTCCCACGTCTCACGTCGCCTCCACGGCTCTCAGCTTTGCAGGGACTGTGGATCGGGCTGTTGGATGTCTAAGAATCCGGTTCTTGCCCAGCTCTGGGCTCGGGCAGGAGGAGGCGGCAAAGCAAGTCGTCGATCGCTGGATGGTGCCTGCTTGTGCAGGGTGGTCACTCCTTGACCACAAGGGAGATTCTTCAGTCGTCTTCTTCCAAAGTAGAGTGATGAATGTCCAGAGTTTCGTTTCAAAGTTTCAGTCAGGATAATCTGAAGTCCTAGTGACTCAGCTCCTACCTATATACTGATCTTAGGGGCTGGATTACCTGCTAGGTCCCTCCTATGGGTGGGACCAGGGAAGGGGGCGGTTACACCCCTTTCCCTTTGTCCAGTTTCACGCCAGAGCTGGGGCAGGGAAGCCCCAGCACCGGTTTGAACTGGACTATGCATGGGACACCTTGTGTGCCCCAGGCAGGGTCTCCATCCTTTCAGCCCTCCCTGTCCCAATACACAAAGTCCTGTCTGGGGTGGTGCTAGTACCTCCCAAGGCAGGAAACCTTTTGTCCAAGCCTCCCTCGCTGGAAGGACTCCCAGCAGCAGGAGGTCAGACTTGTGTCTGTGGCAGCAGCATCTATTTTGTGATGCTGAGGCTCTGGTTAAATTTAACCGGGAATTGTTAGAACAACATGTCTTCTCCCTCTAGAAGGGTGGAATGCTACCCCCGTCGCCAGGACTGGCGAGGGGGTAGTATTCCAATTCGTATGACACCTTACTCTACATGTTTCCATAAATCCAATCCATAGTTAGCATCTGACCGCAAGGTACATAATGCACTTAAGAGTATATGGTATGGCAATATCCCAGAACAGCTAAAGGACATGGTTCCGAAAGCTGCAGACAGGCTCCGCCCATGCTAGAGCACCATCTCACATAAAACCAAGCACTCTGCCTCCAGGTTTGTTAAGGCCTGCAATAGAAGTGACTTCTAGATATAAGGTTAGATATAGGTATACTATATCTAAAGCAAAGGGTGATTACACCACCTTGCCCCAGCTGAGTGATCAGCCAGTTGTGTCAATTGGGGGTGGCCAGCCAGGGGTGGCATAATACATGCTGCAGCCCCTGGTTGGCCTTGGATGCACCTATGCCCTGGGTACCTATAGTACACTGTACAGGGGCTCATAAGGTGACCCAGTATCCAATTGGAGATGTACCTAGGGTACATGGAGTCCATTTTAAAGAGAGCAGATAGTTGGCCTGGGATCCTGCTAATCAGGGCCCCATGCTAAGTCGAAAACCAGCTAAACACTAGGCAAAAAAATCTGGGGAAACCATAGTCTGGTATCCACCTTCCTACATCCGCCGCCTCTGGGAGGTAATGTTCGTCGTCAAAAATGTTCTCCGGGTCTGGTGCCTGGCGCTGCATCTCTTGTCGAGCAGCTCTTCGGTTCCGAATAGTTTTCCTCGACTGGAACAGAGCACAAGCTGGACAGTTTTCTTTGTTGTGCTCCGGAGATAGGCACCTGTTGTTTATACGTATCACTATGTGGAAACTTAGATGCACACTGTGGGCATCTTTTAAATGGGGTCCTTTCCATCAGCAGGAGGCCCACGTGGCATTGAAAAGGCCCAATGGCCCACGTCGACTACCGGAGAGAAGTGGAAAGTGTTGTCGAGTCGAGGGATACAGAGCGGAACAATACCGTCGAATGTATAAAGTTTTGGCCTTGGAAAGTTAGAAAACTTCGGTCCCGAAGTTGGAGCTGTCGAATTGCATCCAAACCCAATGGCGGAAAAAACAATCTGAAGATGGAGAAGATGCCCATGCGCACTGTAGTCCAGGGGAGGAGTCACCTATCTCGTGATACTTAGAAGACTCTTGTAAATGTAAATGTACAGGAATTTATATAGCGCAAATCACCAAGCGGTTTCTAAGCGCTTGCTTAGGGAACCCGTCCTGGTATTCCCCTGTGAGATAACCCCGGCAGGGTATCCGCAAGGTGAAAGCCAGGCATCCCGCCGTGAGGGGCCGTTGTGGAGATTAAGCAAGCTATTGCCCAGAGTCGCAGAGTGTGAACCCGTGAATCGAGTAGGCACCGGAGCGAGAATTGTCGAGTCCATGGACATTTTAGGACTCAAGACCCCGCCGAGCCGGGAATTGAACCCTGGTCCTGGGCTGACCTCTGCTTCCAGGTCTGCCTCCTCTAACCAGTGAGCCACACTTCTCCAAGTCTCCAACTCTTCCAAGACAACAAGGTGCAAACATCCGGACCCAACACTAGGCGGCGATCTATGCTAAAATATGAATTCAGCAGCCCACATGCCTCGAACTACAAGTTTATGATAGTCCTGCTTTGTGCAGGTGCAGTAAGCAATAAATGATATTCTACTCTGATGCATTTAGAGATTCCACCTGTTTTGTTGAACAGTACTGGACACATTTTTTAAATGTGGCTCCATAGCACGTCTACATGGTGGGCTTGCACGCCTTACATATATTTTGGGCCTCCCAAGACTTACAGTGTAGGGGGTTTGCTATTACACAGAGGACAACTAGGAGACCAGGACAGGAGGAGGGCAGCCTGGGCACGGCGTAGAACGCCAGACCCAGGTAAGTCCTGTAGTATAAAGCAGGTGGCAGTCTGGGTGTCAGGAACACTCCAGGTCTGCTGCCTGCATCGAAGGGTGGAGCGGAATCCCAGAGTTTTTCGGAAACTCCATGGAATTCCACGTAGTGGTACTCCGCCAACTCCGTCCACCCCCGCTTAGTACTGTCCTCACAGTTAAGAGTATGTCTGAAAAAGATTTAGTAGCATTTAAAATGTCATTACCCTCCTAGTTTGGGTTCGCCTTGCCTGTGATTAATACAACTACCAGAAAAGGTTGGATTGTTGGAGTCTAGGTAGGACTATTTTGCATTAACAGTGAATCCTAAACTTGTGTGATAGGGACACTGCCTCCAGAGTGTGTGACAGGAATTGCTATTGGCTCCTGCTCTCTAACAGATCACCTTCAGTAATGGAAAGACATGAGTGACACAGCAGCACAGATATGCTGCTACCACGGCTAGACACTTCTTGAACTGTACAATTTCGAATTAGTAGTGCTACCACTTACAACAAAGTGGAGGTAGTAGTGATGTGCCGATGTATGTATGGTGTTGTAGAAGTAGGCATCATTGAGGATCACCATGTGATCTGTGCAGGGCAGGTGATGATTCCCTGTAGGGTTGTGATCTTGAAGTGCACCAACAGGACGTAGTGAATCACCTGAAGTCGAGAAAAGCTCAGAGGGTATAAACTTTCTTGGGAATGATAAAGTCGAGGTGATGCACTCTTTGTACTGTTTGGTGTGGGGGAGCCAGTTTAATGGCGCCCTTGCTTACAAGACCCTGCACTTTTTCTCCTAACAGTCACTGCGTCTCCGATTTGACTACGTGCTGACGGGGTGGTATGTTTTGTGGTGTACAATTCTAAGCCGTATCCCAGCTGAAAAAGACAGGACCCACTTGTCTCAGGTTATGCCCTCCAAAGTGGGAAGAACAACCGGATTCTCCTGACAGGAGTTGTGTGATTAAGGCCTTTGAAGGGCAAGTCACTGGCAGTTAAGGGGGCCTTTGCTTTTGTAACTATGTCAACTGTATGTTTTGTATCTCCTATCCGAAACGATTGATGCAGTTTGAATCCTGAGCCCTGGGTTGTAGCAGCAGCCTTAGCCCCTTTTGTTTGCTGCCTAGGATACCAAGTTTTGAGGGAATAGGATGCAACAGCTTTAGTTGCTATCTTTCTTGATCTTCTCAAGCATAGTATCTACTCAGAGGCCAAAGGTGTTCTTACTGAATTGCACATTATCGAGATGCTGTTTGACCTCAACGTGAAAGCCCAACACATGAAACCATGCATGACAGAGGATAACTCCTTTGTTTACCTCCATGGAGGCTATGTCAGATGCATTGAGTGTGCATTGAATATTGGTATTTGATTTTAATCCTGTCTTCTTGCTCTTTCAGTATGCCTCTGGCAGGTGTTTTACCAGTTACTCAGTTTATGTCCAGAGACAGGAATAATAGCAGGAAAGCAGCACTACAGAGTTGGCAATTTTCACCTGGTTTCTGCTCTCATCTACGCACTTACTAGCAGCATCTATCTTGTTGCTGTCCATGTCGAGACATGAAGAATCTCTAGTAGCCGGAGCAGGAAACATCCAAAACCACGCAGTCAGAACAGCGCGTGGCTGAACAATGCAAGTGTAACCACGGACGTCTAAACCAAACATATGTCTTACCACCAAGCATATGCGCGGTTTAGACGTCTGTGGTAGTTTGCGCTCTAGTCCGCGGGTGGAGGAGATCTGGGCGGAGGGTCAGAAGTGAGCCAGTGAGTAGGAGAACTAGGCGGAGGGGAGCTGGTATGATTTGTTTTGACTGGAAGTTCGTTTTCAGGGTGGGGGGCTGGATAGTTGGGACAGGGGATATTTTCTTGGTTGGGCGGGTCAGGGGTTCTTTTGTGGGCTGGGGGTGGGTCCGCGGTAGTTTTGTGGGCGGGGGTGGGTCAGGGTTGGTTTTCTGGGCTGGGGTTATTTTCTTGGCAGGGGGGGGGGGAGGGGGGGGGGGTCGGAGGTAGTTTCCTGGGGTGGGTCGGGGATAGTTTAGTGGGCTGGGGGTGCATCGGGGTAGTTTTCTGGGCTGGGGTCAGTCGGGTCGTTTTCCGGGTTGGGGGTGGGTCAGGGGTAGTTTAGGGCTCAGGACACGATCCTGGGATGTTTTTTAAATATGGGATCAAGGTTTAAGGGTTTAGGGTGGGGAGAGTCAGTTTTATGGCTCAGGGTGGGGGGCTGGGGTGTTTTTGTCAGGTCTGGAGTTAAGGATTTAGGGGTCAGGGTTGGGTTGGGACGTTTTTTAGGTCTTGGGTCAAAAATGTAGGGCTCTGGATGGAAGGGGGTGGGTAGGGGTTTGATTCGGAGTAGATTTTCAAGGCTTGGGCTGGGTTTAGGGCTCAGGGCACAGGGTGGGAGGGCTGGGGGGGATTTGTGTTTTAGGGCTGGGGTTTGCTTGGAGGAGTTGGGCTACTTTTAGGGCTGGGGTAGAACTCTGGGCATGTGACTGGGTTTTAGGACTCGGGGCGGGGGCTAGGGCATAATCTTAACCATGCATATAGGACTCAGGGCAGGGGCTAGAGCATAATCTTAATCACGCACAGGATTTGATCAATCATGCCATTACAACTAAATTAGTTGCAAAAGGCATGAGTGGTAAAGGCATGAATGGTTAAGACACAGTCGTTAAGGCATGCATAGTTAGGGAATTTCTGATTCCGACATTCAACCGCTGGAGTACATACCCTCTACTGACCGTGTGGGCAACTGGGGAATTTGGTGGCCTATGTCCTCAAATATATAGGTGGTCATCAGAGGTGGTTTTACATTTTAACTCGTCCCTCTGGTCACCACTCATAACTTGAAAAGTTACTTAAAATTCTCAGTGGCACATCTGATCATGCTCTTAAGCATGGGTAGATACAGCACCTCTCAATTGTGGACAGTTTTCCACAATCCCACCCCCAAAAAAATCTTCCACTAAATGAGGTTAGACTTCATCTGCCTTCTATATTAAAGCGTGGTATGCTGTAGTATCATCCAAAGTTAACGTCTTAACCAGTTATGGCTTCAGGATGCTGTTTTGCTGTTCCACATTGTAATCTCCATCCCAAAGTGGTGCAGGATCAAAGTAGGGGCCTTGAGGGTAATAGTAGTTACTATGATCTGTGTCTGAGTGATTGGAATGGACAGTCTCCGGAAGAGACTGCTATGGTGGATGTGTTGATGGTGGTAGTGCAGGCTGGGCAGTTATGATGGCTCAAGTGGTACAGGGATTGTGGTCTTGCCCCTGTTCTTTTTGAAGATGGGATAAAACTGCAACTGCTCTAAAACTCACTCCTAAAAATCTAACTATATGTTCTTCTAAGAGAATGGCTCTAAGGTTTGTGACTCTTGTGGATGTGTGTTCAGGGAGGGGTGTGTGTACAAGGGAGGACAGGAATTGTCTGGAAGGAGAGGTGGGGATGTAGATCTTTCGTTGATTGACATAAGGCACCACCGGCAGCTCTATGACTGGTGACTGTTCACTCACCTCATATCTCAGCTTTAAACCTTTTCACAAAGGTGGCTTCAGTGGTAGCTTTCAGATGGTATTAGAGATTAATTTAGATTCCAAAAATGGCCCGTCTTTGGCTCTGGGGGAGGAGGGGTTTGGGTCAACTGAAGAGGAGGAGTATAGTCCTTGGCTCCGGGCCCTCTGGAGCTAATCTATTGTCCGTTCTTAAAGCTTCACAGTCCTCTTGGAATTTAAGGTAACCAAACTCTTAAGATCTAAAGTGCCAAATCGCCAGGCTCAATTCTTTGAGCTTTGGGTGTCTGTGCCGATCCAGATGCCAAGTTAGGCCTGGTCAGATCCATTATTTTTCACATGAATCGAAACCCAAGTTAGTGCAACTAGAATGAGTGTCTTAAATGTCAAAATCATTTTCTTCCGTACATATGGGATCAGTGGTAGTGGAGGAAAAGCGTAAGAGTCTCTGACCAATTCTACATAATGCACTACCCATAGGCTGTAGGTACCTCAAGGTGAAGCTTTGGCTTTTTGCATTTGACAGTGGCAAAGAGATCAATTGTGGTTCTCCCCCCATCTTTGAAAGTACAGTTAAAGTACTTGGGATTAATTTTCCATGTGTGGACTTGTTGATGTGTTGTCCTTAAGGGGTCCGTAAATTTATTGTCCACCTCCCACAAGTGTTCTGCTAAGAGGTGGATGTGACTGAAATTGGACCAAAGCCTAATCTTTTTGGCTAGTGTTAACAATTGGGTGAGCACCCTTCTCCCCCGCTTCTAGATGTAACATGAGGACTCGTGCTGCCTGTTTTTTCCTAAATAAGGGTGTAAAATGCTCTGCAAACCAAATAGATAGCGATGAACACCAGATAGTTACTGTGGCAACTGTTGATACGGTGTCTAGGTACCCTGAACAATTATGTTGTTAAGGTGTGCTAGATGAACAAAGTGTCTGTGGTAATGGTCAATTGTGCTTTATGTTCAGAAATGGCCAACCCATAACAAGTTCCTTTTGTTCGACCGGTTTATGTTCTGCCGAGCCCTGGTCATCACCAAAACTAGGTCTTTCGACTGACCCTCTGATTGAGACCATTGTATTGCCAGACGCCCGAATAGTGGGCGCATATGTAGTACTGCAAGAGGTACAATTGTTATACATGAGGTAATCATTCCCCAAGTTATTTACTTTCGGTAATGCTCTTTCTGATGAATACTCTAACAGCACATTCCTAGTCTTGTGAATTTTCCCCAGGCACCAGACTGCATCGGGAAAACTGAAAAGCAGTGCTCCTGTGCTCTGTAAGGTGGAGACTTGTGACTCCATGTCGAGTCATTCAGCTCCAGTAAGGACGCAGCTCGAGACTAGGTTGTCTCGAAAAAAGGTAGTATATGGAGGTTGGACTAAAGGGGCCTGAAGTTTACTCACTAGTCGTGCAGATGTTATCACAACTGCATAGACTGTTTTAAGGTTGAGTAGGTGCAATTGCCAACTGTGAATTGGTAGAAAAGGGGTAAAAAGGAGAAACCTGAAGACCAGATTTATGTCAGACTGTGGTACCACAAAGGACTAAGGTGGAAACATTGTAAACCTTTCAGAATACTCATTGCAACCGGTGATTTGAATAAGGACAGCAAACATAAAAAGGCTGAAAGTGCAAACAGATTACCTTTACCTGTGCCCAGATTAGAACATGCTGGACTAAAGCAAAGGACACCATATCCAACAGTTTTGCCTGCAATGGGTTCAACTGAAGGGCACTGCATTAAGCTTGTCCCAGTGTCCACAGTTTTTGTTGAAGGACACCTGGCTGCCAAGATGACAACTACCCTGGGAGGAAAGTAAAAGAGCATCAACTGTTAATCCCCCACACATGGAGGTGCAGGCAGCACAGGCTTGGGCGCAGGACCCTACACTGCTTTTGCAACAAGAGGTGCTCCCAAAGTGAAAACCCGATCTAAGAATTGATGCTGAAGCCCAGATGCTCCGAGTATCAAACTTTTGGCCCAATCTAGAGCCACTAGAATAACTTGGCCCGACTGTTCCTGACCGTTAGAATTCTGGGTAGAAGAGCTAGCAGTGAAAAGGCATATAGGAGTCTGGTGTTCCACTTTAGGCAGAATAAGTCTTAAAGCACCTTCTTAGGAACGCCAGCATGCAAAAATGCTGACATTTCATGTCCTTGGTGGAGAAGAGATTGAGCTCGGATTTCCTCATTGTTGGCAGACGCGCTGTGTCACCTCTGGGTGTAACAGTCATTCGTGGTTCACTAGGCTCTGCGGGCTAACTTAATGTGAACTAGAGTTTAAAGACACTACCAGGTGGTATACCATCAGAAATACCCAGATGATTCAGCCTGCTCCAGAATGGAAAGACTTTGCACAGGACCCTAAACCGCCCTGCTTGTTGCAGTACCACATGGCAGTGGTGTTGATTGTGAGACTGCACCAGCAGTCTCTTGATTGAGGGCAAGGTGGCCTTCAAAGTCAAATCCAGCAAACTGATGTGGAGTCAGGTCTCTGCTGAAGACCAGAGTCTTCTGATCAACTCTCTCAGATGACCTCCCCAAACTAGTAGAGACACATCCATTACCACTTTGGGTAGGTTAGGGAGGGGCGTCTGCCACTGGTCCAACTGCAGTTGAGCAGCCACCACTTCAGGTCTTTTGCAGCCTCTTCCGAAACCTGGATAGAATCTGACATGTCCTTGGTGCTAAACACAAAGACTTCCGGTCCCACCGCAAAGCTTAGATGTGCCATCTAGCATAGTCAGCAAGCAAAAAGCAAGAGGCTAGTAGGCTCAAACGCCATCCCCACCAAGACCTAGGACAGAACATGAAACATCAGAATCATAGCCCGAATGTCTTGGACTCGTTGATCCAGAGGAAAGGCCCAAAAGCACACAAAATTTAGGATGGCTCTGATGAAGGTGAGCCCATGTGGAAAAAATCAGGTAGGGCTATAGCAGGTTGATTGAGCACCCGAAAGAGGAGGAGTGCTGTTGACTGGAGGTAGTCTGCAACTATCTGCTTCAAGCGTGCTTTTACTACCCAGTCATCAAGGTAGGGGAAAACCGGTACCCCCATCTTTTAAAGATAAGCAGCATTCACTGCCATTACATTTATAAACACCTGGGGGCCACTGGTAAGGCCAAAAAGGAGCACAGAAAAAGTGCTCATAGCCCACCGTGAGTCTGTGAGCTTGCAAGACAGATGTGAAAATAAGGGTTCTGCAGACCAAGTGCCCCATCCAGTCTCCAAGATCCAGGGCACAGAGAACCTGTACCAGGGTGAGCATCATGAATTTTTCCTTGCACAGAAAGGCATTGAGAGGGTGAAGATCATGGATATGGCAGAGCCCTTAGTCCTTCAGGAAGGGGAAACTAGCAGGAATAACACTCAGTCTCTAGCTCCAAGGCAGATTCCTTCTCTAGGACTATAAGAGCCTGCTCCTCCTGGCATAAAATGGACATGTGGCCCTGTGACCTGTCTAAAGGTTGTCGTCTGTTGGGACCATGTCCTAACCCAAAGTACAGGGATGCCCGTTGAGCGAGCAGTGGAGCCTCACGTTGCTGACCGATCAAGTTACCTGTCATATCATTGAAATGGACAAAATGGGGGGGGTGGGTGGGAGGGAATCTGACTAACAGGAGCTGAAAGGTCCAGGGAACGTACATGGCCAAGCTCTGCTTAAAATGCAATGGGGCAAATCTGCCTTCTCACACATGGAAGCTATCAAAAGACACGTCCATCAGGACACCTGATTGTCGCCGGAGAAGCCAGTGGAACTCATACAGCCTTTGCATCGAAGTACCACACTGGTTCCTATAGCTCTGCCCGGACAATCCATGGTGTCTGGGCCATAGGGATGACAAAATGTGACCACATCCCAACCATCCTGAACAGCTTGGGCCAGAGAAGCCCTCAAGTGTTCGAGAATCTGACACAGTCTCACCCACCATGTCACAAAGTGTGTGGGTATAGCTGCCTAATAAACAGTTTGCACTGACTTACTTGAAGGCAAGGCTCAATCAATCAATCAGGGAATTTGTAAAGTGCACTGCTTACCCGCTAGGGTCACAAGGTGCTGGGGGGAGGGAGGCAGCTGCAGCTAGTGGTCGAAGAGCCAGGTCTTGAGCAGTCTTTTCAAGGCTGGGAGGTCTGTGGTCTGTCGTAGGTGGAGGAGGAGGGCATTCCAGGACTTGGCGGCGCGGTGGGAGAAGGATCTGCCCCCGGAAGTGGTTCTGTGAATGAGCGGGACGGCGGCCAGGGACAGGTCGGCGGAACGAAGTTTCCTGTTGGGTATGTGGAAGGCGAGTCTTTTGTTGAGATAGGCAGGGCCGGTCTTGTGGAGTGCTTTGTGTGCGTGGATCATGAGTTTGAATGTGATTCTTTTGTCGACGGGGAGCCAGTGCAGGTCTCTCAGGTGCACGATGATGTGGTCCCTGCGCGGGACGTCAAGGATCAGGCGTGCTGAGGCGTTCTGTATTCTTTGGAGTCTGTTGATGAGCTTGGACGTGGCTCCGCCGTAGAGGGCGTTTCCGTAGGCAAGTCGGCTACGGACGAGAGCATGGGTGACTGTTTTCTGTGTGTCCGTCGGGATCCATCTGTAGATCTTGCAGAGCATGCGGAGGGTGTGGAAGCAGGAGGAGGAGACTGCGTCGACTTGGTTAGTCATGCTGAGCTTGGAGTCTAGGATGACTAACTGGCTGGCTGTAAACATACACTTTCGGAATATGTCCACTGGTTTTCCCAGGACAAGGGGCGTGGTAACAGATGTTGACTGTACTGGTGGACGTCTGGACCACCAGACTTTCAAGTGTTGGGTGATGTGTGAGCAAGACCGTGTCTTTTGGAGCCAGCTTATGGTGCCATGCGGCCTGTATGTTCACTGAGGTACAAGAACATAGTTTAGAACATGGGCTAATAAGGGTGTCCGTGAGTGCTTCATTGAAAAGCAACAGAGGGTCGGTGCCTGGCCAGGCTGCAGAACCTCTGTCAACATAATGGGGAGGTGTAGGTCAAGGGCCTCAGCAGCCCTCATTACTGTAGAAAATGAAGTGCTTTCCTCAGATGGTGTTAATAGCAACAAGGGGCCCCAACTCAGTCAACAGGGGACCTCGGGGAACAATTCTTTCGAACAACAGTGGTCCCATGCACATTCAAGTAACAGACCAATAAATATAGACGAAGTAAATTCTATATTTAGAATGACATGTCCAGCCGGACAAAGGTCCTTCAAGTTTACTTAATAAACAGTGTTATCACAAGATAAAACAAAGATACCTTCCACAGGACCCCTGTGTGGTACACAAGCCTGTGCCCAACACTTGTGGGGTGTGTACAGTTGGAGAAAGATAGAAAAGGTTTTTCAAGGCAAACAAGCGTTCTTCTGTTCATATGTTGATTATACAGAACATATCAAACAGCACCATTACATTAATTTTAGCAATCAAAATACTTGTATACGGTGCTTAAGCAAGTCGACGGCGTTTCGGTCCCCCTAAAGGGTCATGGCGCGTTGCCTCTTAGGCACACTGCAAGTAAGATTTCTGATTTGCCTTTCTTTTTTAATAGGCTTACCCTGGCGTCGTCCGGTTACGATTCAGTAACACGGCTTTCCGCGCCCTAACTGGGTAAGACTTTTTGCATGGTTTGACTCGCGCAGTATGTCGTAGTTGTTAATTTCCCCTTAATCTGGAGGCTCTTTCTTCCATATTACTTTTCCATATAGGTCTGTTGGCCCGGGTCGTGCTCATTATCGAAACGGCCCGTTATTACTTACACGCTGCCTCGGTAAGCAGTTTGAGGTTCCTTTTTTACCGTCACTCTTCCGCGATAGAGGCATGTTACTACCACTTCTGACTCTAAATAGGCACTACCACACTAGGTATTACTAGTCACCTCGTGGACGTACGCTATGCCTAATTACCGATTTCCATCTAGCACGAGGCATTAGCTACTAGCCTCTTTACCACGCCGACCAGCTTGCTGCACGATGCTTAAGTCGCATAGAAATAATTCTCTAAGGAAACCCAACAACCACATTAGGCATCATTAGTCGCCTCGTGGACTTGAATGTACTTCACGCCCGATTGCCGTTCTATATTGAGCTTTAGACTTTAGACACCCTTAAAACGCCGGTGACCCACTCACTCGCGTTTAAACATTGTTCGTGGAAACCCGACCACTTCTTCACCCCGGTCACGGCTGGTTGCACTCTACACAGAGAATCACTTGTTCTGAAATTATTGGTGTTCTGTCCTTAAAGCCTATGTATTTTTTCCCAATTTTTTCCCTATTTCTTTCCTTTCAGGTATTTTGAGGGTTAGCGATAAAGGCAATTATTTGTTTGTCCTGATGATGGTCCCCATGACCCTTTAGGGGGACCGAAACGCCGTCAACTTGCTTAAGCACCGCCTACAAGTATTTTGATTGCTAAAATTAATGTAATGGTGTTGTTTGATATGTTCTGTATAATCAACATATGAACAGAAGAACGCTTGTTTGCCTTGAAAAACCTTTCCTATCTTTCTCCAACTGTACACACCCCGCAAGTGTTGGGCACAGGCTTGTGTACCACACAGGGGTCCTGTGGAAGGTATCTTTGTTTTATCTTGTGATAACACTGTTTATTAAGTAAACTTGAAGGACCTCTGTCCGGCTGGACATGTCATTCTAAATATAAAATTGACCGTCTATATTTATTGGTCTGTTACTTGAATGTGCATGGGACCACTGTTTGAAAGAATTGTTCCTCAGATGGTGGCCGCAGGAGGAAACTAGTTCAGTTTCAGGTGAGGTGTCTAGTCCACTGGAATCCTATAGCTCCATGTACCACTTATTAGAGGGGGCAAATCTTTCCTTATCCCCACCACCATTGTATCACTATTGTCTATGAGAGTCTGCGCGACTGGAGAATGGTCTCTTAGTAAAATGGGTTCATCAGAGGCTGGGGCACATCAAGACCTGGATACGGGCGAGGTTGAGACTAAGCCAGCTTGCAGTCGGACACCACTAAAGGTTGCAGATCTTTCTTTGGCATTGATCCTCTAGGAGCTGCACTCATTTCAGTGCCGGTCCAGATGCCAGCTCAAAACCCCAAAACAAATTCAAGGAGCCCATACTGCACTGAGTGCAAATCTGCCAGAGGTTACTCAACTAGTAGTCCTGCAGATCCTTGTGGCCCAAAGGCACCCCAAAGGGAGCTGGACACATGTCGATAATATACCCAAAAGGCCTCCCACTCCTGCAATGTTGCAGATGGACCTTGAGGAGCATTAGGACCAGAGATGGCTCTTCGGTGGGAAAGGAGTAAAACCTGGAGGCATGGTGATGGCCACATGCATTCTCTGGAGAGAAGAGCGGCACATAAGGGAAGAGTCCCCCTTGGACTTCTTATGTTTCTTTACGTAGTGAAGAAAGGAGGAGACGACCTCTAAATTCATGTCTTAAGGTGTGGAAAGAAAGTGACATCAGTCAGTGCACAGGAGTGGCACTTACATAAGGCTAAGTTTCTAAAGTCCGAAGCAAAATGGTGTTAACAAGGAGTTGTACATCACCACGTACCATGGCAAAGGAGACTGTTTTTCAGTTTTCCCATTTCCAGTCCTAGCGCGTGAGAGAATTCATAAGAAGTGGAATCTGTGGTTAAAAGTATCCATCAGGAAGTTTTATTACGGTCCTTGCACGTAAGACTATCTGGAAAAGTGGCAGCCACTTTTAAAATGCCATTACTCTGTTTTAGGTAGACGTTCCCTTCTTTGTTTAATACAACCCCTGGCGAATGTGTGTGCAGGGCTTGAAGATACAACTTTCGCACTAACAGTGAACCCTAGCCTGCGTAACAGCGATACTAATGTATGTGTGCATGCTTGGTAGTCTACTGTTATCAGCTTCTGCTCTTAATCAGCCAATTGTCTAAGTATCGAACACATAAATGGTGTTATGGTGCAGATGAGTTGCCCCACTACTGGTAAGCGTCTGGTGAATACCCTTAGGGCTTCTGTGGCCCTGAAATGCATACTGCCTAAAACTAAACTCGGAAAAAACCGAAGTTATGATTTTTGGGCAACTCTCACCAGAATGGCCTACCTCGTGGTGGCCCCAAACCTTTGGCGCCCCCCCTAATCCAGTGACCAAAGTAAGGAACTTAGGAATAATTTTTGACAATCATCTTAATTTTATGGACCATGCCAGCAAAGTGGCATCAGTTGCCCACCATAAACTGCGCATGATCCGAAAGATAAGTCCCTATCTTCCAACCACCGCCATTAAAACTCTGGTGAGCTCATTAGTCCTGACATCCTTAGACTATTGCAATGGGCTCTTTATCAACGCCCAAGCAAGAGTCCTAAAAAAACTGCAGACTATACAGAATGCAGCAGCACGTCTCATTCTGGGAATTCCAAAATTTGCTCCTTTATCCAATGCCATCCCCAAACTACACTGGTTGACGATTCAGAATAGAGCCAGATTCAAATCCCAGTGCATTGTATACAAAGTCCTAAACAAACAGGGTCCACAGTTCCTTAAAGACCATCTACGACCATACCAACCCACACGCCAACTGCGCTCTACTAACAGTAACCAACTTATGGTACCTCGAACCAAAACTGTGATGTGGGGAGACCGACGGTTTGTAGTGGCGGCTTCCAAACTTTGGAATACCCTACCCCAGGACATTAGGGCATGTCCCACGCTACTCCAATTTCGCAAGAAATTAAAAACTTGGCTGTTTAATAAATAAACTTCTAAATGACTCCAGGTATAGAATAATCATCAGAGCAAGGCAGTTTCACCCAGCCGGCAAATTATTCAGCGCCAAGACACCCCAGGGTATATGCTGCGCTTTACAAATGCCAATAAATAAATAAATAAATAAATAAATAACTTTAAATTGATTGTGTTGTCCATTTACTGCAATGTGCTGGTAGCAGGGATGTGTGAGAATGTGAAAGTTGGTGACCTGTAGGCGGAGGCTCACCAAGCACCCCATCCAGGAGTGGGAGGGCGACAGGCACTCTGCCTAGTTGGGAAGTGGATAGTTTTAAATCCGCGGGCAGGGGGGAAGGTTGGGAAGATGGAAGGAGGGGGGGGGGGAATGTTCCTGTTTTTAGTTACCGACCTTTTTCTTTGTATCAGAGTCTTTCCTTGTTGCATTCTACTTCATACTTTGGATCTAGCTACTTTGGTAACACATGAGCCACAAGGGTCGAGTTTTTGTATTGTACTGCCTGTATTGGTTTTGTTGGTTATCACATTTCTTGTTTGCAGAGGAGTCTTTTCTTGTCACATTCCACATCTTTCGCAGGGTCCAACCATGGCGTATTGCATCCATCTGGTTTTATGGACTCCTCAGGAGGTCCCGAGGCCCCCTGATCCCACGCTCCTTCTTGCCACGCCCACTCAGTTGCGCAGGTTGGTTCTCCTCTTGTCACTCCTCCATAGATCTCACAGCATCCACCATTATGTCACAGTCCCTTCCTAGAACCATCACGATTATGTTGTGGAATGTCAACGGATTGGGGCACAAAATCAAACGCGTTATAGTCCTCCAATACCTACGGCGCCACTCCCCGACATAGTACTGCTGCAGGAGACACATTTGATGGGCAACACTTGTCAGGCACTTCAAAGAGGCGGCTATAAACTATTGGTACACGCGGGGTTCACCTCTGGGTCCCGGGGTACAGAGATTTTGGTAAAAAAAGAGTCTAGCACTCACTTACACGAAGACGTGGGCTGACCCCCCTGGGCCGTTTTGCACTCGTTGAGGTCGCCTGGGAGGGACGTCCCTTGAACATCATATCTGCGTATCTCCCACCGACTCTGGGTCGTGATTCCCTCAGAGGCTTGGGCACCCGACTGACAGGCATCCCCACCGGTACACTTCTCATTGGGGGTGACTAACATGACGATGAATGACGACCTCGACCGACATCCTAGAAGCGCTTCACACAGACAGGGCTCTGATCTATAAGAGTTTGTACAAGCCGTGGGACTTGAAGATGTCTGGAAAACCCATTACCCAGATACGCTTTATTTTACTCACTATTCTAACGCACACAACAGCATGTCCCGAATTGACTATTTTTTCTGCCCCACAACAGACGTCGGATACTTTGTGTGTCCGAAGGGCCCCCTCCGGGGAATTTCACTCTCCTCTTACTGTGGACTTCACTTACAACCGCCAGTACACCCGAGGCCCCATAATTATCAATACTTGGCTTCTGCAGATCCCAGACATCAAGGACTGCCTGATAGAACACACCGACTTATTTCTCTGAAAACGTCGGCTCTGTGCGTTCAGCGGTCACGATCTGGGAAGCATACCTGGCAGTCATTAAAGGCAAGGCACTGGCGCTCAAACTTGGTTATATACGGAAACATACCGACCAGATCCATCAGGCCGAATCTAACTTGTTACGTCTAGAATTGTCTCACAACACTACCCCCTCGGACGATACGGCCCGTCGTCTACGAGCCCAACAACTTGATTATAAAGCTCTGGCGAAGGAACAAACATAAGCTTGATTACTCCACACGCGCTATCGCGTCTATGAATTCGGTTTACCGTGCAGGGAGGAAGCTAGCATGGTTTTAACGGCGAGAACAGGGAGCTAGATGGGTGTCGTCCATTGTGAGACCGGATGGGGCATCAACCGTAGACCCGCAGGAAATAGCGGACGCTTTCGCCGACCACCTGGCACATGTTTATACAGCTGGAGCACATTACACCTCGGAGGAGTCCAACTCCTAGAGGAGATGCGTCTACCTACCCTTTCGGAGACTGACAAAGAAACGCTAGATGCCGACATCACGGCGGACGAGCTTACGACGGCACTCTTTGCTGTCAAAGCAATGGGCCCCAACAGAGTCCCCATTGAATTCCTGAAGGGCATGTCTCCCAGCATCGTCCCACATCAAGAATATGTTTGAGGACAGCTTGGACAAAGGCATCCTGCCACTTGATCAAAGATTGGCCTCCATAGAGGTCATCCTCAAACCGAATAAACCATCCACTGATTGATTCCTATAGACCGATCTCTCTGATTAGCACGGAGGCCAAGATCCTTGCCAAGCTTCTAGCCAACCGACTCCTCCTAGTGCGTCCCTCCATCATCCATGACTACCAGTCGGGCTTCCTTCCGGGACGAAATACGGCCCTAAATTTGAGAAGAGTCAATAATGTACTGAGTCGGCAACCTATTTTACAGCAAGACGCCGCAATTCTGTCCCGACGCCATGATGGCGTTCGACTCGATTGAGTGGTCCTACCTTTTTGAGGTCTTGCTCAGATTTGGCTTTGGACCCAAATTCATCCAATGGGTACGGCTCCTCTATACAGGCCTATTGGGCCAAGTGCAGGTAAATAATCACACGTCTCGCCGGTTCAGACTTCACAGGGGTACCCGACAAGGCTGCCCCCTGTCGCCGTTACTCTTTGCTCTCACCCTGGAACCCCTGGCCCACTGGATCCGCACATATGTTTCCATCAGAGGCCTCCAATGGAATGCAGAGACAACCGCCAAAATCTCCCTCTATGCCGACGACATCCTGGTACACGTCACCTCCCTTTGCTCCTCAATTAATAGCCTATTCCATGTCCGCACCAACTTCGGGAAATATTCAGGCTATCAACTGGTCTAAATCAACACTATATATGCTACACGGGCCCCCACCCAGACTACCCTGAGGATTTACTATTACGATAGCTCAGGATGGCTTTAAATACCTTGGTATCTTTGTTACCCCAGATTCCACATTATTCCATGACCGGAATTTACTGGGCCCCCTGCGTCGGCTACATAGTGACGTAGCCCACTGGCGATCCCTACCACTCTTCATCCCTGGCAGGGCGGCCTTATTTAGGATTTTGGCGCTCCAGCGCTTCTTGTATGCCCTGCAGAACTGTCCTTTCCCGATTCCTGACTCCTATTTCAACACTGTGGAAAGTGACATACGACTTCAGCTATGGGACGGCGGGGCAGCCCGTATTGCGCTCCAAAAGCTCACCCAGAGTTGGTATGATGGGGGCATCGCCTTGCCTAACCTGCGCCTTTACTATTGGTCATCATAGCTGGTGGCCACCAACCACTGGATCCATGGGTCACCCCTGAATCCAGACTTCCACCGAGACAGATGCCAGACGGGGCGTGAGGGTTACCTAGAGGCCCTCTACAGTAAACCAATCAGGAACAGGTACGTGGGACCAATGGCACAAACAGTCAAAATCTGGCATAGGGCCAACAGGTGTCTGGGCTGGTCGGATAAAATCACCAAAGCGACGCCATTGTGGTCATTGCAACAGTTAGGCTCCCTTTGCTTCTACCTGGGATTCGACCGGTGGGACACAATAGGAATATCGACAGTGGGAGACCTAATACACAAAGGCAAACTACTGACATTTGAGGATTTACGAACCAAGCACTCCCTCGCACAAACAGAACTGTTCCGCTACCTCCAAATCAGGCATGCTATCCTCACTGTTATCCCCGATCTCTCCTCCATACCGGAGACCTCCCCCTTAGAGGACAGACTGCTTTCGGAACCTCTCCCCTCAAATGCCATCTCCTACACCTACCGAAAACTGTGTAACAATCTCCCTGATACTTTTCAGTCCCTGCGAGACAAATGGCAGGCAGACTTAGATCCCCTGGAAGAAGAGTACTGGCGAACGGCCCTAATGTCCCCTAGAGAGACAGCAATCAACCATAGGTTCCGATTGATTCAATTGAAGGTATTACATTGGCTAGAATCGTCAGGCGTCCTGACTACCTGTATTTAAGGGTCTGCGGCTTGTCTGGCACCTTCTATCATGTCTTGTGGGACTGTCCGGTAATGCAACAATTCTGGGGGGGGGGGGGCACTGTTCGAAAGACGAGAAACTCCCTGGGGAAGCCAGTTCCGCTGTCACTGCAGGAATGTGTCCTTAATACATGGGGGGGGCCACGGACCTGAACGAACTTGAATTACAGTGGGCGGCGCTGGGTTTCCTGCTTACCAAACGCTCAATAGCTATGAAATGGGGCTCTGTTGAAAGGCCACTGGTGGTTGGTTGGATGGCGGAGATGGACCGCTGTATGCTCGCCGAAAAAACAGTATATAAACTTAGAGGCTGCCCTGCAAAGTAGGATAAGAAGTGGGGACACAAATAAATACCGTGGAGAATTATGTGACTCTCCGACGTTGGAATTAGCCATGGACAGAGATGGAACCTTATCTCGAATTGTGCGCTGATGTACCAGTATATTAGTTTTGTATCTTACTTCTATTGTGTCATTCTATATGTGACTGATTTACTGACTCAGTTTTCTTTTCAATAAAATTTTATGTTAAAAAAAAAAATGGTAGAGGTGCTCCTACAAGAGCCCACTACCTCTAACTCTCCCACAGAGCTACCTGTTCTGCAGGGTTTGGACCAGTGTCCCTCCTGAAACTGCTACCATTGCTGGTATCTCAGTCAATGTAATGAGATAGGTTTGTTTGTCCCTCTAGTTTGCTTCTTACGAAAAACAGACCTTGGTGTTTGTATCAGCAGGGCAACCACAGCTTTAGCAATATCCAAGACCTTTTAATGTTTTCAGGCATGCGAAAAGATGACCCGTCAAAGGGAACATTCAAGGTGTGTTGCCAAAGTCTGTCAAACTTGAGAATCAACTGTATAATCCTACGAGGGGCCATCACCATCCCTCAGTGCAGGGGCTCTAAATGTGGGCTCCGTTTATCTTAAGGACTGTCGTGATTCAAGCTGGTTTGAAAGAAGTGGACAGATAATTGAGGTGACAGGGGAGGTAGCAGCATGTGCGGTTGTGGTGGAGGTTGGGGGGCGAGAAGTGGAAATAGAGGTGGAGGATGAGTGCTAATGTCCCCACATGTTTTTGGAGTTGGATAGAATTGTTACTCTGAGACCTGCTTCAAGGGGTCTTCCGGCGCCAAAGATGCAGTGATTTGCGCATCGCAGGTGTTATTGAGAGAAGAGCCAGGTCTTAAGTTCTCTGCGGAATTTCAGCAAAGATGGTTCAAGTTTCAATGACACCGGGAGGGAGTTCCATAGTCTGGGGGCAGCGCAGGAGAACACTATCAAAGAAATATTCCCCCTTGACCTATATTATTTTACTGGTATATATCCAACACTTTACATTTCTGTATTTTTATACGTAGCAGTGTGAGCGCGGATACGTTTTTGCCGGATGAAAGAAGAATCGAAAGCATCTCAATCCAAAAATATCCCGTTTCTGCGAAAGGCACCACACAGCTTCAAATTGCACCGGATCGCCCTGACACACAGCCGTCTGAGACCGCTTAGCGGCAAAGACGGAAATAAGAAACTTAAACAACTTTGAAAATAATAATATAACGGTTACTCGCCTTGGGTTACACGGAGAGATTGACTTCAAGCCTCAAATTTCCAACATTGTATCAACAAGTCCATCACCAGACGTACAACAAAAAACAAACCTTGGCACCGACAATTAGAAGAAGAAAACACAATATCTGATAAAATAGGAATTCATACAATAATCAACCCCCCAGCAAATGCGTGTACCTTGATAGGAATTCGTTTCTAGAACCTCAGATACTCAACCATGCAGGGGCTATAAAAATATTTGTTTGTATTCTGCAAGATAGGTCCTGAGGAAGGCGGTTTATTCTGCCGAAACGCGTCGACCTTGCGTATTTTGCACTTCCATCTGTGATCCCTCGGACGCAGAATCAAGAATGAATGTAGCATGTATGATAAGTAAGGAGTGTATGTACCTGTGTGAATGTTGATTGTTTTGTAATCTGTTTTTTCCCTGCATGAAATAGTCTCTTATTGAAGATGAGTTTTTATACTATGTGTTTTTTGATAAAATATATTAACTGATGTGATCAATTTATAAATGAAAGACATTTTTGTACTGAAAAATAACCAAAGATAAAATAATAAAAATCTAAAAAAAAGGCTTTAGCTGTTGTTTGCCCTGATGTATAAAAATACAGAAATGTAAAGTGTTGGATATATACCAGTAAAATAATATAGGTCAAGGGGGAATATTTCTTTGATAGTGTTTTGCTTTTCCTCTCTTTCCCTGACCATTGCAGTGATAATATAGAGGGGGTCCCATTCTTATGTTAAGGCAGCGCAGGAGAAGGCGCGCCCGTCCATTCTCATTAGTTTGAAGCGTGGATATTCGTATTTTGTATTTTGATGGGGTGGGCAAGTAAGAATTATCGCATGCAAGGCCGTAAGTAGATTATACACTGCTTGCCTTCTTAACTCCAATCTCTGTACCAATATCTTTTTCCATCGCTGGCATCAGTTTCAGAGTCCGCACTAGGGAGGGTGGCTTGCTGGAGCCTCTGGGCGGACACAGCGTTGATGGGTTTGAGGACCAGGACCCTTATCAAATGGCTTATCAGGAGCGGATTGGATTTCTCAGGAATAAAAGGTCTTGGAATCATGGGACGGACTTGAAGGTTGGTTCTTTTTGTGGCAGGTCTTGAGACTAATGCCCAACTACCTGATGAGTGGCACTGAGCCTCAAATTGAGGCCGTTTTTGCAGTCGATTCCAGGACAGACAGCAAGGAATAGTGGTTCTGGGAGTGGTCTCTGTCCTGGAGCAAGGAGTCTCCTCCAGAGTAGCAGGCTACTCCTCAGCGTTACAGCACCAGCTATAAATTTTCTCAGCTCATCGTAGATAGTTGACAAGTCATTGAGATCTGGGCCTTACATCTGTCACTGGGTCTATTGATCCTCTTTCCGAAGGCATATGGTGGTTTTATTTTTGAACACTTTAAAGCTGTGAAACACCTCCAAGAGGAGTATTGAAAGAGGAGTAAAGAACTAATGGCAGAAGAAAGATCATGTCTAATGCCAAAATAAGATGTGCATAAATGTTGCTGAAATTTCCCTTAAAGAGGTAAACAAAAGTATCTCCCTCGCCATGCCTGTCTTAGGGGGTCTAGGTGCAAGCTTGAGGTTCAACAACATTTTGCGATTCTTACATTTGACGGGGAGCATATTTTTTGCCCACAAGGAGACGAGATTGCTATAAAATGAAACAAAGCATGGAGGCTTCTAAAGCTGGAGGTACCCTGCAGACACAACTCTTAGGTCTGTTTTTTGTAAGAAGCCAACAAGAAGGGCCACCAAACCTGCTATCTCACTACAATGACCGAGATACCAGTAGCAATAGAACTCTATGCTGTCTTGGGGGTGGCAAAGGTTGCAGACTCTTGATCGAATTACACTTCAGGCAGAACTTAAATGGTCATTTACTCCATAACCCTCCCCTCAGGTGCCCTGGTCATATGACCCAAGCGCTTATGTGGCTCAAGCAGACACAGTAATAGACGGTATTTTCTGATGTATCAAGTTGATCGAGGTGTGGAGCCAAAATGTTCATGAATAACCATACAGTCCCAAAGCTCCAGACGCACTTCTTAACTCGATGGCAGGAAGAAAAAAAATCAAATCAATCTGAGGTGACGTCATCTTTGTCCTGGTGGACTTTGGGCTAAGGGAGGAGTCTCATGATCGAGACCAAAAAGGTCTCGAAAGATAAACCTGCAAATGTCTGCATCAAAGTCTAGGACGCAGGAGTATGCAGAGCATGTGATCTACAGTAGCACAATACAAACACTAACTTGTATCGTCCCTCATCACTAATAATACTTCTAGGTGAATGCAGGTGTGCGAAACCATGACAGGTTTGAGAAAAGTGGCTAACTGGAGGATTCTTGGTCATAATGCCAACTACACGTCCTTCTTTATGTTGCTGTCAATAGCAAAGTCCGAAGACAAAGGAGGATAACAACCCACCATTGCAAAAAAAGGCTAACAGATAGCCAACACCAGTTCTGTAAAGACTTTACTCTGGCAGATGAACAAGTCATGATACAGATTTGCATTAAAGTACCAGGACTTCACTTCACGTCACACAGGCATTATTTAATCATTGCTCCATGCAATCACACATCCCTTAACTCTATCTCTGGAGAAGCACCTTTGGTTAATTCAGGTGGTTAAAAAACTAATTTTTGGGAGCTTGAACAGGTTTTTGACACCTGCAAATAAAGGGTAATTGGTTTAACGCTGCTCTTAAAGTCGGAAAATGCCATGTTTGCCACAAAGGATTAAGATGAGCTCTATATCAGAACCTGGAATCAGTTTCATAACGTGCAAATAAAATTGTAGGATCTTTGGGAGGCTTTGAATGTTTTTCACTTCTAATCTTGCATTGCTCTGCTTGCCCCCTCTTCATATTCCTTTGATTGGTCTCTTTTTCGCAGGCAGAGATTCAAAGAAGCAAATTTGCACTTTGGCAACTGAACTGTGTTTTTGTCAAATGTATGATTAGGCTTCATTTGTCACTGGCAGCCTTTTAATTTAATAATGTTCTTCCTTCCCTGCCCCAAATAGACAGCAGGAGCTCAGCAACGCAAATTTAGTCAAGACTTATATCACAGTGCATTTATGATGAAGGTGCACTGTGGCACCCAAAAGATCCACTCCAGGAACCAATGGAACAGGTAAAGATATTGTATGCATCAGATAGGCAGTGCAATTGCTTACCAGTTGTGATTTATTGCCACTAATTTTCTGTCACACACAGAAAATGATGTGAAAGCACGTAGATTACAGACTTTTTACAGATAAGTTAAATTTTCATTGGACATTTTAAAAAAATCTGCATTTGGTACCAGATCAAAAAAACAAAATATATTTTTTAATTTAATCAGAAAGAACGTCACTGCAATATTAATTTCAGTTTTTGTTACTTTTTACAGTTCTGTACAGCAAAGTAGCAAAAAATTCATTGATTACAATTAATCATACTAAACAACAAAATATAAAATAAAAAGGGAGCGGGGAGTGAAGAAACCAAATCTTAAATGTACATAGCGATCTGTCATCTGCAAAGAGCTGGACGCCGAACAAGTATTGCTACTCTATGCACGCCAAATTGTTCCTATCAAAAAGATATTTGGTGTGAAATGTTCCCTTTCTGTACTGCAGTTTTTTACAAAATATTACAGTGATTTGATGCATATTTACACACGGTTTTGCACAGATAGAAAAATCATTATAAATTACAATAAGGCTTGGCAATCAAGGGTTTTTACAAATGTTACAGTAATGTGGTTACTTACTGTATGCCTAGTGCCAGGATTCGTGGCTTAGACCACGGTTCAAGTACACTAAACCAAAATACAGAAAGCAATATGCGCCTTGGTAAGTGCCATGAGCACAAAACACGTTATCTGTCTTTACAAAGGAAAAGATCAGACAAATGCTTGATGTGCAGTTGGAGACCATAAAAATCTCCAAAGAAAAAAGGCCTGCTTTTGAAATCATTAATAATTTGTTGTTGAATTGTTACATTAGTGAAAAAACTCATTTAAACATACCTCAGATCTGAGCCAGCTCTAGATGCTAAAGTGGCTCTAGTTAGTACCAGCAACTGCTGTTTGCCTGACGCAACATTTGCTCCACTTACAGTGGTTATATTCCCTTCCTTTGCCTTTTCCCCCACTACAACTAAGGGAAAGCTACATATAATTAAAGCTCTAGTTTATGGCTTGTTTTGCATAGTGTCTGCCTTTGACAGGGATGAGGTACACATTTCATATTTTAAAGTGACATGCAAACAGGATTAGCAGGGAACAAAGAAAATTCTCAAACGAAAAATGTTGAAAATGTGTAGACACGTTCTCCCATCAAGTGCCAAGCCTAACATCAATACAGTGCAAAAGTGATTTTTTTAAGAAAATGATCGCCTTGGACATCAAAAACTTGTTTAGTAACCATCTATCCACTGAGCAAACCCTCTTTCCACCAGGGTTCGGTTTATCGATACCACCTAAGGAAAAAGTAAAACAAGTATAAATCAGAGTGCATATACAAAGCTTAATACAATCTGACCCCAAATGAAAGGAAGAAGTACGATGGAAAGGAAGAAGTGAGATGGAAAAGAGCTGGGCTAGAGAGGAAGGAGGAAAAGGGTGGGTTCCAAGTTCTCTACGGATCACAAAAAATGGGATACATTCATAAAACAGCAGCGTCTAACTTTGGGCTAGAAGGGTCGACCCATGCCAGCATTTCAAGCGAACCACAGAAATAATTTATGTTTTTGGTGATGATCCTGAAAATCTATCAGATACAGCACTCTTGAACGAGGCTGGGCACCCTTTCCCTAGAACTACTAATTGGTATGGCTAAGGTGCATCAGCTCTATTTTGCTCAACAGGCAGTGGCATAAAGTAAGCACATCTGGGGAATGGAGAATGAGGAAAGGAAGAATTGCATTGTCAAAGACATCTGCCTAGTGATCAGCTCAGGTAGAAGCAAGTTTGCGTGGCTTGAGTGCAGGGCAGAAACTCAAATTACGAGTAAATATTTATTATAACCAATACAAAATATATATGTACAACAAAAAGCATGCAAATTAAGCAAAACCTCAATCTAGTTGCGTCTATGGTCCTCTGGCAATAAACAAATTAATCTTCCGTTGCAGACTTTCTATTGAACTCGGTATAAAAGGGTAAGAAAAATGCTACTTACCAGAATGCATCTGTTCTTGGCATGTAGAGTTGCAGAGTTCTACATTTTGCATTAGATCGCCACCTGGTGTTGGGCTCGGATGATTGCATGTTGTTGTCGTCTTGGAAGAAGTCTTTTTAGTCACGAGATAGGTGGCTCCTCCCTTGGACGATAGTGCGCATGGGCATCGGCTCCATCCTTAGATTGTTTTTCGCCTTGATGGGAAATGATGGAGTCAGAAGTAAGAAGGAGAAAAGGGATGTCCATGCGTGTATATCTAAATAAGATAAAAACTGGAACAGATACAAGTCCCGGGGAGGCGGGAGGGCGTGTAGAACTCTGCAGCTCTACATGCCAAGAACAGATGCATACTGTTAAGTAGCATTTTCCGTGCGAGGAATATGAGCTGCAGATTCTACACTTTGCATCGATTGTGCAGCAGTGTCTCCTCTAGCGGTGGTCACCTGTATCAGTTGCAGTTGTTTGAAATAGAGTTGAGTACAGCTTGGCCTTCTGCAGCTTACTGCTTCGCCTGCACATTAACACAATAGTGTTTAGTGAAAGTATGTATTGTAGACCATGTTGCTGCGTAGAAAATGTCTTCTAGGGGAATGTTCCCTAAGAAAGCCATGGAGGCTCCTAGTTTGCGTGTAGAGTGCGCCGTAGGAGGAACTGTTAATGTACGTTTCGCTTTTTGGTAGCAAATTTGTATACACTTAACAATCCACCTTGCAATTCCGGATTTAGAAATGATTGCCCTTATGTGGTGGTGAGAAAGCTACAAACAGTTTTGTTTTTCTAAATGATTTTGTCCTATCAATTTAATAGAGAAGGGCTCTTTTAACATCTAATGTGTATAGAGCTCTTTCTGCTACCGAATCTGAATATTGAAAAAACACAGGTAATTCTACCGATTGGTTTATAAGAAAGGGAGTAATCACTTTAGAAAGGAATTTAGGGTTAGTCCTTAGAACCACTTTGTTACGGTGTAATTGTAAGAATGGTTCTTATATAGTGAAAGCTTGAATCTCACTAACTCTTCTGAGATGTAACAGCAATGAGGAAAGCTGCTTTCCATGTAAGAAACTGTAATTCACATTTGTGTAAAGCATGGGTACTCACAAACTTTCTCACGGGGGCCAAATTTACAGTGTGGTTTGTGGCTGAGGGCAGCACCGGTGGGGGCGGAGGGGGCAGGGCTAAAGCAAACAAAAATTGTGACCATGAGGTTAAACACAGGTCCCTGCAGCAGACACCTTTGTCCACGGAGCCACCAGACCCAGCATACACACATCTTTCTCTATCTCTCTCTCTCTCTCTCTCCCTCCCGGTGTGTCTCCCTCCCTCTCTCTCCCGGTGTGTCTCCCTCTCCCTCCCGGTGTGTCTCCCTCCCTCTCTCTCCCGGTGTGTCTCCCTCTCTCTCCCGGTGTGTCTCCCTCTCTCTCCCGGTGTGTCTCCCTCTCTCTCCCGGTGTGTCTCCCACCCTCCCTCCCGGTGTGTCTCCCACCCTCCCTCCGTGTCTCCCACCCTCCCTCCGTGTCTCCCACCCTCCCTCCGTGTCTCCCACCCTCCCTCCGTGTCTCCCACCCTCCCTCCGTGTCTCCCACCCTCCCTCCGTGTCTCCCACCCTCCCTCCGTGTCTCCCACTCTCCCTCCGTGTCTCCCACTCTCCCTCCGTGTCTCCCACTCTCCCTCCGTGTCTCCCACTCTCCCTCCGTGTCTCCCACTCTCCCTCCGTGTCTCCCACTCTCCCTCCGTGTCTCCCACTCTCCCTCCGTGTCTCCCACTCTCCCTCCGTGTCTCCCACTCTCCCTCCGTGTCTCCCACTCTCCCTCCGTGTCTCCCACTCTCCCTCCGTGTCTCCCACTCTCCCTCCGTGTCTCCCACTCTCCCTCCGTGTCTCCCTCCCAGTCTCCCACTCTCCCTCTCCCTCTGTGTCTCCCTCCCTTTCTCCCACTCCCTCCCTTTCTCCCTCCCTCCGTGCCTCCCTCCTTCCCACTGTGTCCCCTTCCCTGTCTCCAACTCTGTTTCCCTCCTTCTGTGTTTCCCTCCTTCTGTGTTTCCCTCCCTCTGTGTCTCCCTCCCTCCCTCTGTGTCTCCCTTCCTCCCTCCCTCTGTGTCTCCCTTCCTCCCTCCCTCTGTGTCTCCCTCCCTCCCTCCCTCTGTGTCTCCCTCCCTCCCTCCGTGTCTCCCTCCCTCCCTCCCTCCCTCTGTGTCTCCCTCCCTCCCTCCCTCCTTCTGTGTCTCCCTCCCTCCCTCCCTCCCTCTGTGTCTCCCTCCCTCCCTCCCTCCTTCTGTGTCTCCCTCCCTCCTCGAGTGTCTCCCTCCCTCCTCGTCTCCCTCCCTCCTCGAGTGTCTCCCTCCCTCCTCGTCTCCCTCCCTCCTCGAGTGTCTCCCTCCCTCCCTCCCTCCTCGAGTGTCTCCCTCCCTCCCTCCCTCCTCGAGTGTCTCCCTCCCTCCCTCCCTCCTCGAGTGTCTCCCTCCCTCCCTCCCTCTGTGTCTCCCTCCCTCTGTGTCTCCCTCCCTCTGTGTCTCCCTCTGTGTCTCCCTCTGTGTCTCCCTCTGTGTCTCCCTCCGTGTCTCCCACTCTCCCTCCGTGTCTCCCACTCTCCCTCCGTGTCTCCCACTCTCCCTCCGTGTCTCCCACTCTCCCTCCGTGTCTCCCACTCTCCCTCCGTGTCTCCCACTCTCCCTCCGTGTCTCCCACTCTCCCTCCGTGTCTCCCACTCTCCCTCCGTGTCTCCCTCCCTTTCTCCCACTCCCTCCCTTTCTCCCTCCCTCCCTCTGTGTCTCCCTCCCTTTCTCCCTCCCTCCCTCTGTGTCTCCCTCCCTCTGTGTCTCCCTCTGTGTCTCCCTCTGTGTCTCCCTCTGTGTCTCCCTCTGTGTCTCCCTCTGTGTCTCCCTCTGTGTCTCCCTCTGTGTCTCCCTCTGTGTCTCCCTCTGTGTCTCCCTCTGTGTCTCCCTCCCCCCACCGTGTCTCCCTCCCCCCCACCGTGACTCCCTCCGTCCGTGCCTCCCTCCGTCCGTGCCTCCCTCCGTCCGTGCCTCCCTCCGTCCGTGCCTCCCTCCGTCCGTGCCTCCCTCCGTCCATGCCTCCCTCCGTCCGTGCCTCCCTCCGTCCGTGCCTCCCTCCGTCCGTGCCTCCCTCCGTCCGTGCCTCCGTCTGTCCGTGCCTCCGTCCGTGCCTCCCTCCCTCTGTGCCTCCCTCCCTCTGTGCCTCCCTCCCTTTGTGCCTCCCTCCCTCTGTGCCTCCCTCCCTCTGTGCCTCCCTCCCTCTGTGCCTCCCTCCCTCTGTGCCTCCCTCCCTCTGTGCCTCCCTCCCTCTGTGCCTCCCTCCCTCCGTGTCTCCCTCCCTGTCTCCCTCCCTCTGTGTCTCCTCCCTCCGCGTCTCCCTCCCTCCCTCTGTGTCTCCCTCCCTCCCTCTGTGTCTCCCTCCCTCTGTCTCCCTCCCTCTGTGTCTCCCTCCCTGTCTCCCACTCTGTTTCCCTCCCTCTTGCCCTCTCTCTGTGTCTCCCTTCTCCCTCCGTCCCTCTCTATCCTCTCAGCTATGTGCGTGTTTGTCAGTCGTCAGCCTGGGCTGAGACAGCTTCCCCGGTCGCGCGCACACAGCCGCACCAAGTACTTCATGGGTCTTTATAAGACCATTTACATGTTAATTAGGCTTTGTTGATTTCACCTCTTAGGCCCCTGCAGCTCCCCTCTGACAACCACTGGAATCACCCGGGCCCCCACAGAGCACAGTCTGAGTCCGAGCTGCTGCGGCTGTATTTGCGAACACTATTTAATTTATTTAATTTTTAACACAGGTGTCTGCAATGTCCGTGGGCCGCCCAGGAAGGCTTGCCGGGCTGCCACCGGCCCGCGGGCCGTACTATGGGTACCCCTGGAGTAACGGCTCTAAAGGGGGTCCCATGAGCCTGGTAAGGACAAGGTTTAAATTCCACACTGGAGATGGTGGTAACCTTGGAGGAATTATTCTCTTTATTCCTTCCATGAAAGCTTTTATTGCTGGCACTCTAAACAATGACATATGTTCTCTGTTTTGTAGATATGCTGCAATGGCTGCTATGTGTAATCTTATAGATGAATATGCGAGATTACATCTCTGTAAATGAAGAAGGTAACAGATAATATTTTGGATGGATGCATCCAAAGGATCAATGTCATTGTTAGTGCAGTAAATGGCAAATCTTTTCCATTTAGCAGCATAGCAAGCTCTAGTAGTTGGTCTTCTGGCTTCCTTAATAATAGTCATACAGTCTGGTGGCAGGTTAAGATACCAAGCTAAGACTTCAGGAGCCGAATCGCTAGATTAATTTTGACTTGGATCTGGATGTCTGATGTTTCCATGGTTATGCGTTAGCATTGATGACGGAGACAGTTTTTGGTGTGAAACTAGAGAAAGTTCTAGCAGTGTGGTGAACCACGGTTGCCGTGCCCATGTGTGAGCAACTAGGATCATTTTGACAGACTGCTGTCTGTGCTTGCGTACTACTAGTGGTATCAGTGGGATTGGTGGAAAAGCGTACGCAAATCTGCCTGACCAGTTCATCCATATTGCATTGCCCTTGGACAACGGGTGTGGGAACCTGGTGGCGAAGGTTGGGCATTTTGCGTTTTGTTGTGTGGCAAACAGATCTATGTCTGGATGGCCCCACTTTTGGAGGAATGGTAAAAGAACATGTGGATGAAGTTCCCATTCGTGAATCTGCTGTGATTGTCGAATTAACAGATCTGCTATCTGATTGTGAACTCCTGGGAGGTGTTCTGCAAGCAGATATATGTTTTGAGGAATGGACCATCTCCAAATTTGCTGTGCGAGTTGGGACAGTTACAATGAATGTGTGCCTCCTTGTTTTTGTATGTAATATATGGCTGTCATGTTGTCTGTCCAGATTAAGACATCTTTGTTTTTTCTGTGCACTTGAAATTACTTCAGTGCTAAAAATATTGCTAACAATTATAGGTGGTTGATGTGAAGTAAGCATGGGCGGAAAATCCGTTACGCTCGCGGATTTTCGGTAAATTTGCAATCCGCGAGATTCGCGAATTTCCCGCAAAATCCGCAAATTCGCACGCAGCAGATTTTTTGTCTTTGCGGTGTAAGTTCGCAATTGCGAACATGTAGGTGCGGCGGGCAGCAACAATCTCGCACTCGCAAAATTACAAAAATTGCAATTCCGCACAAGAAATCTACTAGCAAGCAGCATAGACCTTCTGAAAATTATTATTTTTATCAGAATAACTCCTCAGGTTGACATTTGCCTGCACTTTTTTAGATTTGAGGCCTTTTGATTTTCTTTGGATAACTTTTGGATTGGAAATCAACTTTCTCATATAAGCTTGGTGGGGCATTAAAGTTGCTGTAATGCTGCTCTGCAGAAAAACGAGTTTTGCAAAAGTAAAAGCAGGTTCAAAAGTTCTAACTCATCATTAGTAACCGTTCCCTGTAGTGCTTCCTGACAAGGGCCCCTCCAAAGTTCAGTTGCTAGTTGCAACAATTGTTCAGTTGCTAGTTGCAACAATTGTATGACCCTGCTCTGACCCTCACAGCAGGCTCATAGAATAGCTACAAGTAGGCCACAAAGGTCCTGGAAAAAAAAATTGCACTGCAACAGAAAGCAAATTACAGATAAGGATGCAGGTGCCAGACTGGAATTTTAAAACAGTGACACATTAATAAATCAACCCCAAATTAATTCATGTCAGTTGAAGCAGGCAGGTGTGCTTGCTTTTCCCCCCCATAATCTACAGTGATGATGAACCAGAGGGTGGCATAAGGCATTGATGTACCAGAGGGTGGCATGGGTAAAACATAGGGTGGCAGGGGTGAAACAGAGGGTGCAGGGAACCTATGATGATGAACCAGACGTAGAAACAACATAATCGTGACCGTTGCGAGCCGACATGTAAGTTCGCGATTGAGAACTGTTACAAAACCCTCGCGAACTGTCAGAAATCCTTGCGAACTGGCAGAAATCCTTGCGAACACAAAAAAAAAAAATCCGCAAATTCGCGAGAATTCACGGATTTTGCAGATTGCGAGTTCGCAAAATTCGCGAACGCCAGATTCGCAAAATTCGCCCGTGCTTAATGTGAAGCACCTTTTTTAGAGCGGTCCATCGTCCCTGAGTTGTTTGGTGGAGCAGATGTGCTCCCCATCCTATCAGGGATGCATCTGTTGTCAGCACTATCTGTGGAACTGGTTCTAGGAACAGCCGCCCTTTGGATAGGTTTTGCGTGTTCCACCATTGCAGAGAGCGATGTGTGCAGCTGTCTACCAACACCAGGTCTGTTAGTTGTGCTTGTGCCGGATTCCACTGATGTACTAGACATTCCTGCAATGGGCGCATTTGCAGTCTTGCATATAGTACGATCAAAATGCAAGATGGCATCATGGCTATTAATTGCATGAACACTCTGGCTGGAAGAGAGTGTTGGTCGTGAAATTTTGCAACTAAGGCTTGAATGCTCTGTATTCTGGCTGGAGTGGGATAAGCTAGAGCTTTGTTGGTGTTTATGGTAGCCCCTAGGTACTGATGTACGTGAGAGGGCTGGAGATGTGACTTTGTGTAGTTGATTGTACATTCCAAGCTGTGCAGAGTTTGAATTGTTTGGGATGTGTGTTGGACACATTGATTGAATGATTTGGCTTTTATGAGCCAATTGCCTAGGTATGGGAAGACATGAATATGTGGTCTTCTGAGATGTGCTGCTACTACTGCCAGGCACTTGGTAAACACTCTTGCTGCGGTTGTGACCCCGAATGGAAGGAGTTTGAATTGATAATGTTGTCCTTTTAGTACAAACCTGAGATACTTCCTGTGAAAAGGATGTATGGGAATGTGAAAGTAGGCGTCTGAGGTCTAGTGTAGTGAGGAAATCACCTTGTTGCAACAAAGGAAGCACTTGTTGTAATGTTATGTGAAAATGATCTGAATGTATATAGCGATTGAGAGGTCTTAGGTCAAAGATTGGTCTTATTGTTCCGTCCTTCTTGGATATTAGGAAATAGAGTGAGTAAACCCCCATTCCTTGATGTTGTAACGGAACTAGCTCTATTGCGTCATTTTGCAGCAATGAGAGAACCTCTTGTTTGAGCAGAGTTAGATGTTCTGTGGACATTAGACGCTGTCTGGGTGGTATATGTGGGGGAGTCGCTATAAGTTCCAGGCAGTAGCCAGACCGGATAATTTGTCTCACCCACTTGTCTGTTGTGATGGAGTTCCAGACTGGTAGGAATTGTGATAATCTTCCCCCTACAGGAGAGGTATGCTGTTGGGGGAGGTGAAGCAAGTCACTCTCTAGTAGTGGAAGAGGATCAATTGTTGTTGTTACCTCGACCTCTTCCTTTATTGTTGTTACCTCTGTAACCTCCTCTAAAGTATCCTTTATTAGAGGATGCTTGTGTATTTGTTTTAAAGGAGGTTGAATTGTCTGCTCCAGTTTGTTTGGAAACTCCTCTGTAGAAGGAGTGAAGAAAGGAGCTTCTTGTTTGGGTAGACTGCAGAGCTCTCAGACTTGGCTGTGTCAGTGTCTTTCTTCATTTTCTCAAGTATTGTATCTACCTCTGGACCAAACAATTGTTGATTGAATGGTTGGTTTAAAATGGTGGTTTGCACCTTCTGCTTTAACCCTGAAATCCGTAGCCACGCGTGGCGTCTAAGAAGGACACTAGTGTTAATCGCTCTGGATGCAGTGTCTGCCACATCTAGTGCACATTTAATTGAGACATTTGATATGAGTTTACCCTCTTGTATGAGGTCCTCTGCTTGTGTCTTATACTGGTCAGGTAGATGTTGTAAGAGCTTCTCTAGCGGATCATAATGAGCCTTGTCGTATCTTGCCAGAAGGGCCTGAGTGTTAGCAATACACCATGTATTACTAGCTTGTGCAGCTACTCTTTTCCTGAAGCATCAATAATTTTTGACTCTTTATCTGGCGGTGGTGCCTCACCGTGATGTTTGCGAATTTGCTCTTTTCCTAGCGTTTGAAACTACTAGGGAGTCTAAGGGTAGCTGACTTAATATATACTGGATCCCCAGGAGCTGGTCTGTATTTCTTTTCTATTCTTGGGTTTATGATCCTAGCTCTTACAGGATCTTTAAACACTTCTGGAGCATGTTTGATAACTCCCTTAATCATTGTCAGTATTTGCACAGACTTTTGAGATTGCTCAAAAGTGTCCAATAGAAAATCCTCCTCTGCCTCATCTGAATGCATGGTGACCCGATGATAGATGGCAGCCCTATTTAATAAGTGCCCAAAACTAATATCTTCTGGTGGAGAAGGCTTTGAAAGGTATGAATGTGGATCAGGAATATCTGACACATTCTGTGGGTTTGGGTACTCCCAATCTGGATCATAAGGGAAAGGCTCATCTGGGTCTAACCCTCCACCTACACTGTATTCGTCATTTGTAGGTGTGTGTGTTGAAGAATGATGAGGTGAGTGTTCAGGAGAATTGTGAGGTGAAGTGGTAGGAGGAATAGGAGATGAAGGAGAAGGAAGGAGAAGGAAGGATAGGAGAAGGTTGCATGGGATATGTGGCATAGTCCTTTACAGGCACTACTGATGAAGGTGCTGCATCTGATTTCCTTTTCCTGTGTGGTGTAGCAGTCACATGACCTGTTTTTGGGTCAATGTAGATCTTCTTTTGCAGAGGCTCAGGTTGGAAAAGGTCTTCTCCTTGAGGAACCTTTGTTGGCGCTGATTTTTTCGGGTCCAAACGTGGTTGCTGCTTGTCTTTTGCCTTAGGAGTAATGGTTATGTCCTTTGGCGTCGATTTTGGCACCGGAGGTGCTGTTTTCGATGTCGTAGCCTGATTCAGGGGCTTGGGCGCTTCGAATCAGACCTTGTTGTTTTCGGTACCGAAGCTATCAGTGTTGAAGCTGGTCTGGTCGGCCTCAAGGCGTCGGACGCTAGCTTCCTTTTTTTGTCTTTTGAAGTCGAAGTCGACGGTTTCAGTTTTGGTGCCGAGGGAGCTGGCTTGATCGGCACATGCGGCTTGCTCGGTAAGGAGCTACCGGAAGGCTTGAGTGTTTTCTTCGGAGCCGGGCTCGATGGCGGGGCTTTCAAAGTGTTGACCTTTGCCTTAGATTTTATTGTGGGTGCTGTGTCAGGGGCAGTGGTACTCACGTGCTGACCCGAAAGGTATGGAGTCACCTGAGTCGTCTGTCTAGGATACAATCTGGACAATTTTCTTCTGGAACGAGCGAAACCTCCTCCTCGAAGATACCCGCCGGTTCCGGAGCCGATCTCTGCATATCGGGCCCTCCGATCTCGAATCGACTTTTTGGATTGAAAGGATGCACAAGCTGTGCAGCTGGATTTGTTGTGTTCTGGTGACAAGCACAGGTTACAGAACTCGTGCTGGTCTCTGTGTGGGAACTTCGCTCCACACTCTGGGCATTTCTTGAATAGCGTCCTTTCCATGAGGTGTAGGCCTCACGGCGTGGATAGGCCCAACAGCCCCCGTCGATGACCGGAATCGAGCTGATGAAGTGGAGTTGACTATTGTTGATGTCGAAAGTTGTTTGTCAAAGTTTGGTAAAGTTTTTCCGCGTCGAAGTACTTGTAGAATTCGAGCAGGAGCAGAAAAGTTTCATCCGAATCCAGTGGCGGATAAAAACAATCTAAGGATGGAGCCGATGCCCGTGCGCACTATCGTCCAAGGGAGGAGTCATCTATCTCATGACTACAAACACTTCTTCCAAGACGCCAACAACATGCAATCATCTGAGCCCAACACCAGGTGGCGACCTAATGCAAAGTGTAGAATCTGCAGCTCATACGCCTCGAACATAAAGAGTGCAGCTTTGCATACATGCTTGTAACCTCCAGTGTACAACACTAAATGATAAATACATGCACAAATTAACTGTTAATTTACATACCTCTTCCCCCAGCATACTCCATAGTTGAATAAGAGGCAGGCCAGTTGCACCATCATAATTTGTAACCTGCAGGTTTAGAATAAATTACGTTCGCTTTACTTCACAAACATTGTACAGGTGTTTTGGTAAGTAGCTTGGATATTCATGCTAGCAATACAGTACGCCCAGGGTGAATCACAAGAATAAGACAGCTGCGGGGAAAACCTGCAGACTGACACAGACTAACATGAGTAGGGAAGAGAAGGCACAGCAAAAATATCGCTTGAAACCTTGCTATGTTCATCAAACAGTTCAATTATATTACAAATACCATCTGTAGTAAAAGTGGAGCAAGCAATTCTACAAATAAAGATGTCTTTAAATAGTCTGTTAATGCACTAGGCATCTTCTGGGTGAAAGACCTCAAAACAAGATTAAACAGAAGCTGAAAACAAAGTACATTACAATCGTGATGCACTTTACAGGCAACTGCTTCGACGCAAACCTAAATTACTTCTCCAGTATTGCATTCAATGGGGAATTCAAAGCCCTGATCTAAGTTAGTCTTAATAACTGAGAACCTCATACAAGCCCTCACGAATCTCTCCCATCCATGGAAATGTTATAATGGGAGAGATTAACTTAAGAAACCAGTTACTTACATGTATTTATGGATTTGTAACTTTAAGCTCTACTATATTCATGTGCTTTTCACAATTCAGCTGTCTAGTGGTTTGGCAATGAAGAACAAGCTACCTACCTTCGGTAACACTATATCTGTAAGAAGGAATATGCTACTTACCAGTATGCATCTGTTCTTGGCATGTAGGGCTGCTGACATTCATATATGTGCATAGATCGCCGCCTAGTGTTGGGTCCGGATGATTGCACATTGTTGTCCTGGAAGAGTCTTCGAAGTATCACGAGATAGGTGGCTCCTCCCCCGGACTACAGTGCGCATGGGCATCCTCTCCATCCTCAGATTGTTTTTCGCCATTGTGGCAGAGATGGAGTATGATACAGTAAGTGATGTCCATGCTAGAGATACATTTTGAGTGCTACAGAAGCGACAGGCACCGGGGAGGAGGGTGGGCGATATGAATGTCAGCAGCCCTACATGCCAAGAACAGATGCATACTGGTAAGTAGCATATTCCGTTCGAGGCATGTGGGCTGCTGAATTCATATCTGTGCATAGAATGTATATCAGTCTCCCTGTTAGCGGTGGCTACCTGTGCCAGCTGCAGCAGTCTGAAATAGAGTCTTTAGAACAACCTGTCCTACAGCAGCTTGCTGTTTGGAGTGTGAATCTACACAGTAGTGTTCGGTAAATGTATGTATGGTTGTCCATGTGGCTGCTCTACATAGGTCTTCTAGAGGAATATTTCCAAGGAACGCCATGGATGCCCCTAATTTGCTTGTTGAATGCGCTCGGGGGGGGGGGGGGAACTGTTAATGTGCTTTTAGCTTTCTGATAACAAATCTGTATGCACTTAACAATCCATCTGGCTATACCAGACTTGGAAATGGGGTTGCCTTTGTGTTGTGGTGAAAAGGCAACAAAAAGTTGCTTTGTTTTCCTGAAAAGTTTTGTTCTGTCTATATAGTACAGGAGAGCTCTCTTTAAGTCTAGTGTATGTAGAAACATAGGTTAGTTATATATTCCTTACCTTAGAATATCCCCCAGGCATCAGACCAGATCTGGAAATGTTTTAGTCAGCAGTACCCCTGAGCGTCGGTAGGTGACGTCTGTCAACTCTGCGTCCGTCGTGGTCGACGGGTTCAAGTCGCGGAAGTTACTTAAGACGCCGCCCTTGCGCGCTTACATCGGTTCTGCACACGACTTTCCGCGCCACAAATACTGAGCCATGCAAGACACTGACCACTGGTGCACAAACCCAGGGCCCTGAAAGGGTGTCTATAGCAATAGAAATCAGTTCGCAGAACAGGGAGGATGGGTGGGGCGGTAAGGAATCTATAACAAGGAATGCTAAGTGTACAATCTGCCGCTCATTTGCCTTGAACGGAAAATGCTACTTATCAGTATGCATCTGTTCTTGGCATGTGGAGCTGCAGAGTTGTACACTTAGCATTAGATCGCCACCTGGTGTTGGGCTTGGATGATTGCATGTTGTCGTCGTCTTGGAAGAAGTCTTTGTAGTCACAAGATAGGTGACTCCTTCCTTGGACGATAGTGCGCATGGGCATCGGCTCCATCCTTAGATTGTTTTTCGCCATGATGGGAAATGATGGAGTTAGTAGAAGTAAAGAAAAAGATGTCCATGCGTGTGCATCTAAGTTAGAAAAAACTGGAACAGATACAGGTCCTGGGGAGGTGGGAGGGCGTGTACAACTCTGCAGCTATACATGCCAAGAACAGATGCATACTGGTAAGTAGCATTTTCCGTTCAAGGCAAATGAGCGGCAGATTGTAAACTTAGCATCGATTGTGCAGCAGTGTCTCCCCTAGCGGTGGTCACCTGTATCTGTTGCAGTAGTTTGAAATAGAGTTTTAAGGACAGCTTGGCCTACTGCAGCTTGCTGCTTGGTTTGCACATCAAGACAGTAGTGTTTAGTGAGGGTGTGTGTTGTAGACCATGTTGCTTCCTTGCATATGGCCTTTAGGGGGATGTTTCCTAAGAAAGCCATAGAGGCTCCTAGTTTGAGTGTGGAGTGTGCTCTAGGAGGAACTGTTAATGCACGTTTTGCTTTTTGGTAGCATATTTGTATACGTTTTACAATCCACCTTGCAATCCCACCTTTGGAAATGTGGTTGCCTATATGAGGTGGAGAGAAAGACAGTTTTGTTTTTCGAAAAGATTTAGTTCTCTCTATATAGTATAGAAGAGCTCTTAACATCTAGTGTCTGCAGAACCCTTTCTGCTACAAAGTCTGGGTTTTGGAAAAACACAGGTAACTCTACAGATTGGTTTAAATGAAACTGACATGACTTTTGGGAGGAATTTTGGATTAGTTCTTAAAACCACTTTGTTACGATGTAATTGTAAAAATGGTTCTTGTATTGTGATGCTTGTATCTCACTCTTCTAAGCCAGGTAATAGCAATAAGGAAAGCTGTTTTTCATGTAAGGAATTGCAGTTCACATTTATGTAAAGGCTCAAAAGGGGGTCCCATGATTCTTGTAGGAACAACGTTTAGGTTCCACACTGGAGAAGGTGGCAACCTGGGTGGGATGATTCTTTTCAATCCTTCCATAAATGCTTTAATTGCAGGCACTCTGAAAAGAGACTGATGTTGTCCGCTTTGTAAATATGCTGCAATTGCTGCAAGGTGCAGGCGTATGGATGAGTATGCCAAGTTACACCTTTGTAAATGTAAAAGGTAGCAAATGATATTTTGGATGTAAGCATCCAGGGGATCAATGTGGTTATTGATGCAATAAATGGCAAATCTCTTCCATTTAGCAGCATAACCAGCTCTGGTCGTAGGTCTCCTAGCCTCTTTAATGATGTTCATACAGTCTGGTGGCAGGTTAAGATAACCGAACTCTAAGACTTCAGGAGCCAGATCGCCAAATTCAGTTGATTTAGGTCTGGATGTCTCCATGGTTCTGCGTTAGCAGGGATGGAGTCAGTCGTAACTTTTGGTGTGGAACTAGAGATAGTTTTAGCAGTGTGGTGAACCACGGTTGGAGTGCCCATGTGGGAGCTACTAGAATCAGTTTGAGAGACTGTGGTCTGAGCTTGCGTACTACTAATGGTATTAGTGGTAGTGGCGGAAAAGCGTACGCAAATCTGCCGGACCAGTTCATCCATATCGCATTGCCCTTGGACAGCGGGTGTAGAAACCTGGCGGCGAAGGTTGGGCATTTTGCCTTTGTGTGTGGCGAACAGATCTATGTCTGGAAGACCCCACTTGAGAAAGAATGGTTGAAGAACCTGTGGATGTAGTTCCCATTTGTGAATTTGTTGTGTCTGTCGACTCAACAGATCTGCTATCTGATTGTGAATATCTGGAAGGTGCTCTGCCAACAGATATATGTTCTGTGGAATGGCCCATCTCCAAAAGTTCTGTGCGAGCTGAGACAGTTGAAGAGTGTGTCCCCCCGTTTTTGTATATAATACATGGCTGTCATGTTGTCCGTCTGGATCAAGACAGCTTTGTTCTGTACTTGCACTTGGAATGTTTTGAGTGCTGAGAAAATTGCTAGCAGCTCTAGATGGTTGATATGGAACAATTTTTGTTGACTGTTCCATTGACCTTGAGTTGTATGATGTAGGAGATGAGCTCCCCATCCTGTGAGGGATGAGTCTGCTGTGAGCACTAGTTGTGGAACAGGCTCGAGGAACGGCCTCCCCTTTGTCAAGTTTTTGATGTTCCACCACTTCAGAGAGCAATGTGTGCGGCTGTCTACCAACACCAGGTCTGTTAGTTGCCCTTTAGCCTGGTTCCATTGCTGTGCTAGACATTCCTGTAACGGACGCATCTGCAGTCTTGCATATGGTACTATGAAGATGCAGGATGCCATCTTGCCTATTAGTCTCATGAACACTCTGGCTTGCAGAGATTGTTGGTGCTGAAAAGCTGTGACTAAGGCTTGAATGCTCTGTATCCTAGCTAGACTGGGATACGCTAGAGCTGTAGTCGTGTTTATTGTAGCCCTTAGATACTGATGTATATGAGAGGGTTGCAGGTGCGACTTGGTGTAGTTGATTGTGAACTCTAAGTCGTGCAATGTTTGAATTGTCTGATGTGTGTGTTGGACACACTGATTGAATGACTTGGCTTTTATGAGCCAATCGCCTAGATAAGGGAAAACCTGTACGTACTGTCTCCGGAGATGTGCTGCTACTACTGCTAGGCACTTTGTGAATACTCGTGGTGCAGTCGTCACTCCGAATGGAAGGACTTTGAATTGGTAATGTTGTCCTTCGAGTACAACCCTTAGATACTTTCTGTGAGCAGGATGTATAGGAATGTGGAAGTAGGCGTCCTTTAGGTCTAGTGTTGTAAGGAAATCGCCTTGTTGCAGCAGTGGGAGCACTTGTTGTAAAGTGATCATATGAAAATGATCCGATTGTATGTAATGATCGAGGGGCCTGAGGTCGAGGATCGGTCTTAGTGTCCTGTCCTTCTTGGGAATTGTTCTTGTAAAGGAACTATTTGTATAGCGTCCTTTTGTAGAAGTGACAGAACTTCTTGTTTGAGCAGAGTAAGGTGTTCTGTGGATATTGGACGCTGCCTGGGTGGTATGTGTGGAGGGGTTGCTGTAAGTTCTAGGTAGTAGCCATACTGAATAATCTGTCTTACCCACTTGTCTGTTGTGATGGAGTTCCAGACAGGCAGGAATTGTGTTAATCTGCCCCCCACAGGAGTGGAATGCTGTTGGGGGAGCGGAGGGAAGTCACCGTTTTGTGGTGGAAGAGGTTTGATTATTGTTGTTACATCAACCTCTTCCTTTGTTGTTATTCCCTCTATATCCACCTCTAAAATATCCTTTGTTAGAGGATGTTTGTGTGTTAGATTTGAAGGATGTTGTATTGTCTGCATCAGTTTGTTTGGAGCCCCCTTTATAGAAGGAGCGATAAAAGGAACCTCTAGTTTGTGTGGACTGTAAAGCTCCCAAAGATTTGGCAGTGTCTGTATCCTTCTTCAGTTTTTTCAAGTGCTGCTTCTACTTCTGGTCCAAACAATTGGTTTTGATTAAATAGTTGGTTTAAAATGGTAGTTTGCACTTCCTGTTTAAAACCTGAAATGCGTAGCCACACATTGCTCCTAAGTACGACACTAGTATTTACAGCTCTAGATGTAGTATCTGCTACATCTAGTGCGCATTTAATTGAGGCATTAGAAATCAGCTTGCCTTCTTGTATACAGTAATTTGCCTGAGCCTTATATTGGTCATGTAGATGTTCTAGCAGTTTCTCTAACTGATCATAATGAGCCCTATCATATCGGGAAAGGAGGGCTTCTGTATTAGCTATGTGCCATATGTTGATAGCTTGCGCAGCTATCCTTTTGCCTGAAGCATCTATTACCTTGGATTCTTTGTCAAGTGGGGGTGCCTCACCTGAAGTTTGTGAGTTTGCCCTTTTCCTAGCATTTGAGACAACTAGTGAGGTAGTTGTCCTTTAATGTAGGTTGGATCTGCAGGTGCAGGCCTATATTTTTTCTCAATTCTAGGGTTTAGGATCCTAGTTCGTAAAGGGTCTTTAAATATTTCTGGAGCATGTTTGATGACCCCTTTAATCATAGGAAGAATTTGCTCAAAAGGTGTCTAATACAAAATCTTCCTCCGCTTCATCAGAATGCATAGTGACCCCATGGTAAATGGCAGCTCTGTTTAACAGGTGACCAAAGCCAATGTTATCTTCTGGGGAAGAAGGTTTTGATGGGTATGACTGAGTCAGGAATATCTGGCACATCCTGTGGGTTTGGGTACTCCCAGTCTGTATCATCTACAGGGTATGGGAAAGGGTCATCTGGGTCTATCCCTCTTCCTAAACTATACTCATCATCATTTGGAGGTGAGTGTGAAGATAAGAGGAGAATGTGAAGGAGAGATCAGTGGTGAATTGTTAAGAGGAACAGGAGATGAAGGAGAAGGAAGTATAGGTGAAGATGGGGTGCATAGGAGATGTGGCAGAGTCCTTCTTGGCAGGATCTACAGGTGTGGATGTTGCATCTGCCTTACTCTTCTTGTGTGGTGTAGTGGATACATGACCTATCTTTGGGTCAATGTAGATCTTTTGCAGAGGATCTGGCTGGAGAAGTTCTTCTCCTTGTAGAACATTTGTCGGCGCCGATTTTTTCGGTACCGGAAGAGGTTGCTGCTGGTCTGTAGCCTTAGGAGTTGTTACAATGTCCTTTAGCATAGTTTTCGGCGCCGAAGGTGTTGTTTTTGGTGCTGTAGGCTGTTTCGAGGGCTTAGACGCGTCAGAATCAGGCCTTGACTGGTTCGGCACCAAAGACGGTGTCTTAGGAGTGGAAGCTTGTCTCGTCGGCTTCGAGGCATCGGACGCTGGCTTCATACCCTTGTCTTTAGAAGTCGACAGTTTCGGAGGCGAGACTTCTTTCGGTTTCGGTGCAGAGAGAGCTTGTGGGATCGGCACGTGCGGCTTGCTCTGTACCGAGCTACCGGAAGGCTTAATGACTTTCTTCGGAGCTTGGCTCGATGGCGGGGCTGCCGAAGTGGTTTTTCGGTCGCGACTGGGCCCCAGAGGCGGAGTGTTGACCTTTGCCTTCGATCTGGGTACTGTGTGTGGTGCAAGGGCAGTGTTACTCACGCGCTGCCCCGATGGTATGGATTCATCTGAGTCGTCTGCCTCATACGATTTGGAGATCGGAATCTTCTTCTGGAATGAGCGGAACCTCCTCAAAGATATCCACCGGTTCCGAAGCAGATCTCTGCATGTCGTGTCGACGGGCCCTCCGATCTCTGATAGTTTTCTTGGATCGAAAGGACACGAAGGCTGTATAACTGGATTCGTCGTGTTCTGGCGATAAGCAGAGGTTGCAGACCTCGTGGTGGTCACTGTGTGGAAACTTTGATCCACACTCTGGGCATCTCTTGAATGGCGTCCTTTCCACGAGGTGTAGGCCTCACGGCGAGGATAGGCCCAACGGCCTGCGTCGACGACCGGAATAGAGCTGATGGAGTCTAAACGATGTTAGTCAATATCTAAGTTAGTTTGAAGAGTTTTAGGATGTTTTTTGCGCTTCGAAGTGCTTGAAAAGTCTATTTCTAGCAGAAGCGGAAAACTCATCTGAATCTAGTGGCGGAAAAAAACAATCTAAGGATGGAGCCGATGCCCCTGCGCACTATCGTCCAAGGGAGGAGTCACCTATCTCGTGACTACAAAGACTTCTTTCAAGACGACAACAACATGCAATCATCTGAGCCCAACACCAGGTGGCGATCTAATGCTAAGTGTACAATCTGCAGCTCATATGCCTCGAACACTAATGTTTCTTACAGATATATCGTTACCGCAGATGAGTAACTTGTTCATCTGAAAGAAAGTTAGTTATATATGCCTTACCTTAGAATAGATACTCCAGCAATACCAACCCCGGAGGTGGGTCTGCGAACCAAGATCACATCAGAAAGTCCTGGAGAAGAGAACGTCCGAAGCAGTCTCTCCGGACTTGGCTGTCCAGAAAGTAGTGTCTCGTAGACAGGTGCAGCGATGCCCACGTGGCTGCCTGACAGATGTCATTTAGGGGGACTACCCGTCCCAAAGAAGTTGCATCTGTCAGCTCCCCGGTAGATTGGGCACTCAGCCCCACTGGAGGCTCCTTAGCCAAAGAGTAACAGGCTTTGATGCACAGAACGACCCACCTGGAGATGGTCCGTTTGTGCACGTCCCGACCTTTCTCAGTGCCCACGTAACCAACAAATTTTATTTATTTTAGAGGTTTTATAAAGCGCTAGCTTGACCCAGAGGTATCAGAGCACTTTACAGAATCAATGGCAAGGCAACAATCAATGGAACAGGTTACATACGAAATGGCAAAGGAAATGAAAGAACAGCACAGATTTTGGAGCAAGGCAATAAACTTAAGATCAATGGTTACATATGCTTAAAAATAAGGAAAGTGTAACAGAGAAGTAACACGTAAAATCATTACAAAGAACGACTTGTAGGGACATGGGGATGAAGTTGCTGAAAATGAGGTCCAAACAATTAACAATTTAGGTGACCGTGTTGGCTCGGCAAGAGCCAGCGGAAACAGAGTGATGAACAGACAAATTACAGAAATTAGGTTAGGTCAAAAATAAATGGGGTTAGATTCAGGGGCTCCAGTATTTATTGAGGAGATGGCATTCCAGGTCTCCTTTGAAGCCTGGGTAGGAAGGGTTGCATCGAAGGTCCCTCGGGAGGGCGTTCCAAATGCAGGGAGCATTGCCTAAGAAAGAGCAAGTCTGGGTAGAGTTCTTTTTCAGTAACTAGGGTACAAGAGCACTGGAGCTTCTCATTGGTTTTGCACATCCTGCTCTTGTGAGTTTGTTGTTTAAATAGTCCGGGGATTGAGAGTGAAGTGCTTTGTGGTTGTCGCAGGCAGTCTTGTAGATGCATCTACCTTCAATGGCGAGCCAGTTGAGGGACTCTAGTGTGGGCCTGATGTGTTCATGCCGTTGACAGTCTGTTATGAGACGGGCAGCCATGTTGAGCACTGCTCTAAGGGAAGCGAGGTGAATTTTCGGGGTCCTAGTGAGAATAGCGTTCCCATAGTCAAGTTTAGATAGGACCAGCGATTTAAGTCGTCAGAAGGGATGAAAGATTAGATTTTTTTGAGGTGTTTAAGTATGAAAAGCGCTCCTTTGGCTGATGTTTTAATATGGTCCTCAAGAGACAGATCTTTGTCCAGGGTGAAGACTAGGGATATAGCCGAGTTGGATAGAGTGAGCGGACAATTGAGAGCTTTGAGGTCAGTGATCCAGCTTTTAATAGGGAGGTGGTTACTTTTGGGGGAGAATAGAACAATTTCAGTTTTGTTAGGGTTCAGTTTTAGATGGTTAGAGTAAAACCAAGATTGAAGGAGCGTGCACATTTTGGATCCAGACGGTGGAGCCTCTCTTCCTCTTTTTAAGGATGCAGAGGTGGAAAGAAGGTACGCAAAGTGATGGTTTGGCCAATATGAGAAGTGACCACCTTTCGAAGAAAGGAAGGTCAAGTTCCAAGGACGACCTTGTCCGGATGAACAGCTAGAAAGGGAGGCTTGGCAGACCGAGCTTGTAGCTTACTCACCCTGAGCGCAGAAGTGATGGCTACCAGAAAAGCAGCTTTGAGAGTTAAGAGCCCGAGAGGACAGTTATGCAGCGGCTCGAAGGGAGCACACATAACATAGGCTAACACCAAGTCCAAGTCCCACTGAGGCATTATGAAGGGAACAGCAGGAAACAGAGGAGTAATGACCTTAAGAAAGAAATTTACAACATGGGACTTGAAAAGAGAAGGCTGATCAGGAAGCCTTAGAAAGACTGATATTGGCCGAGAAGTAGCCCTTTAGAGTGCCCAGAGCAGAGCCCTGCTGGGCCAAAGAAAGAAGGAACAAGAGAAACTCAGAAAGAGGGGCAGAAAGGGGATCCACAGCCTTTGCTGTGCACCATGCCACAAATCGTTTCCATCTGCAGACGTATACCGCCTTAGTGGAGGGACACCTGGCTGCCAAGATTACATCACAGACTTCGGGAGGCAAGTCAAATGACGTCAAATGACGCCGCTCAATCTCCACGCGAGGAGATGGAGGCTGGACAGGTTCAGGTGGAGGACCGTCCTTTGCTGCTACGACAGAAGATCCGAGGGGCGATGGTAAGGCCAAAGGGGAGCATGGTAAACTGAAAATGCTTGTGGCCTACCATGAACCGCAGGTAAGGCCGGTTAACAGGCAGGACGGAGATGTGAAAATAAACGTCCTGCAAGTCCAACTCTACCATCCAGTCTCTAGGGTCAAGGGAAGACCAGACCTGAGCCAGGGTCAACATTTTGAACTTCTCCTTCCAGGGGAAACAGTTGACATCCCTGTGATCCAAGATGGGACGCAGGCCCTTGTCCTTTTTGGGCACCAGAAAGTAGTGGGAATAACATCCACGATCTACTTCTGGGGCAGGAACGCGCTCGATGGCTCGCTTGGCCAAGAGAGCATAACTTCCTGTTGGAGATGGACCAGATGATCCCCCGACATACGAAAGTACTGGGGTGGCATGGCTTGAGGGATAGTCCCGAATGGGAGTGAGTAGCCCCTTCAGACTATCCGCAAAACCCACTTGTCCAAGGTGATAGTGCGCCAGAGGGGAAAGTAATGGCGAATCCTACCGCCTACTGGCATTTGATGGGCATGAAAGGTCGGACTAGGAAGGTTTGGAGGCTGCCCCCTGCCCTCGGAAGCCCGCCCACCCCCACAGACCACGCATGCAACCTGGGAATCATCCTGGACTCTGAGCTCAAAATGGAGCGCCAGATCAACTCCGTCTCGTCGTCCTGCTTCCACACTCTCCGGCTCCTACGTAAGACCTTCAAATGGATCCAACACAGAAAGACCGTCTCTAATGCCCAGGTCACCAGCAGGCTCGACTACCGCAACGCACTCTATGCCAGAACAAAAACCTCACCCGCAAGCTATAGAACATCCAAAACGCTACGGCAAGACTGGTCCTCAACCTGCCAAGCCACTGTCACATCTCCCAGCACCTGCGCGCACACTACTGGCTCCCCATCGAAGCTAACGTCACCTTCAAGATGTTAACCCATGCTCACAAGGCCCTCAACTACTCCGGACCAGCATACCTGAACAGCAGACTCAAATTCCATGCACCCCAAAGGACCCTACGATCAGCCCAGCTCTCCTACGCCATGGTCCTCCACACCAGAAAGACTAGATCGGGAGGCCGCTCCTTTTCCTTCCGCGCGGTCAGAGCCTGGATCGACCTTCCGCTCCACCTCAGACACATAACATCGCTCCCCATCTTCGCAAGAAACCTCAAAACCTGGCTCTTCGACAGACCCCCTCCTTGATGGACTGGAACATGCGAACCACCCCTACACCCCCAGCGCCTGGAGACCCTTACAGGTTAGTAATCACACTTAACAAACGCCTGATTTGATTTGCTGAAGTGGGGGGTGGACTGGCCCACCTGCAGGCTCCCAGAACCAAGTCGGTGGTTCTGGGGGCGAGCTGAGGTTGAACAGCTCAGCTGAGGTTGAACAGCTTGTGCTGGCCTGTGGCTCTGAAAGAAACTTGTTTGGGCACCCTGAAAGGGGCGAAAAAGAGACCTGCAGGAAACGTGGTGGAGAGGGCCAAGGACATAGCCTGAGCCCTTGAAGCACTCTAGCGCATTGTCTGCCTGATCGCCGAACAGGCGACTGACATCAAAGGGCATGTCCATCAAGGTGTTCTGGACATCCCCAGAAAAGTCAGTCGTTCTCAACCAGGTTTGACGGAAATGCGTCACTGACGTTGAAATGGTCCTACCAGTGAGTCGGCAGTGTCCAGTCCACAGAGGATGGTGAGCTTTGTTACATCTCTCCCCTCGGCAACAGCACAGGAGAGCACAGCCCGGGCCTCCTCCGGACACTGAGGCAGCACTTGAGCCACTGTATCAAACAGAGTGGGAATACCTGCCCAAAAGGCATGCAGTGTTCAACGACCACAGCCCTAAGCTGGAGAAAGAAAATAACTTCTTCCCAAACTGATCCAGCTTATTGGATTCCCTGTCCGGTGCTGCAGTAGGGAATGCGCTTTTGGACGCTGAGGCTTTGACTACCAAGCTCTCGGGCAGTGGTGTTGGGAGAGGAAAGTGGGGTCGCCCGGGGCAGGGCGGTGGGCAACCATCCTATCCACAGGAGCCCCTGTGGTGGGCCTGGACCAGGTGCCCAAAAGGATGTCCATGAGGGCTTCATTAAATGGTAGCCGGGGCTCAGAAGAGCTCGCTGACGATTGAAGCACCTCTGTCAGGAGGTTAGTCCTGACTGCCACAGTAGGTAGCTTGAGGTGTACAGCCTCTGCCACCCTACACATTACCCTTGCGTACGACGCTCCCTCCTCTTTAGCCACGGTAGGAGACTACATGCCAAAGTCTGGTGATCCCCCAGTTCCTCTCTCCAGTCTGGATCATATTACAGCTGAGCAGTGAGAGGGTCCTCAGACCACTCTCAATCTTCCACACCCTCCTCTGGCTGCCAAACTGGCTGAAAATGGCCTGGGTGAAATGCAGGCACAAGAGTACCCATCAGCGCCGGATCACACGTTGGTCTGGCTCCGTATTCACATCAGGTTCGAAGCCGGGGTCTATGCCGCCTGGAGGTCCGGCCGATGTCAGCTGCGGACGTGGTGCCGGAGGAATCAGCGCCGGAGGTGTCAAGAGGTCGACCGGTGCAAATCCAGGCCTGAATCGAAGGAGGTCCTGCAGATATGCCGGCGTCAAAGGCCTAGGGACTCCAGCCGAATCTGCGGGCCCGAAAGCTCACCAGCGGAGTCAGGCTGCCCAAAGATGGCATGCATCGCTTCGTAAAACTGACAAAGCTGGGCAGGGTCACTCCCAGTCCTGGGAAGGGATGGAAGGCCGGAGTCAACCCTGAAGGTACAGCTCGCGGAGCTGTGGGAGTGGCACCACCCGCAACCTTTATCACGTCGACCGACGACGAGAGAAAATCTAAAATAAATGATGCTTCTTATACTTTTTTGTGCTTTGACTTACTTGACCAAGAGTGCGAAGACTTCGATGAGGAGTGAAGAGGATGGCTCCGCGATTGGTCCCGTGGCCTCCCATGCAACAGGGACCCCGAACGACACGGAGCCGACTGCCTAGCCTCGAGGAGCTTTCGGGACCGCTCCCGCAAATAATTCAGGGCCATGGTTCAGCTGTCAGAGCATGACTTGGGGTCATGGTCGTGCTCCAGGCAGTAGAGGCACACGCAGGGTGGGTCCGTCACAGACAGCAGCCGAGTACAGGAAACGCAGGCCTGGACACTGGGCATCCCTCGTGCACCAGGAGTCCATGAGAGTCGAAAAGTCGCAAAAAGTCAGTCAAAAAATTACTGGGGGTTCCGCTCTCTCTGGATCTGCGCTTGCTGAAGCGGAAAAAGAAAACGGACGCCAGTGTGTACGGGTGGTATCTAAGTAACCTCTGCAACGTCATCCCGGCGATCACAGCGCCGAATGTGGAGTCAACAGAAGTCACCTACGGACACGTAGGGGTAATGCGGATTAAACTTTTTTCGGATCCAGTCTGACACCTGGGGATATTCTAAGGTAAGGAATCTATAACTAACTGTTTCTTTCAGATGTGTTTGTATAAAAAAGTTTTCAATACAGTGAATGGGCGTGGAGATATGATGAGACAATAGCCATAAGCTCATAATGCCCCTATACATCGCTCTGTTATTTTGCTTTTCTGCCCTCTTTCAATGGGGAGGTGGGAAGCTAGTATGAGAATCTAATAAAGCTTAAAGCTGAAAAACCTTTATCATAGGTCAGTGGTTTATTTTACAGTGTGAAATTTCTTCTAGATATACATGCTTTGCACATATTATGTAGAGATCTTACCTTCCTGTGGTGGACGGTCAGAATAGGGAGTGGATGTGAACCAATTTTATTTTAATACTCCTTGTTCTACTGCAACCTTTAAGCATGTCTATTTAAACATACAGTTTGTGAAAGTGCGTTCAGTGGAACAAGTGGTTGCCCTACAGTTGTCTTGCATTGAGATGCTGATCATGAAAGCTAAAATCACCTATTTCTTTATGGTAGAACGTGCCCCAGGCATGGCTTCTAATGTTTTGCTAATAGATAACAGTTTAATGGTCTGTGCTATCCACCTGGCGATGGGTGTTATTGGTTACTGCTGTGAAAAAAGTCTTAATAAAAGTCACAGTACTGCATGAGTTTGCTCGTGGTTGTAACCTACATTTAATACATGATCTTCCCTCATTACACTAAATATCTGTACAGCCCTCTGTGATGCACTTGATGGCTTCTGGAAAGATGCCGCATCGTGATGCATTAATTGATGTGGAAAGGCTATACTAAATTTGGCAGGAATCTGAAAAGCTTTCAGCACTAAGTATATAGTTTTCATATGCAGCTAGTTGTATCTGGTTGCATACTGAGTAACCAGTCACCCTATCTTTAAATTCACCTTGGGTGTCACCAGCCCATGTGATGCATCTTTTATGATGCCCTGTGGAAGAAATGTACGTAATGGTTTCACCTTGAACATATTACCAGATTCCCATCATTTCATTTGCCTGGTGGTCTCACCTGTTACAGCCAGTAGATCTCACAAAATTCACGATTGTTTGCTACCATGGTTTGTTCAACCATTCCTGAATGGGTTCTGTATGCAATCTTGTGCTTGGAATAGGGTGAATGTAATAGGCATCAGTCTCCATTTCATTATCATTCTCACCGTCAGACAGACGCCTGGAAAGGGCAAGGCAGTTTCAGCATTGCCTGCACTCTCTGAGGCCAGTTAGGTCGCTGCCATGTTCAAATCCTCGCCCAGGATATATATTCATTGTCTCTGGTATAGGGGGAAAAATGTCAGTAATTCACAAAGAACCCTAGTTAGTTGGTGTAGAAGAGTTACCACCCTCTGCCAGTTGACTGGCATTGCTGGAATGTGTTTGCCTTTACCAGCCATTTGTCCAAATAGGCACATATATGTATTGTTTGTCTACTTAGATGTGCTGCAACTACTGCTAGTGACTTGGTAAAGACCCTGGATGCAAAACACATTGCAAATGACCATCAACCTCAGTCACGAAACTGAGAAATCTACTGTGAGCAGCAGATACATCAACGTGAAAGCGGACTTATTTCAAATCTACAACCGCCAGGTAGTCTACCTTCTCCAGTAAAGTTAATACCTCTTGCACAGTTGCCATATAAAAATCTCACGTTTTTATTAAACTGTTTACGGTCCTCAGATCTAGAGCAAGTTGCATAGTCCGCTCCTGCTTTAGGACTAGAAAGTATAAGGAGTACCCATTAGGTTTGTCTCCTTTAGGAGAACTATATATTGTATATTTCTTCTACATTTTTGGTACCAGTTTGCCACGATGGAGTCACTTAGATGAGGCACAGGCAGATCCTCTGAAATTGCTGCCCCTGTGTTTTTTCTCTATCTCGAACAAAAGTCTTTGACTGATTTTGCTGCTGCCATTGTGTAGGTTTTTACAAACTTACTCTCTGCTGTCTCTAGGAGTTGCAAAGTATTCTTCCTTGGACCCTTCCTTTCAGATGCAGCTCACCTTTTTATGGAGGGTTTGTAAACATTCAGGGCCCACATGGTGTTTTCGGTATCATTCACCTTCTGTATTGCACCATAAGAGTGATTCTGTGTCTGGGCCAAACAGATTGCTTTTATTGAGAGGCATGTCAATTTCATTTGCTTGGAACTCTGACTTAAATCCATGATGAGCAGCAATGCACATTTTTCCAACACCGAGCCTGTAGCAAGCTGCCTCCTCGCTGAAATGGTCTAAGCAAAAGGTGACTTAAGGAAAGATTTCACTGTTTTTCCTTTATTTACATCTGCTCTGGCCCTATTTTGATACTCTTCCGGAAGGTAGGACACAAGGTGATCCCAATGCTGGTGTGCATATCTGCTGAGGAGGGTGTTGGGACTTGTGATAAGTCACAGGGTGGCAGTTCTCGCTATCTTCTACCAGCAGTCTTCAGTCTACTGCATTTCCAGTCTGGTGGGGAGCTCATGGATGTTGGGGATACATCCCACTTTCTTGCTTCAGGTGTACCTCTATGTATTTGAGGTCTTATGAGGATGGCATGTACTTTTTTTCTAGGATTTAAGGCCTCTGGTGTAGCAGGCTGAGCAAAAACCTTTACCTGGCTGAAGAATACTTAGAGTGCAAAAACAATTGATGGACAGAATGCAGAACAATGTCATACATTCACCCCAGTACAGAGGTCTGGGCCTAAATCCATTGTTTTTTTGCACTCCACACCAGCCCAGTTCAGACATGGCCATATGCAAATCAGCCTTGACCCTGTGCCTCATGGGAACAGTCCAGCCCGAACTGCCAAGCCATGTCTTTCCTGGACCGGAATCAAGTATCCTAGGACCAGTTTCTGGCTATCAGCCGTCTTCAGCCAGGATAGCTTGACTCCAGTGTTGTGGAGAGCATGGGACTCACGTCTGAGCATACCCATCCCACTAGGGGAGACAAATGCAAAAACAACAATTGATGGACAGAATGCAGAACAATGTCATACATTCACTCCAGTAGAGATCTGGGCCTGGGTATGCTCAGACGTGAGTCCCATGCTCTCCACACCATACTTTCATACAATCGTCTTCAACCTCCGGAATAACTTCGAGACTGGAGTATTGTGTTCTCCCCAAACCACCTTAGCTTCAATAGAGAAGCCTATCTGTGCATAGGCCTCACTATTTTAAATAGGTGCCAGTTAGACATATTGATACCAAGAGAGAGAAAGAGGTTGAAGGAACCCATTCATTATTTACCTATTGGCCTTTGTGAGCTTAATAGATGCTGAAAGTCTCAGGAATTACCATTGACCAGCAATCAACTATCCGTTAACACTGCCTTATTGCTACACTAATGCAATCTACCTCAATAAATGAACCTGCACCTACAGGGTACACAAACTAAATTCAAATGCATACAAAATAAGTAACTGAATGGGACCAAATTGTTTCTTAGAAAATTTCCTTCATTTTTAGATATAATCAAGATGAGAAGCAGACTGTTCTCAACAGCAATAGCTCCTTGCCCTAGAAAGAAAACTGTTTTGCAGTTTGATCAGGAATGCAATAGTAGCATGCCGTAAAATGGGTAAAGAAGTGTGCAATTTCAATGATGTAGGAAATTTGAGAAGATTTAACCCCTTCGCTGCTAGGCCTCCCCTCCCCCCTCCCTCCCCCCCCCCCGTGCTAAGCCTTTTTTGTGGCTAATTAAGGTAGTGCGCTTAGGCCCCTGTAACTTTTTGACCACTATGTATCCACGCCAATTTTGTGTCCTTTTCTTACAACATCATGGGGATTCTAAAGGTACCCAGGGTTTGTGAAATCCCTTGGAGGTGTCCCAGAAATTAGCCAAAATACAGCACCCTTTTTGTTTTTTCGGAAAAATGGGAAAAACGGGCTAGACCAACATTTTTTACACAGTTTTGGCATTTTTCTGGGACCTAGCCTATTTTAGCTATTTTTTGTGCTTTCAACCTCCTTCCAGTTAATGGTAAAAATTAATGTGAAAGCAATAATGGATCCTGGAAAGCTATACATTTTAGAAAAGTAGACAACATTCTGAATTCAGCAAGGCGTCATTTGTGTAGAACAATCAGGGTTTCTTTATAGAAACTAAGAGTTAATATTGGAAAAATTGAAAATTAGTTGAAAAAACTGCCTTGTGTCGCCGATGCCCATGCGCACTATCACCCAAGGGAGGAGTCACCAGCCTTGTGACCACAAAAGACTTCTCCAAGAGAAAAACAAGTGCAATCATCCGAGCCCAACACCAGATGGCAATCTATTCATAATGTACCATCTGCAGCCCATATGCCTCGAACATACTATTACATCCACTGGGCCTTACTGGTTGTGGGGATATACAGGACGTGTAGGTTCACCAAGAACCCGACTAATCCAGAATCAAAAACTGAGCAGCAATTTGTAATGGCTTTTTATTAGGTACGGGGTATATAGCAATTATTGTGGGAAAATGTATACATGGAAAAATCGGTATGAAAGACACCTATGTTTTTCTGAAATGGGAACAAATATAGAGTTTAGAAACAGTACATATTTGTACATTTTCGAAATTGGGAATACTCATACTAGCATGAGATTTATCGGTCATTTTTCAAAAGAACTTTTTACACAATCTCTTTCATTTGGAAGGCAGCTCTCATTTGAGATTTTGGCCCCGGTATCTGCGGTTATCTTGGGAAAATATCAAACCCAAACATTTCTGAAAGCTAGACACTCGGGGCGTCCAATGAGGTATGGCTTGCATGGATCCCCCAATGTTTTCCTACCCAGAATTTGTAGTGTTTTTTGGGCAAATTTTAATTGAGGTGGGGCTGCCCATTTTTGGAGCCCCCACCATAGTTAAAATTTGCACCCAAAAAATCCGTGGCTCAAACCCCCCACGCCCCCAGCCGGGCAGATTGTGGGCTAATGTCCCGATCTGCCCCCCAGGGGGAGCAGAAAGTCCACTAGACGTCAGGGAGCTTTTTGGGCAAATTTTAATTAGGGCAGAGCTGCCCAAAACGGGCATGCCAATGACCCCACCCCAATTAAAATTTGCCCAAAAAAATCCTTGCCATCTAGAGCCTTTTTTGCCCCCCCCCCCCGGGGGGGGGGGCTGATTAGGGGCTACTGCTCCATCTGCCATCCAGGGGGGGGCAGGAAGGCTGTTATTTTGGCGGTGGAGTGGGGGCATCGTCATGCCCGTTTTGGGAGTCCCCACCCTAAATCAAATTTGCCACAAAAAAGTCCCTGGCGTCTACTGGGCTTATTGCCCCCACCGGCGGGGCAGATTGGGGACTAATGCCCCCATCTGCCCCCCGGGGGGGGGGGGCGGGCAGAAAGTCCACTAGACGCCAGGGAGTTTTTGGGCAAATTTTAATTAGGGTGGGGGCTGCCCAAAACGGGCATGCCAATGCTCCCACTCTAATTAAAATTTGCCCATAAAATCCCTGCCGTCTACTGGGCTTTTCGCATCCCCGGGGTGGGGGGGGGGGGGTCGCAGAGGGGCAGATTTGGGGCCAATGCCCCATCTGCATCCCAGGGGGGGCAGAAAGGCTGTCATTTTTTTGGGGGGTGGGTGGGGGCATGGCATGCCCATATTGGGCAGCCACCACAACAATATATAATAAAAAAATCCCTGGCATATAGACAGTTTTTTGCCCCCGAAAGGCAGATTGGGGGCTACTGCCCCCAACTGTGTATTTTGCAGGGTGGGGGCAAGCTTGTTATGGGCAGCCCAACCCTAATAAATTATGCGGCAATACAATAATATCCCTGGGGTCCAGTGGGCTTTTCGCTCCCCCCAAAAAGACTAAATTACACAAACAATTTGGGAAGAGCAAAAGCCCTTGACCAAGGGGCCGCTACCCCCTCCCTGGTGTCTAGTGGGTAGATCTGGGGAAGCTCTTCCCCAGCTTCCGAGGCTTTGGGGAAGAAAAGGGAATCCCTCTGGTGCCCGCACCAGAGGGATTTCCGGGGGTGGGTCTCATGACGAGCTGAGCTAGTCATGAGCACATGAGCACTGTGTGCCTTGACGAGCTCAGCTCGACACCAGCAGGGAAGGGGTTAAGGGACTTATTAAAATTAATAGGATACCTACCTGTAACTACAGTTCTCCAGCACATTTATCTTGAATTAATCCACATGCTTGAATCTCGGTCATTGGCGTGCTGGCTGATGAGTGTAACTTAAAATAGTTTGTAAAACGGTTATACGATTCCTACAAATTTAGTGAGACTGTATTTAGATCCAGAACACTTAACACAGAGACTCAATCTTCTTATATAATCAGTAAATGTTGGTCTGGCTAGCTCACAGTACCACATCTAAACCCCTAACCTTTCAGAATTCTAGATGTTATCGCTAACCTCAAACAGAACTACTCTGATTACCAAGGAATTTGTGGAAACAGTTCTAACCCATTAATTTGTCAATTCTGCATGCCCAAGGTGTCACCAAGAAAAGATGCGATAATGCATTTTCAAATGTTTATTGAAAAGATCTGATCCTTGCAAATAAAACATGAGCTGCAATAATTAGATGAAACTCATCATTGTTATTAGCATTATTAGAATGGTGAAAAGCCCAAACAGTTCAACCTTGTTAATTGTTCCTAATGTTACTCCTATCTATCACTGATACTTTGATACTAATGAGAGCGGGTTGGGAGTAGCCTTCTGCCAAACCTGTTGGAATGATCTAACCCCATACCTTGATATGTGTCAGGAAGCCGGCCTCAGTGAATTAACGAATGCAACCAGTCTGAGTGTGCAGGCCTGTCGAACTCTCTTGCATGGCTATTTTCTTTCTCAGGATGAGGGTAGGGGCCTGCAGAGTTGCATCTCAATCCCTGCTCAAAGCCAACACCGGTGTTAAGTACCTCTCACTGACTTCAGCATGGACGCTGTTTAAATAACAAAACACCAGCCTTATTGTACTGTGCCAGAGGAGCAGAAAGTCTTGAGTTATCCTGGAGAGAAAGGGTCATCTCCTATGAGCACAAACAAAAAGACAAGGGCATTGCGTGCCAATATGTATGACCCTAGGACTAACACTGCAGACTACAGGGCGACAAGGTCTGCCAGGAATAACTGCGTGTGGCACAGTTTTGTATTAGAGGAAAAAATGTGCAAACCATCATTAGAAAAAGATGCTAACTTAAAAAGGAAAGCTAAAATGGAGACTAAACGTAATCAACACAACGAAATTAACTCAGTAAATATTTAAGTAGCACAATCACTTCATTAGAAAAGAGTCACATTTCAGCCAATGAGGCGAGAGCATAATGGACACCAGAGGTCACCACTCCACAGATTTTGCAGCACAAGAGTTTAAGAATCTTAACTGGTAGGTGAACTTCCACTGGAGGGGAGAGTGGTATGCTTGCCAATTACACCAAAAACGGAGAACTGAAGCTACAGGTAATTAACATTTCTTCCTCCAGAATTGGATTTTTTATAGATTTAAATGCTTATATCAGATAGCAAGCAGTTCATCACAACTGTGGAGTAGCAAAACAGTGGTTGACGGACAAAGAGGCTCCACTTACTGAAAAAGAGGACAATGGACATGGTGACCGCCTGCTGTATTGTGTGCATTACTGCATCCAAGCAGAAGTGCAGTTAAAAAAAAGGAGGTGATTCTTCAAAGTCCCAACACTACATGTACTCTACAGTGAAGAGTTGTTGATGCAGCTCCAACTTTTTGCTGAGTGGACTGCGACATGATCCTTGAAAAGTCAACCTGCTTTCATATAGCAAAAAGTGGTAGCAGTTATCAGTCGAGCAATTGCTTATTTGAACAGTGGATAACCTACATTTTCAAGGATATCAAAAGGCAATCAGAAGCTGGTGCAATTTGAAAAGGTATTGTTTTTCCTAACATAAAAAATACCTTATTGTCATGAAATTGGGGAAACTGATACTGAATAGTGAAGGCTTATTTCACAGATAGTTTTTTCTGAAGGAAGAGACAGAAGGAACAACTCTTCATAAGATACATTTAATTTCTATACGATTTGTTGGTAAAACTGTTCCTAATTAGCAGCACTGGTAAAATATTAAGGAACCATGTGACTAGTCGGCTTCTAGATGGAAACAACCAGAAAGACCTTTGAAAAAATCTTTCACAATCCTGCTAGTCCACAGGCTTCCAGTAGTGTGTCTCAAGAGGGATATTGTTGTGTTATTATTATGCTTTTTCTCTTCTAGGTATTCTCCATTTTTAAACATTCATTTATTATTTAGATATGTCAAATATAGAATGCAACGTGATAAGCCTGCTTGAATATATTCACAGTACTTAATCTGAATTACATTTTCTTTTCTAAAGAATAGTAATTGAGTTATGAACAAAAGTTCAAAGAAGCTTATAATTTCATTGCTCATTTATTTGTTTTCAACAAAAGGTACGGTTTCACAGAATGAGAATAAGTGAAAGGGCATGAGGGCCTTTTCCTCTAATTGTTAATTCTGGAAGATTCAACCATGACCAGATAATGTAATAGAAGTTAAGAACAGAGAGAGAAGAGCTAGAGGAACTTTGTGCCAGAAGACATACAATTTAGAATCATATCACCTACTTCTGCTGAAGGCTAGCAGGAAGCGCGTTAAGCCTGGCAAAGCACCAAGACCGCCCTCCTCGCCGCCACTGACGACATCCGCATGCTACTCGACCAGTGACACAGCGCGGCTCTCATCCTTCTGGATCTCTCCACAGCCTTCGACACAGTTTCACATCGCACACTTGCAGCCAGACTTCAGGACTATACAAGGAACCGCCCTCAACTGGATACAAACCTCCCTATCCGGCCAAAACCAGAAGATCAGACTCCCTCCATTCCTCTCCGAACCCACCGATACCAACTACGGAGTTCCCCAAGGATCATCGTTCAGCCCCACGCTCTTCAACATCTACATGGCCCCCCCTCGCCGCCATTGTTAGGCAGCATGGGCTCAGCATTGTATCCTACGCCGACGACAACCAGCTCATCCTCTCACTCACGAAGAAGCCTGAAGACACCAGACTCTTTCCAGGAAGGAATGAAAAATGTGGCAGCCTGGATGAAAGACAGCTGTTTGGAGCTCATATCTGAGAAGACCGAAGTCCTCATACTCGGACCCTGCACCTCCGCCTGGACAACACCTGGTGGCACGCCAAACTCGGGAGCCCACCCGTCCCCAAAGACCACGCACAAAACCTCTGCATCATCCTAGACTCCTCCCTCTCCATGAACTGCCAGATCAAAGCGGTTGCCTCCACCACTTTCAACTGCCTACGCATCCTCAACAAGATTTTCAAATGGACCCCCCTCGACTGCAGGAGAACTGTCACTCACACACTCATAATCAACAGACTGGACTACAGCAACACCCTATATCAACAGGGCCCTTCTAAACAAACTGCAAACCATCCAGCACGCAGCATCCAGACTCATCCTCGGGAAACCACGTCCGAAAACATGACCCAACACCTACGAGACCTCCACTGGCTCCCCATAGAGAAGAGGGTCTTCTTCAAACTCCTCACCCACGCCTACAAATCACTTAACATCGGACCCAAATACCTCAACGAGAAGTTATCCTTCCACACACCCAAGAGGAACTTCCGATCCGCCGACCTTGCCCTAGCAGAGGTTCCCCACATCTGCAGAAACAGAACAGGCAGGAGAGCCTTCTCCCAAATCGCAGCCAAGACCTGGAATGAGCTCCCTGTGAACATCAGACGTTCCCCGACCCTGCACACATTCAGAAGGGACCTCAAGACCTGGCTCTTCTACTGATTCGGAGCTGGTTGACCCCCACCTCCCCGCCCAGCGCCTTGAGACCCTCACGGGTGAGTAGCGCCCAATAAAAACCCTGATTGATTGATTGCTAAGGCCTATCAGCCAGCCTTCCAACGCAGAAAAGAGTGGAAGTGAATTGCATTTTAACAGAAGCCTCATTGTCCAAAGCAAGTATGTGGGCGTGAACCAAGTTAAAAACTAAAATTAGGCTATTCTTTTGGTGCAGAGTTTAGCTTAGTAAGCAAAAGATATAAGGTTAGGATTGATATAAAGTTGCACAGCTAATATGTTGCACTATTTTATACTGTTCACAATTCTTATAAACGTTGCAGTTACTATTCGACTTGTTTTTATCATAGTTGCTCTGCCTATAGTCTGCACTAAGATAGGACTTATATTTTAATTAATTATTTTAAAATCCATCTATTGTTTTCCAGTGTTCATAAGAGTGCCTTTCTATTATGGAAGAGGGTTTGGGTTTCATGTATTATCCCTATGATATTTTATGGATTGTTACCTGAAACACAGCTCACTCAAGAACTGCTCAGTAGCTTGAAGTACAATAGGCATGCTGTCTCATTTTTGGTACACTTAAAAATTCCATATTGCCAGGGGGTCTAGAATGCCTATTTCTGGGTCATGTTCTGGAAGATGCAGAAAACAGCTGCAAGATGTATTTTGATCGAAAAACAAGTTACTTAACTTCAGTAACGTCTTATCTCCATTTTTCCATTTTCAATCTTTATTTCGATCTTTTAGATCATAAAAGATATACAAACAATAAAATCATTTAAACAAGTCAATAAATCATTGATTATACAATTAGACTACTGCACGTCAGTCAATTCATCATCAAAGTAAGCTTAAAATCAGTAATGGGCTTCGGTTATTTAAAAAACCAGCTACGCCTTCAAGAGGCGGTTGCGAATAAACCACATTGCTGTTAGATATTTTGCCACTGCGAACACAATTGGGGGTGACACCAGTTATTAGGATTCTGTATGCAGGGAGGAACTGTCTGAAGCACAGATTTTTAAGAAGGGGGACTAGCCAATGTTTCCTGATTCCTTGATAAGCTTTGCAAAAGAGAACCACATGTAGGTCATTTTCTTTGGAGTGCGCACATGCCGGGCAGTGCTCAGTGGTCGGGGGAGAGGACCAGGAACTAGTGAATGTTCTGAGAGGAAGTGTGCCATATCTCCATTGCAGAAATAACTTTCTGGTAAGCACAGGGGTCATACCATCCAGAACACATTCCAGTAAGTAGAAGTCTTTACTTTGAATGAATACGTTTGTTAAGGATCCCTCACGCGTGGTGTCCATGATATTGGCCAGCTTTCGATCATAGTAAACTTTTGACAATACTTTGCGTGGAATCCTGGTACTTGCGTTTGCCGGATCAATCCAAAGTTCTGGTAGGTCCAGGCTCTCGCAGGAACTTTTTATGTATCTAAGCCATGGGATGATGATGGCTTTTGGTAAAGTCAAAAACTCCAGGAGCTCCGTCCTGTAGTTGATAAGTTCTTGGCTGCTCCATAAACGTCGCCAGAAAGTTAATGGTTTGAGTCCCAGTTCTTCTGCAATTGGCCTAATTCCCAAATCTAATCTCAGAGGGAGTAACGGAGTACTTTGTGGGAGAGCTACCAGCTGCCTGATTAATTTGTTTTCCGTACTTGTTAGGTTTTTGGCAGAAGTGTGACCCCACAATTCGCCCCCATATGCGACTGCCTCCCGTGCCGGAGATTTATATATTTGGATGACATGGCCAAGTGGACGATATGTTGATTTGTTCGCCATCCTGGAAATACCACCCTCTATCTGCACCAGTTTCATATTTGCCCTAGTCTGTTGTGTCCCCATGTCATGTTCTCATTAAGGGTTACTCCCAGGTACTCAAATGTGGATACCCTCTCTAGCCGCGCTGCACCTCGCAAGGGATTAGGACGTGTTGAAGGGGTAGGGTTTAGAATCATATATTTTGTTTTAGAGACATTAATCTCAAGACCCCTCTCCGTGCAAAATTTCAGAAACCCATCCAGTACACGTATTCCCATGGGGGATTTCGACAACAGCATGGTATCATCCGCAAACATAATTGCGGGTACCCTGCTGCCGTTCAATTTGGGGGCGTCAATGTCATCAATCCTGGTCAGATGGGTGATTACCCAGTTCACAAAGAGGCAGAACAGGGTCGGTGCGAGCACACAACCCTGTCTCACCCCTCTGTCAACGGGGAATCTTTCCATTAAGTTACCATTTCTGCCACGGGCAAAGTTGTTCTGGTGCAGTTTCATCAAAATGGAAAGAATGTCTAGCGGAACACCTAAATCAGCCAGAACACTCCATAGCTTGGATCTTGGCACCAAATCGAAGGCGGCGCGTAAGTCCACAAAGACCGTGTACAAGCTGCCGCCCTCGATTAGTGCGGTCCTCCAATAAATAAGGTTAAGGCAGAATATCTGATCAGTTGTGGACACCCCCCTCCTGAATCCCGCTTGATAAGGGCTTAATGTGGCAGTTTCTTCGAGCCAATTCTGGAGACTATCCAGGATAAGCCTACCTAAGCTTCTGGGAGACATCTATTAGGCTGATGGGCCTATAGTTGGCTGGGAGCAGAGGCGAACCCTTCTTGAATATAGGAACTACCTCTGCGCCCAGCCAAGTATTCGGCACCTCCATGCCTTTTAAGATGGCATTAAATATTGTCAATAGATAGGGGGCCCATACGTCAGGCTCTTGTTTAAAGAGGTCACCAGGGAGGCCATCCAGCCCTGGAGCCTTGCCTGACGACAGGCATGCAATAGCAACTCGTACCTCCTCTTCTGTAAAGGGGTCCCCCTCAGGATAGGTAGTTTTGTTTGGGGGGTGGATAGCATATAGCACCAGTTTCCTCTGTATAGAGGGACTGAAAGTGCTCTTGCCATACCCTAGGTGCAATGTTCGGTTCTATTGCCGATGCTAGGTGCTCGGATACCGTATTGACAATTCGCCAGAACTTACGGTAGTCCCGATACCTAAAGAGTTTGCGAGATCCTCCCATTTGTCTTGGTCCCATTCAATCTTGGCCTGGGTAACCAGTTTCTTATATTCCCTTCTTTTGGCCTGTATCTCCTGTCTTCCTTTACCCTCCTTGATACAGGTCAAGAGATCCCTGTGAGAAGTTGGCCTGATATATGATGCTCACTAGTTCTAGTGATCACCGTGTATCAGTCCAAACAACCCTTATGGTGATTGGTTGTAAGTCAACCTTATAGACCAGCTATCCTAATGGTAGCATGGACAAATCAGTCTTAGGCTAAACTCTTTTGGCATGTGAAGCCAGCTGTTTTACCACATATAACCCCTTGAATACCAAGTGAAAGGACACCACACAGGTTGTTATGAAAATAAACAAGATATTTATTAACTAACATACACCTCTGAACTCTTTATGAGATCAGAGGGCTAAGCACATGACAATCTCTTAGGAAAAATACGTTTAAGTTGCACAAGTTACAATGGTGCCCTAGGGGAACGACAAACCATATGCTACGTAAGTGGAATGTGAAAGTCGATAAAAGGAATGGAGCTGTCCAGAGGCTGTAGGATCGCTGGGACCACGCTATACTAACTCTAGGTAGGTAATAGGATGCCCACGGATCGCGTGTGCAGAGTGTGAACTCACACGCGAGATGCTTAACAGTGTCTATGGACAGTACAGTTCAAGAAAACGGTGAGTACGGACAGTCCTGACTAGGTAGAACTAAAACTACTGTGGAACTGGACACTAGGAGAGTCAAGCTACCCTTGAGCACCGAAATGCTCGTGTTACCTCACCCACAGGCTGCGGGCGCATAGGTGCCAAGTCGTGTCGGGTTCCGGCGTTGAAGTCTATGGAGCCTGGAAGAAAAGATGCTGCAGGCGATCAGGAGGATGATGTCCGGTGTGATCCAAGGGTGGATCAGTGAAGAGAAGAACCTGAAAGCAGAGGGGACAATGTTCTAAGTCATTAGCCAGTGACTGGAGTGGAACCAGGAGTGGAACCAGATGTCGTCGTCGCGATCAGGTGAGGGTGGACGCTCGTCTCTGCAGCCCCGTGGACCAGGTGGTGTCTTCGACGACCAGGATGGAGGCACGAGCTATCCCACGCAGGCTCTCGCTGTTGGCGGTGTCTGCTTCGGATTCGGAGTCAACAGGCCTTGGCAAAGGCAACCCATGCGGTGAGTGGAAACGGAGTCTGGAGTGGACCAGGAGGGTCCGGGGTGCTCCTCTTTTGGAAGGGAGCAAGGGCCAGTCTGGAGCAACCAGACCAGCAGTGAAGATTTCGCAGTTCGTCATCTAGGAGGTCACTAGCCAGCGGGCAAGTGACCAGACAACGCGTCAAGCAGCAAACAGGCAGAAGGGCCCCACGCAGATCTCGTGGATGCTGGAGGGCTGGTCTTCGGTGCAGGAGCTGCTCGGGGTCGGGGCTTCTCAGTCCCCAAAGCACTTGGACGAGGTTACCTCAGAAGTCGTGCTGGAGCGAAGTGCTGCTTCTTTCAAGATGGCCGGTGCCACATGTCTCGTCGCACCCACGGATCTCAGCTGGGCTGCAGATGTAGGTAGAGGTAGGAGAGGTCTGGGAATCCGGGTCTCGTCGGGCTCTGAAGTCTGGATCCTTGAAGGAAGACGACAAAGGGAAGCCGCTGGACGCTGATGGTGCCTGCTTGTGCAGGGTGGACACTCCTTGCCCACAAGGGAGATTTCTTCAGTCTTCTGTGGAGTGGAACGTCGAAGTCCAGAGTTTCTTTTTGTAAAGTTGTTCAGGATAATCTAATTTGGAATGGGACCAGCTCCTACCTTTATCCGGCTAAAGGGGGCTGTACTACGACTAGGTCCCTCCTCTGGGTGGGACCAGGAAGGGGGGTGGTTACACCCCCCATCCTTTGTCCGGTCTTGCGCCAGAGCTGGGGCTGGAGTGCCCCAGGAACTGGTTTAGACCGGTGTATGCACAGGGACACCTTGTGTGCCCCAGTCATGTCTCATTCCTTTCAGCCCTGTCCTACCTAATACACAAAATCCTGTCTGGGGTGGTGCTAGCACCTCCCAAGGCAGGAAACTTTTTGTCCAGGCCTCCCTCGCTGGAAGGACTCCCAGAAGCAGGAGGTCAGACTTGTGTCTGTGGTGGCAGCATCCATTTTGTGATGCTGAGGCTCGAGTTAACTTTAACCGGGGTTCCCAGTTACATACATGTTGTGTCCCTCTAGAAGGGTGGAATGCTACCCCTGTCGCCAGAATTGGCGAGGGGGTAGTATTCCAATTCGTCTGACACCTTACTCGACTTGTTTTGATAATGTTATACCAAAGTTGGCAATAACCGCGAGGACTATAATGCACTTAAGAGTATATGGTATAGCGTTATCATGGAAACAGCTAAAGGACTTGGTTCCGGAAGCTGCAGACAGACTCAGCTCATGCTGGAGCACCATCTCACATAATTCCAAGCACTCTGCCTTCAGGATTGATAAGGCCTGCCATAGGAGTGACTGACAGGAGGATATGTGTCCATTTTAGGGTTAGATATAGGGATACTATATCTAAAGCAAAGGGTGATTACACCACCTTGCCCCAGCTGATTGATCAGCCAGTTGTGTCAGATTTGGATGGCCAGCCAGGGGTGGCATAATACATGCTGCAGCCCCTGGTAGGCCTTGGGTTCACTTATGCCCTGGGTACCTATAACACACCGTACAAGGACTTACAAGAGTGACCCAATACCAATTGGTAAATGCACCTAAAGTACATGGATGACAATTTATAGAGAGAACAGCTAGGATGTGGGTCTGATTAGCAGGCCCACAGCCAGGTAAAGTCGTAAACCAGTGAAGCAAAAAGCAAAAATCTGGGGTGACCTTAGGATTGCAGACCCTACTCTCCTACACCAGACAAAAGAGAGGGAGGGGGGGTAAGCATTCATGATTGAAGCAGCTGGCCTATGAAACGAACTTCCAACCACCCTGAGACTGTATTGATTTAACCTACTTTAGAAATTTAGAGTGTGGCTTAAGACTTACTACTATCCCAATAATATCAGACCATCAGCACTCTGCATGGCACCCCAAGTATTATTCTTGAGTAATACCGCACCAGAAAACCTGTTAGGTGGCAGTGTGCTTTATAAGCAATTAAAATAAATAACAGTGCAACAGCAGTGTGTGATGGGTCACTGGCGATCATGCACAAGCAGTACTGATTAAGAAGGAATAGTTAGACAGCAACTGAGTACAAGAAGCTTATGAGCGGTCACGTAATAGTTGGTGTCATTCATAGCTTCAATTATTGGTTCATTAGTGAAGCAGTAACATTTCTTTATTTTTTCTTAACATACCAGGTTTAGTAGTCCTGACCATTACATAGATGCAAACAGGAAAGCTGGAATCAGGCACCTCCTCTTCTTGTGATTGTAGTAGCAAAGTCTTTCTAAGTCCTGGAGTATGTTCCACATTCCTTCAGGTGAGACTGCCCAAGTTGCCTCTGATGGTCTTTCTCTTCACAGTTGAATAGAGGATTTCCATGTCAAAGACCACACTGAGTAAGCCAAAGGGATAAACATACCCAAAAGTGCTGGCCGTTGGGTTTTTAGGACTGCAGGGTACACTTTTAAAAGTGCATTTCCTTCATTTACCGTGCAGTTATATGGCAAGGAGCTAGCAAGGTTAACTCACTCCGATTTTGCAGGCAGGAGCCAGATGACATTGGCCCGCTGAGGGGCTGTTGCTATGACCTAGATCCTTTAGCAGTGATGGACACAGGGTGTAGTGCATGGGCATGCAAACTAGTTCTGTGTAAGAGTCAGGCTTTAGCCATGCCCTTTAGCTGAAGGACTATAGTAGCTGTATAAGCTGGGACAGCAGACCAGCCTACTACTAAATCTTCCTCTATAGTCTCCCTAAAGCTTTAGGGGCTACAAACATAGGTGGCCACAACGTAGAATACATAAGCAGATGACACGCAATGGGGGGAAAGTTAGGACAGTCATGACATACTTATGTACACAAGGATCTGCCCACTGTGAAGATACAGGTAAAAAGGCATGTACACCATTACTAAGAATTAGCTGCCACGACCTGTTAGTTTTGTCATGGTCTGATGAAAAGTAAGGTAGTTCGAATGATAAGGAAAATGCTACTTACCAGTACGCATCTGTTGTTGGCATGTAGAGCTGCAGAGTTGTACACTATGCATTAGATTGCCACCTGGTCTTGAGCTCGGATGATTGTAGGTTGTCTTCTTGGAAGAAGTCTTTGTAGTCACGAGATAGGTGACTCCTCCCTTGGACAATACTGCGCATGGGCATATGCTCCATCCTTAGATTGTTTTTCGCCATGATGGGAAATGATGGAGTTAGTAGAAGTAAAGAAAAAGATGTCCATGCGTGTGCATCTAAGTAAGATGAAAAACTGGAACGGATACAAGTCCCGGGGAGGCGGGAGGGCGTGTACAACTCTGCAGCTCTGCATGCCAAGAACAGATGCATACTGGTAAGTAGCATTTTCCGTTCGAGGTATATGAGCTGCAGATTGTAAACTATGCATTGATTGTGCCGCAGTGTCTCCCTTAGCGGTGATCACCTGTTTCCGTTGCAGTAGTTTGAAAGAGAGTTTTAAGGACAGCCTGGCCTACTGCAGCTTGCTGCTTGGCTTGCACGTCAACACAATAGTGTTTCGTGAAGGTGTGTGGTGTAGACCATGTTGCTGCCTTGCATATGTCCTCTAGGGGTATGTTTCCTAAGAAAGCCATAGAGGCTCCTAGTTTGCGAGTGGAGTGCGCTCTAGGAGGAACTGTAAATGTAAGTTTAGCTTTAATATAGCATATTTGTATACACTTTACAATCCACCTTGCAAACCCACCTTTCGAGATGGGGTTGCCTTTGTGTGGAGGAGAGACAGAGACAAACAGTTGTTTTGTCTTTCGAAAGGATTTAGTTATATCTATATAGTATAAAAGTGCCCTTTTAACATCTAATGTGTGTAAAGCCCTTTCCACTACAGAGTCTGGGTTTTGGAAAAACACAGGTAACTCTACGGATTGATTTAGGTGAAAAGGAATGATGACCTTTAAAAGAAATTTTGGATTAGATCTAAGAACCACTGTGTGAGGATGTATTTGAAAAAATGGTTCTTGTATAGTGAAAGCTTGCATCTCACTTACTCTTCTGAGAGAATTAATGGCAACAAGGAAAGCTGTTCTCCAGGTTAGGAATTGCAGTTCACATTTATGTAGAGGCTCGAAAGTGGGCCCCATGAGTCTTGTAATGACAAGATTCAGGTTCCACACAGGAGAAGGTGGCAATCTGGGTGGGGTTATTCTTTTTAATCCTTCCATTAATGCTTTGATTGCAGGTACTCTGAAGAGAGACAGATGTTGCCTGTTTTGTAAATAGGCTACAATTGCTGCAAGGTGCATGCGTATGGAAGAATATGCCAAATTAGACCTTTGTAAATGTAAAAGGTAGCAAATGATATTCTGGATGGAAGCATCCAGGGGATCAATTTGGTTATTGCTGCAATAAATGGCAAATCTTTTCCATTTAGCGGCATAACACGCTCTGGTCGTAGGTCTCCTAGCCTCTTTAATGATGTTCATACAGTCTGGTGGTAGGTTTAGATAACCAAACTCTAAGACTTGGTCTGGGTGTCTGATTTCTCTATGGTTCTGTGTTAACAGGGAGGGTGTGAGCTGTAGCTTTTGATGTGGAACTAGAGAGAGATCTAGTAGTGTGGTGAACCACGGTTGGCGTGCCCATGTGGGAGCTACTAGGATCAATGTGAGAGACTGCTGTCTGAGCTTGCGCACTACTAATGGAATTAGTGGGAGAGGCGGAAAAGCGTACGCAATCTGCCTGACCAGTTCATCCATATCGCATTGCCTTCGGACAGGGGGTGTGGAAACCTGGCAGCGAAGGCTGGGCAATTTGCATTTTTGTGGGTGGCAAACAGATCTGTGTGTGGGTGCCCCTACCTTTGGAAGAATGGTTGAAGAACTTGCGGATGTAGTTCCCATTCGTGAATCTGTTGTGACTGCCGACTTAACAGATCTGCAATCGGATTGTGAACTCCTGGAAGGTGTTCCGCTAACAGATGTATGTTTTGAGGAATGGCCCATCTCCAAATGTTCTGTGCAAGCTGGGACAGTTGCAGAGAGTGTGTCGCCCCCTGTTTGTGTATATAGTACATGGCTGTCATATTGTCTGTCCGGATTAGGACAGCTTTGTTTTGTACTTGAAGTTGAAGTCTTGAGTGCTAAAAATATTGCCAGCAACTCTGGATGGTTGATATGGAACAGTTTTTGTTGATTGTTCCATTGACCCCGAGTTGTGTGATGTAAGAGATGGGCTCCCCATTATGTGAGGGATGAGTCTGTTGTGAGCACTACTTGTAGAACAGGCTCGAGGAACAGCCGCCCCTATGTCAAGTTTTTGGTGTTCCACCACTGCAGAGAGTGATGCGTGCGGCTGTCGACCAACACCAGGTCTTTTAGTTGTCCTTGAGCTCGGTTCCACTGTTGTGCTAGGCACTCTTGTAGTGGACGCATTTGCAATCTTGCGTGTGGTACTATGAAGATGCCATCATGCCTATTAGTCTCATGAACACCCTGGCTTGCAGAGTCTGTTGGTGTTGAAAAGTGGCGACTAAGGCTTGTATGCTTTGTATCCTGGCTGGACTGGGACACGCTTGGGGTATAGATGTGTTTAGTGTAGCCCCTAGATACTGATGTACATGCGAAGGCTGCAGGTGCGACTTGGTGTAGTTTATTGTAAACCCGAAGTCGTGCAACATTTGAACTGTCTGATGTGCGTGTTGGACACACTGATTGAATGACTTGGCTTTTATGAGACATTCATCTAGATAAGGGAAGACATGTATTTGTTGTCTTCTGAGATGTGCTGCTACCACTGCTAGGCAGTTTGTGAATACTCGTGGTGCTGTTGTCACTCCGAATGGAAGGACTTTGAACTGATTGTGTTGTCCTTCCAGTACAAACCTTAGGTACTTTCTGTGAGTAGGATGTATGGGGATATGGAAGTAGGCGTCCTTTAAATCTAGTGTTGTAAGGAAGTCGCCTCGTTGCAGCAGTGGAAGCACTTGTTGTAGAGTGATCATATGAAAATGATCTGATTGTATGTAATGGTTGAGGGGCCTGAGGTCGAAAATTAGCCTTAGTGTTCCGTTCTTGGAAATTAGAAAGTACAGCGAGTAAACCCCTGTTCCTTGTTCTTCTAAAGCACGGGTACTCCTAGTACAGCCCGCGGGCCGCCAGCGGCACGGCACGCCTTCCGTGGCGGCCCGCGAACCATGAGACATCATACCCGTGTTTTCAAAGAGTGTCTGCAAACACTCTGCTGCTCTGTGGGGGCCAGGCGATTAAATCCAGCGAGGCCAGAGTGGAGCTGCAGGGGCGCTAAGAGGAGGTGAAATACAGCAAAGCCCCATTCACATGCAAATGGTCTTTTTAAAGACCTGTGAAGTGCTCGGGTAGGGCTGTGTGTCTGTGCACGCTGGGGAAGCAGGCTGGGGAAGCTGTCTCAGCCCGGTGAGATACAGGCAGGGTTAGATGACAGAGGGTGACAGAGGGAGGGAGGGAAAGGAAGGGAAGACCGAGACAGAGGGAGGGAGGGAAAGGAAGGGAAGACCGAGACAGAGGGAGGGAGGGAAAGGAAGGGAAGACAGACAGAGGGAGCGGGAGGGAAACGGAGACAGAGGGAAACGGAGACAGAGGGAAAGGGCGACAGAGAGGGAGGAGGGCGACAGAGAGGGAGGAGGGCGACAGAGAGGGAGGAGGGCGACAGAGAGGGAGGAGGGTGACAGAGAGGGAGGAGGGCGACAGAGAGGAAGAGAGAGGGAGGAAGAGAGAGGGAGGAAGAGAGAGGGAGGAACAGAGAGGGAGGAACAGAGAGGGAGGAACAGAGAGGGAGGAACAGAGAGGGAGGAACAGAGAGGGAGGAACAGAGAGGGAGGAACAGAGAGGGAGGAACAGAGAGGGAGGAACAGAGAGGGAGGAACAGAGAGGGAGGAACAGAGAGGGAGGAACAGAGAGGGAGGAACAGAGAGGGAGGAACAGAGAGGGAGGAAGAGAGAGGGAGGAACAGAGAGGGAGGAACAGGGAAGGGGAGGGAGGAAGAGAGAGGGAGGAACAGGGAAGGGGAGGGAGGAAGAGAGAGGAAGCGAGGGGGAGGAAGCGAGGGGGAGGAAGCGAGGGGGAGGAAGCGAGGGGGAGGAAGCGAGGGGGAGGAAGCGAGGGGGAGGAAGCGAGGGGGAGGAAGCGAGGGGGAGGAAGAGAGAGGGAGGAAGAGAGAGGGAGGAAGAGAGAGGGAGGAAGAGAGGGGTAAGGAAGAGAGAGGGAGGAAGAGAGGGAGGAAGAGAGGGCGGAAGAGAGGGAGGAAGAGAGGGAGGAAGAGAGGGAGGAAGAGAGGGAGGAAGAGAGGGAGGAAGAGAGGGAGGAAGGAAGGGAGGAAGAGAGGGAGGAATCTGCCCCCTACAGGAGTGGAATGCTGTGGGGGGAGCAGAGGGTAGTCACTGTTTTGTGGCGGAAGAGGATCGGTTGCTATTGTTACCGCAACCTCTTCCTTTGTTATTATTGCCTCTGTATCCTACTCTAAAGTATCCCTTGTTAGTGTCTGCTCCAGTTTGTTTGGAGCCTCTTCTGTAGAAGGAGCGACGAAAGGAGCTTCTAGCTGGTGTGGACTGTAAAGCCCCCATAGACTTTGCGGTGTCGGTATCTTTCTTAATTTTTTCCAGTGTAGTCTACTTCTGGGCCAAATAACTGGTTCTGGTTAAATGGTTGGTTTGAATTGGTGGTTTGCACTTCTTGTTTAAACCCTGAAATGCGTAACCATGCAGGTCTCCTAAGTATGACACTGGTATTTACAGCCCTAGATGCTGTGTCTGCGACATCTAGCTCGCATTTTATAGAGGTATTGAATATTAGCTTGCCTTCCTGTATAAGGTAATTTGCTTGATCTTTGTACTGATCTGGTAGGTGCTCAAGTAGTTTTTCTAATTGATCATAATGAGCCCTATCGTAACGAGAGAGGAGGGCTTGTGTATTTGCTATACGCCAAATGTTTGTAGCTTGTGCAGCTATTCTTTTACCGGATGCATCTATCACTTTTGATTCCTTGTCAGGTGGGGTGCTTCTCCAGAAGCTTGAGAGCTTTCCCTCTTTCTAGCATTGGCCACAACTAATGAGTCTAGTGGTAGGTGGCCTTTAATGTAGACTGGATCTGTGGGTGCCGGTCTATATTTTTTCTTGATTCTAGGGTTTAATGTTCTAGTGCGTACAGGGTCTTTAAATACCTCTGTGTTGTAATTTAACAGCAACTAGGTTAAGCATTAGCAGAAGACATCTGAGTTTTAGCTGTTACCGTGCCCTTCAGTGGACAGACATTTTGTTTGCTACATACTACAGCGTGTCGACCATGTGATTTGTCCTATCTTCCTGTTAACTGCGCTTGAAATTTGCCCGGCAACGAGTTATATTTAGCATCCCCCACTTTGGCGCACGCCCAGTAGGGTCTACATCTGTTAGTGATTAGTCCCAGACAGGAATGTGTTTACCGGTTTCCAAAACCATTAGTTCCTCCCACTGATCGATTGTGCCTTTCTATATTACCTTATATGTACATAAAACTTGCTTCTGTGTTTGTACCGCCTTCTTTTGAGCCCCTGTGTGGGTATAAATGGACCATGCTCTTTTAGTTCGTGGTGCTACTTCTTGCAATACCGAAGGGTACTGTCTGAACCGTGGCAGAACCTCATGAGGTGTAATAAATGTAATCTTTTCTATTCCAGTTTCTGTGCTAACTTCTTCCTATTGGTCTAAGGACTTTGTGCAGAGAAGGGCGAACCCCTTGCACTGGTGGTCTTGCTGAGGCCTGCTACTACATCTGGAGCGTGTTTGATGAACCCCTTAATCATGGGAAGAATTTGAGCAGACCCCTGAGACTGCTCAAAGGAGTCTAGGAGAAAATCCTCCTCAATGTCATCGGAATGCATAGGGACTCCATGGTAAACAGCAGCTCTGTTTAAAAGATGACCAAAACCAATGGTATCACTCTGGAGGGGAAGGTTTTGATGGGTATGACTCCGGTTCAGGAATGTCAGACACATTTTGTGGGTTTGTAAAGTCACATATAGGCACATTTTTGGGGTTTGAAAGGTCCCATATACGCTCATCTACATGGTATGAATCAGGTTCTTACATGTCTTCCCCGCCACCCAAATTGTATTCATCATCATTCTGCTGTGGGGAATGTGATGATAATGGAGAATGTACAGGAGAGATTTGAGGTGATATGCGAGGAGGAACAGGAGAAGAAGGAGGAGGAGGTATAGGAGAGGAAGGGTGCATAGGAGATGTTGCACAGTCCTTTTTCTTGGAAGGAACCACAGGTGTGGGTTGTGCATCTGCTGGTCTCTTCTTGTGAGGTGTAGCACCTACATGACCTGTCTTTGGGTCTATGTAGATTTCCTTTTGTCGAGGATCTGGTCGAAAAAGTTCCTCCTCCTCTACAACCTTCTTGGGCTTCGGTTTTTCAGTACCAGTAGAGGTTGTCGTGTGGCTTTAGCCTTGGGAGGTGTTATAACGTCCTGTGCCATAGTTTTCGGTGCCGAAGGTGTCGTTTTCGGCTTTGTAGTCATGTTCGAGGATTTGGGCACCTCGGAATCTGGCTTTGTGTTCTTCGGCGCCGAAGATGTAGAAGTGGACGGCTTCGGAGCCGGTGCTTATTTCGGTACGTCTTTATGTTTCGGTGCCGGTACTATTTTAGGCTTTGTTGCCGAAGGGTCATTTGGCTTCGGCACCATCGTTACTTCAGTTTAGAAAACTGGTAAAAACATGGTTATTTGATCAATAATCTGCTTAGATATAATACGTTTGAAGGAATATACCACCTTATTCTGGGATTTTCAGCAAAATTATAGCGCCAAGACACCCACGGGTATACGCCGCGCTTTATAAATTTTTAAAATAAATAAATAAATAAAATAAATAAATTTTATTTTGCGGTGCCGATGGAAAAAGCTTGCTCGGTGTTGAGGCACTAGAATGCTTAGTTGTTTACTTCGAAGCCTAGCTGAAAGGCGGGGCTTTCGAAGCAGGTATTCGGTCTCGACTGGGCCCTTTGGGAGGAGTTCTGACCTTTGCCTTCAGTTTGGACAGAATATGTGGTGCCGGGGCAGTAGTACTCACGTGCTGACCCGATGGAATGGAGTCATCTGAGTTGTCTGCCTCTGATATGATCTGGAGATCAGGTAAGAGGAACCTCTTCGTCGAAGAAGTCTTCTGGTGCTGGAGCGGATCTCATTTCGTGTCGACTGGCTCTCCGATCCCGGATGGTTTTCTTCAATCGGAAGGATGCACAAGCTGTGCAGGTCGACTCGTCGTGTTCCGGCGATAGACCAAGGTTGCAGACCTTGTGGTGGTCGCTAGGTGGAAATTTTGCTCGACATACCGGGCATCTTTTGAATGGAGTTCTTTCCATGTGGTGTAGCCCGCACGGCGTCGGTAGGCCCAACTGTCCGCGTCGATGACCGGAATAGAACTGATGGTGTCGAAATTATTGTAGTTGATGTCGAGGGTAGTTTGTAGAAGTTTGAGGAAGTTCTACGCTTCGAAGTTGCTGAAAAGTGTTTTTCTAGCCGGAGTGGAGTAACTCATCCGAACCCAGTGGCGGAAAAAAACAATCTAAGGATGGAGCGGATGCCCATGCGCAGTATTGTCCATGGGAGGAGTCACCTATCTCGTGACTACAAAGACTTCCTCCAAGAAGACAACAACCTGCAAACATCCGAGCCCAACACCAGGGGGCGAACTAATGCATAGTGTACAATCTGCAGCTCACATGCCTCGAACAAAGAGTACCAAAACACCACTGTGGAGCAAACAACAAGTTACGTACATTCAGAAATTACCTCTCTGGTGTATACTCCAACTGCAGATTCCTCACCTTGTGAATAATCCCCAGGGTGCCAGGCTTGTATCTGGAAACGTTCAGAGCAGTTCTCCTACATGCTACTAGGTGGTGTTGTGAGCCTCCATGCAAATGTAATTTCAATAAGACATGATGAGCGGAGCAACACATAAGTGCCACCCAGCGCGCGGAGGTCAGTTGCTTTCTAGACTGTCTGTACCATCAAACACAGAGCCAAATTGGTATGACCAGTGTGAAGATTCTAGATTGTGACATTTATAGATGGAAGAGTCCATTTCACAGAATGGTGAGGAATGAGGGTGGGTAAGGAATCTGCATTAGAGTATCCACCAGAACGATTGTTAACAAAGGTAAGTAACTTGTTCTTCTGATGGCTACTCCTAACCACAGATTTCTCACCTCAGCAGTACTTCCCTAGGTGGTGGGCCAGAGCTGGCTTGAACCAAAAAGCAGTGCAGGATCAAATGAGCAAAATATCCTTCAGCAGACCCAACTGTTGAGGCAGTAGTGCTTTATGAAGGTGTGTATCGAAGTCCACATGGATGCCTGACAGATGTCCAAGACAGGCAATCCGAATGCTTAAGCACTGAAAGTAGCTTTTGCCCTGGTGGAACAAGCTTGCAAGCCTTCAGATGGGCTGCTTTTCTCAAAATGTAGTAGAATGTTATGCAGATAACCATCCATTTGGAGAAGGTCTACTTATGCACTCCTTTGGGCCAGATGTATCAAAGGGTTTTACCCATTCTGTGTCTATGGAAAAATGTGTTGGTACATATGGCCCTTTGCTCCGGAAACCCTACAACAAACTGATCATCTACTCAATGTTCCATGGTACGATCAATGTAGAAACTCTGCTCTTTTAGGATCCAAATGTGAAGCCTCTCTTCCTCTCTAGAGGGATGAGGTGTAGCAAAGAATGGCCTGTTCATCATGAAAATGAGTAATCCCTTTCAGTAGAAAGGTAGCTCTGGTCCACAAAACCAACTTATGAAGGCAGAAGGTGGCGTAAGGTGGATTTAAACAGAGCGCCTGAAGTTCACTTGCATGTCTAGCCAAAGTTATGGCTATGAGAAAGATGATCTTTAAAATCTCAAGAGACAACTGTGTGACCATGCAAACATGGTGCACATCAAGAATCTGAGGACTAAATTCAAGTCCCACTGGGGCATCTCAAAGGGTTGCCGTGAAAACAAATATTGCAAACGTTTTTTTAACCTCATCATAACTGGTGATATAAATAAAGACTGATAAACATCCGGAAGAAGGTTGAAAAAGCAGATAAGTAGCACTTCACAGAGCCCAAGGCAAGTCTCTTTCTTGGCTCGAAACAGAACAAACCGCAAAACCTAAGACAACTTTGCCTGTAAAGGGTCAATTTGTCAGATGTAGCAGCAATTCCAAAATTGTCCCAACGGCTGGAAGAGTTATTTAGTTGAGGGACGCTTCACTACCAAAATGATATCAATGACCTTGGGGTGCAGGTCGAAGGAGGTAAACTGTCACTGCTCAATTTCCAAGCATGGATATGCAGGCACAGGTGCAACAACCTGCCCTGCTGAAACAGAGTATCCTTCTGTGCTTGTTGCATTACCACTTAGCAGTGGTGTCGTCAGTGAGCACCTGCACCAGATTTCCTTTGGAAAGGAAGGTCTGCAACGCCAAGAGAATCACCGTCAACTCCATTAAGTTGATGTGGAGTTGACGCTCCACCGGAGACCAAAGCCCTCTGATCTTAATATCTCCCAGATGGCCTCCCCAACCCAGCAGTGGTTTATCAGTGACCACCGTAAGCTCTGGGTGGGATAAGGAGGGGCATGCTACTGACCCAATCCTTGTTCAGTAGCCACGTCAGAACCTTTGCAGTCTCCTTCGAAATCTTGATACAATCAAACAAATTTCTCTGATGATATTCCCACTAGAATATCAGGTCATAACCTCCATGTACCGCCTGGCTTGTGATACTAGCAGAATGCAGCAAGCCATCATTCCAAGGAAATTCAAAGTCATCGTCACTGAGACCTAGGGCAGAGGCAAAAACATCAAGATAATAGCCTGAAGATCCTGCTAAGGAGTCAAGTGTGACTTCGGCTAGCTGATAGTGAACCCAAACGTTAGGTTTGTCGTAGTCTGGAGGTGGTTGACGACTACCTCGGGAGAGCCTGCCATGAACAGCCAGTCATGAAGGTGGGGAAGACTGGTACCCCTTAACTCTAAAGATGTGGTGCAACCAGTAACACTTTTGTAAACATCCAAAGAGTACTGGTGAACTCAAACAGGAGCATAGTGAACAGAAAAAATGTGCCTGCTCCCCATGAACTGCTGCTATTGCCTGTGGGCCTGTAGGGTGTGGAAGTGAATATAAGTGCCCAGGAGGCCCAACACCATCATCCAGTCTTCCAGGCATACAGGACCTGGGCCAGTGCGGGCATTATTAATTTTTCCTTCTGCAGGAAGGCGTTGGAGTAAAGCTCTAAAATAGAAGGCCTCTGTACTTCACGTGCACTAGGATGTAGAGGGAGAAACACCCAGTTCTTACTTCTGAGGCCAGAAACCGCTTTATCACCACTTTGGCCAAAAGGGACAATAGTTACTCCCATAAGATAGACTGATGGTCCTCTTCCAAACACCCTGATGGCAGTTGAAGGTGCCGAACAATAGAAAGGAAGCCCTGCAGACAGTTTGAAGGACCCACTTGTCCATCGTGATGACCTGCTACCAACCCTGGAGGACATGTTATGTTATGTTATGTGGTTTTTATTTGGCGCACAGATGCTCCAGCTAAGGAGCGTCCTGGCGCCCGACAAGGCAGCTACACAACACAACTAAATAAAACAACACAAGCAAATAACTAAGGGAATAAAAACGTTTTCACAGCGCGACGAAAAGAAAGCAGATCGCTCATAGCGCGAATTGCCGGGGGTAAGGAGTTCCATAAAGCAGCGGCCCGCACTCGGAATGAGCGTCCACCGGCCCTGCTTCGCTTAAAGCGCGGCACCACGGCCAATTCGAGGTCTGCCGATCTTAAGGGTCGTGCTGGGATGTAATTGGCCATGAGGGTCGTGAGGATCGTTGCCGGGGACCCCTTCAAGATCTTATAGGATCCTGGCTCCGAGAGGACGGCTGTATGCCAACAAGGACCTACTACATTGATTTTACGGTTGCAGCCGCGGGTGGACTGAACCCTGCTCAGTCATGAAAGCGCTAAAAAGCTTGGTGCGCTGGAAAAGGGGTCTGATGTTGACAGACTGGGGAAACCTCACCCATAGTCATAAAGAGGTCCGAATTGCTAGTTAAACTGCTGTGTGGGTGAAGAAAGGCACAAGGAAAGTGCTGTGGCCCTGGTCGCCTTAAACTACAAGGCAGAGCTGCTTCATCTGCAAAAAGGCAAGAACTGCCAAAAGGCATGTCTATTAAGATGCCTGAAAGTTTCCTGAGAAGTATCAAAAGCGCTTTATGTGAAATATAGCACAAAACATTCAATGGTGTTGTTACTATGGCAATTTAAATACACATACAGTAATAGTCTATCCCTAAAGTTATGATGGTGCTATAGCACCAAGAGATCCCCCTGGGGATGATTCATTGCTCTACAAATAATAATAATAATAATAATAATAATAATAATAATAATAATACGACTACACTATGCAGGTCAAACACCATTCAAAGTTACACTTCACAGATTTGCTTTTGTTTAGCAGCACCATTTGAAAAGATGCAATTTATTTTATTATTTGTGTCGGAAAATGTAGTTTGAAGCATCCTAGCATCTCCCGGAACATCAATCTTCTGCCATCTCTAGCAACAAAACGAGAAAGAGAAGACAGGAGCAACGAGTTCACAAGCAACGTAGGAAGAAGCAAAGGAGAAGCAACAAAAAAAGTAACTGCACCTGAGTTTGAGCAACAGAAGGACACCAATAAAGTAAGTAATCAGTATCTGGTCAATGCTCCTTCCAAAGGAATAACACACGAAGAGGAAGTGGAGTCTGCATATGGTGACCAATGAGAAACAAGGAAATGAGTGACAAAGCCAATCAATGGCTAGTACGGGCAGGCTAAAAGACCAAAAACCCCTTGTAGAGCTTTTAGAATTTTTAGAACTAGGATTGTCACATGTGACAGGGCATGCGCTCTGCCTGCAAAAAAAGAGTCACTCATCAATGAATATGTACGTTATTTATTATAATTTACCCTATAAATAGGTTCCTAAAAATATTTAGAAGGTCAATGAGAAACAAGGGTTGTCTCAAAAGTTAAGATGAAATCGACCTGGTGGCCTACGCTAGGCACCTCCATCCTACATAAATTGACACTCAGATCAAAATAGGTTACCTGTGCAAGCAGGGCTGTACCTCTCGTCATTTCATTAACCGTCACATCAGCTTCAGAAGAGAAGTGATCCTCGTCTGTTTAGAGAAAAAGCACAAACAGTTAAAATAACTTAGATTAATTATTAAGGAGACTCATTTTTAGCGCTCAAGTTTACATCACTTACCTCAAAGAGGGAGGGCTCCTTTAGTCTGCCAAGTCTTGCAGCATTTGACAGAATTGTACAGTCTATATTTCATTACATACAAATTTACATCTGTGAATACTGTACACGTCTGTATTAGGTGTCAATCCTTAAGCGATGTTTAGGTATTACTAGAAAATTACTTTATTCCATTTATCCTCAAATGTTGATCAACAGCTAACAAGGAACTGTATCTATTAAGTACAACTATTCAGGACCCCTTAAAGCACAAGTTACTTACCTTCGGGAACGATATGATATCTGTAAGAAACAGTAGTTCGTATTAGATTCCTTACCTTAGAATATCCACAGGTGTCAGATTGGATCCTGAAACTTTTGCGTAGCAGTACCCTTTCGCGTCGGTAGGCGTAGTCTGCGGCTCTGCGTCGGTCGTCGTTGGTGCAGGGATGATGGTGCCGGGATGACGTCGCCGGAGTACTTAGACACCGCTCTTGCGCGCCGACGTCCGTTCTCATACATAGCTTTTTCGCGCCAGAAACAGAGAGCCATGATAAAAACCAACACTGGTGCCATGAAACTAGGGCCCTGAAAGGGGATGACCTTAACCCTAGATATCGGTTCGCAGAATGGGTAGGATGGGTGGGGCAGTAAGGAATCTAATACTAACTACTGTTTCTTACAGATATATCGTTCCCGAAGGTAAGTAACTTGTGCATCTGAAAGAAACAGGTTAGTATTAAATTCCTTACCATAGAATAGATACCCCAGCAATACCAACCCCGATGGCTGGTCTGCGAACCAATGATCACACCAGAAAGTCCTGGAGAACGGAACGGCCAAAGAAGCCATCTCTCCGGACTTGGCTTTCCAGGCTTGGCTGTCCAGGCAGTAGTGTCTTGCAAACGTGTGCAACGAGGCCCACCTAGCTGCCTGACAGATGTCCTGCAAGAGGACTCCCCGACCAAGGGCAGTAGTAGCCGCCGTGGCCCGAGTGGAATGGGCCCTCAGCCCAACAGGAGGCTCCTTTTTAGCCAAGGTGTAGCATACCTTGATACACAACACGACCTACCGAGAGATAGTCCGCTTGTGCACCGCCCAACCTTTAACGCCCAAGTAATCATCCACCGGGAACTGGTGTGTGCGATCCAAATAGCATGAGAGCGCACGTTTTGGGTCCAGACGGTGGAGCCGCTCTTCCTCTTTAGAGGGATGCGGAAGCGGAAAGAAGGTGGGCAAGGTGATGGACTGCCCGATGTGGAAGGCTGTGACTACTTTGGGCAGGAAAGAGGGTCGCGTCCGCAACACAACTTTGTCCGGATGGACAGAAAGGAAGGGAGGTTTAGAAGAAAGAGCCTGGAGCTCACTTACCCTTCTGGCAGAGGTGATGGCAACGAGGAATGCAGGAGACGGAGAGGACAGTTATGAAGTGGCTCGAAAGGAGCGCACATCAGATAGGTCAGAACAAGGTTCAAGTCCCACTGAGGCATCATGAAAGGAACAGGAGGAAACATATGAGTGATGCCCTTCAAAAACCTATTTACAACTGGGGACTTGAACAAAGAGGGCTGATCAGGGAGCCTCAAGAAGGCGGAAATAGCAGAGAGGTAGCCCTTGATAGTGCCCAGAGCTGAGTCCTGCTGGGCAAGAGAGAGAAGAAAGAGGAGAACCTCTAAAAGAGGGGCAGAAAGGGAATCCACAGCCTTTGCTGTGCACCATTGAACAAATTTGTTCCACCTGCAGACGTATACCGATTTTGTGGAGGGATGCCTGGCTGCCAGAATCACATTACAGACTTCAGGAGGCAAGTCAAATGGCCTCAACTGCCGCCGCTCAATCTCCACGCATGTAAGTGGAGACTAGACAGGTTCGGGTGGAGGACCGTCCCCTGCTGCTGCGATAGAAGGTTCTCCTGAAGAGGCAGACGAATCAGGGGATCGACAGACATGCTGAGTAGCTCGGGATACCAGTATCTTCGTGCCCAGTCTGAAGCCACAAGGATAACTTGGGACCGGTCGCATCTGATCTTCTTCAGCACTCTGGGCAGAAGTGGTATAGGTGGAAAGGCGTACAAGAGACCGCAGCTCCATTCGCGACGAAAAGTGTCTCAGAGCGAGTGCCGCCTTGGAAATTCCAACGCGCAGAACTGATGACATTGTGCGTTCTCTTCTGTGGCGAATAGATCTAACTAAGGCTCTCCCCACTGCTGAAAGAGGCCTTGCACCACGTCAGAGTTCAGACGCCATTCGTGATCCATCATGCACCGACGGCTGAGTTTGTCCGCCCTGGCGTTCAGGGAACCTGCCAGGTGTTGAACCACCAGGGTCATGCCCTGATGTTCCAGCCACTGCCTGGCATAGGGTCCACGACCACACCCGGCCCCGTTTGTTGCAGTACCACATGGCGGTGGTGTTGTCCGTGAACACCTGCACTACACTCTCCCGGACAGAGGGGAGGAATGCATTCAGTGCAAGCCGGATCTCCCGCAGCTCCAGAAGGTTGATGTGGAGCCGGGACTCGACCAGAGGCCTCTGATCTCCGCCTCTCCCATGTGGCCCCCCCCCCAGCCATGGAGGGACGCGTCCGTCTCAACTAAGTGCTCAGGTTGGGGTAGGGAGAGGGATCTGCCTCTGACCCAATCGCGGTCCGTGAGCCTCCACTGCAACTGTCTTGCAGTGCCCTCAGAGATCAAGACATGGTCGGACAAGTTGCCCTGATGCTGGGCCCACTGAAACTTCAGGTCCAACTGCAGAGCCCGCATCCGCCACCGGGTGTGATGCACCAGAAGGATGCAGGAGGCCATCAGCCTCAGAAGCCGCAGCCTCAACCTGACCGAGAGTCGGGATAACGGATGAAAGATTGGAATCAGAGCCTGAATATCCCGAGCCCGCTGTTGCGGAGGATAAACTGGAAACTGCGCAGAGTCTAGAACTGCTCCGATGAAGAGGAGCTTCTGAGAGGGACACAGGTGTGACTTCGGCACATTGAAGGAGAAATCCAGCAGGTGCAGGAGGTTGGCCGTATTCTGGAGGTGGCTGACTGCTGTCTGGGTGAGCCCGCCTTTAACAACCAGTCGTCGAGGTAGGGGAAGACTGAAACCCCTAACCTGCGCAGATGAGCTACGACCACCACCATCACTTTCGTGAACACCCGTGGGGCGCTGGTAAGGCCGCAGGGGAGCACGGTAAAATGAAAGTGCTCGTTGCCTACCGTGAACCGCAGGTAACGCTGATGGGCCGGCAGGACGGGGATGTGAAAATAAGCGTCCTGCAAATCCAACGCTACCATCCAGTCTCCCGGGTCCAGGGCAGCTAAGACCTGAGCCAAAGTCAGCATCTTGAACTTCTCCTTCCGGAGGAAGCCGTTGACGTTCCACAGGTCTAAGATAGGGCGTAGGCCCCCTTTGCCCTTCTTGTGAACCATAAAGTAGTGGGAGTAACAACCACTCCCTACTTCTGGCCCAGGAACGCGCTCGATCGCCCCCTTGGCCAAGAGGGCCATAACTTCCTCTCGCAGAAGACTCAAGTGATCCCAGACACGCGGTGGTACTGCGGTGGCATGGCTGGAGGGGTCGCCTCGAAGGGGAGGGCGTAGCCCCTTCAGACCATTTGCAGAACTCACCTGTCAGATGTGACGGTGCGCCAGTGGAGGAGGTGATGGCGAACCCTGCCCCCCACTGGCGTCACATGGGCCTGAAAGCTCGGACTAGGAGAGTTTCGAGGCGCATGCTGCAGGGGTAGGTGTGGACTGACCTTGCCGTTGTCCCCAAGCACCGCCAAACCGGTTTCTACATCCGCCACCGCGCTTGATGTTAGTCTGCGGGCCGCGGGCCGGGGACAGCGTCGTCCTGGGACTGCGACAGGGGCGACACCCTGGGGGCCGGCGCCAACGAGGTCGTAAGTTCGACCGGCGGCGACCCGGATCCGGCGGGGCCCTGCGGCGTCGGGGCCCTGCGGCGTCGGGGCCCTGCGGCGTCGGGGCCCTGCGGCGTCGGGACCGACGGCGCCGGGGCCAAAGCACCTGGCCCGCTTGGAGACCCAGTCGGGGCCGCTTAGCCCGAAGGCGCCGCGGAACCCGACGGAGGAGTGAGCTTCCTCATGGCCATGAGGAAGGCCTCGATCTCCTCCGGCGTCTCATTCTGCCCAGGGACCAGCAGGTATGGAAGCAGGCCGCGACGACTTCGGCGGAGCCGCGGGGAGGTGTCGCCGGAACCCCCGGCCGCGAGAGCGTCTGGTTGAGTCAGAAGAGCGATGTCTCCTGTTCGAATTCTTGTGCCTCTTACCTGAGAACTTCGAGTCGGAAGACTGATGACTACTCCCGGAACTGTGGTGACTCCGGCCCCGCGACTGGTCCCTCGACCTCCTTCCGGACCGGGACCGAGCGGCACGGGGCTGACTGCCGGAGCTCGAGTCGCTTGCGGGACCGCCCCCGTCTAGCTTTGGACGTCAGGGCCGGGCAGTCGGAGCAGGACTTGTCGTCGTGGTCGGGGGCCAGACAGTGATGGGAGTCAGTAACCGACATCAGTCGGCTGCAATCGACGCAGGGTTTGAACCCGGGCATCCCTACCGTCACAGTCGGAGTCGAGTGACTTCGAAAGATGATCAAAAAGGATCGAAAAAGTTAGTAAAAAATTGACTAAGGGTACAACTTTTTCTGGATCGGCGTTTGCTGGTGCGGAAAAAGTAGGTCAGCGCGCGAGGGCGGCGTCTAAGTACTCCGGCGATGTCATCCCGGCACCAATGGCGCCGACGACGGACACGGAGCCGCAGACGACGCCTACCGACGCACAACGTACTGCTACGCAAAAGTTTCCGGATCCAGTCTGACGCCTCGGGATATTCTAGGGTAAGGAATCTAATACTAACCGGTTTCTTTCAGATATATCTTACAACTCCTATTTCTGCTTTAGATTTTTGCTACTACTTCAACCGCAATGCAATGCAGTTTAGCCATAGTGAACTGTGTACTGCTATAAAAAGGACAAATATGCTGTATAGAATTTAACTATCTACTACCACTTCCATTCCAGTCTTCAGCCTAGGTCAGGCCATCCCTCCTGACTGGTTTCAACAATTTGTTCTTTTTCTGTAGCTTACAGCAAGCAGCAGTATTACCTGCACATGTAGACAAATTGGTGCTTCCAAGTCATACTACAAAAGGCAACTAACAAAATGTACTTACATAACGCACAACTACATTCCTTATAAATTTTAACTTAGACAATTAAAATGTTATCGTAATTTAAGTACTTTCCAACCATGACACAAGCTATGTATATAATGTAAACTTGATTGCAGTCTACAGACTAAGCTTAGATAATTTTTAAGAATGGTTATTTGATGAAGAAAACATTTACCTGGAAGGGGTATCACATTGTCCAATAAAACCTCCGATCCTTGGAAAGGTAATGTTACAAAATCAGATCTGAAAGATAAAACAGTGACACAATCTATTGTAAAAAGGTTGCAAAAAATTAAAATTGAAGCTAAAGGACAAACAATACTTCCTACAAGCCATTCATTTTCAAGATTCATTAAGGTTCCATGGCCAACTGCAGTCTGTGCATTAAAACTGGGTGTCTCAGGGTAGCATGAAGGCTCAAAACATTGTGCAAATACCCACCAAACTATTGTGTCTATCCCTCAAGGAGTGAGGTACGAGTTACTTACCTTCTATAACGATGTATCTGGTAGAGACGTTGTCTAGCCGCAGATTCCTTAACTTCGAATATCCCCAGGCGTCAGACTGGAAACCAGATTTTTTTTTTTGCAGCAGGACCTCTGAGTGCCGAGGGATGGCGCCACACGGCCCCGCCCTGACATCATCCACGTATGTGACGTCAGCGAGGTCATTTCAGTCCCTCCCGGCGCGCAGATGTCCATTTTCTGCAGCACAACGCGGAGCCACCAACAAAAGACTGAAAGTATGGGAACAGTGTGCAAGGGATGAAAAATCTGTGAATACAGAAGGAGGATGGTGCAAGTCAACATCGAAAAAGACAGAATTAGACACTGCCTACATATAAGTGAAAAGGCTGTGAGAAAGAGCCCCGCAAGCTAAGCGAAGACCCTTCCCCAAGTGCAGCAAGGGAAGAATATTTCAGACAGAAACAGAATGTCAATACCATGTGGAACTGTGTCGTCCAGCAAGTACAGAGCACAGAGAGAACAGGCCACTGCAGGAAGATATGAAAAGACTGGCACTCTCCCTGTAGTAATGGAGGACTGAAAAAGAGGTCAACAGCTCCTCAAAAAAGACAACTGTAGAGGAGACCAGAACCGTGAGTCTATAGAGAAGGAGGGAGGGAAGGCAGCAGGAGAAGAAAACAAAAAGAAGATTAATCTCCAGGTGAAGATGAATCAAAAGGCACCATTTTACACGAAAGAAACCCCTTGGAAGAAATCAGCTGTATAAGGCAATTCTCAAAAGGACGCAACCATGTGAGCACCCGTGAGAGAAAAAACAATAGTAACTGAAAGAGGCCAGTGGAGAACCCCACTTGGCAAGGTCCTCGCAGAACGGGAAGGCTGGGTGGGCGTTAAGGAATCTGCGGCTTGACAACGTCTCTCCCAGATACATTGTTACAGAAGGTGAGTAACTCGTACATCTGATAGATACATCTAGTCACAGATTCCTTAACTTAGAATAGATACCACAGCCATACCCCAAGGGGAAGGTGGGTCTGCGACAGAAAAGAAAGCACCAAGCACTTGAGCCGGCAACAGAGTGACGGACAATGGGGGAGGCTGTGGCGGAACAGCCAGACAGCAACCAAACTAGCTCGGAAGAGCAAAAGATAACAGGATGCAAGACATCCCAAAAGTGCCAAAATGGCCAGAACCCTGTATACGCACAAGAGGTAGAAACGGCACCAGCCATATACCAGAATAAAAGAGGAAGAAGCACCACTCGCTTAATGGCGCACTATGTGAACACCTACCAAAAGTTGAGAAAAAACAAGAAGATGCAACCACAGCCTACAAGGCTAGCCCATGGAAGGAATGCCAGAGAGGCTACAGCAAGAATCAAAGGTCAAGCGGTAGAACTCAGCAATGTTTCTAGAAGTGCAGGAGGAAACAAGAAGCACGCCAAGTGCACACCCAATCCCAAAAGGGGGAACAGGAAAGAACAGTAACAACCTGAAGCACGCTGATGCGGGCCACCACAGAATCATGCACAGAGCAAACAGCCACAGAGACCACAAGGTGGCGTAGCTAAAATAAGCATAAGACTGCCCGACCAGGCAGCTTGAAGAATAAGGGGAGAACCAACACATGAAATACAGATATGCAGGGTGTAGACCTAGGACAACTGAAATCAGAAAAGCCGTCTCGCATGCCCAGGTGATATCATATAGGGTGATATCTAATGAAGGAGGCAAATCCGAAGGAAGGGGTAGCAGAGGCACCAAAGTACCACGGCGTAGAAACGGAGGAAGAATCTCAGAATTCTAGACCACACTCTCAGACTGGAAGGAAAGTAACCCTTGTCCAGAAAGCGATATCGTTAAGTATCTGAACATCAAGAAGGGAGCAGTGTAAAACTGAGGAACCACCCAATTAAGTGGAAGGCAAAAAGGGACCTTATTGGCAATCCTGCATGCATCACTGAAAATATATATATACATACATGCACAGAACGCTCACAAAAGCCACCTCCAATCCCCAAGGACCGGCGAAGCACGAGACGGACCACAGGATCTGATCAAAATTCTTTACTTATTCAGGTTTCAGGTAACAGAGATATAGAGAAATATATATATATGGGGGCCGTTCTAGATCAGAGTAGCCCAGAATTGAAACAAAAAGCAACATGGCTGCAACCTGCAGCTGGGTTTCGCAAATGCTCAAACTGCAGAGCGTGCAAATTTGGGATAAACAAAATGCATTATTGCACCCCCTTCAGTCCCACCGAAATCCCTATCATTGGCAACCACACTTGTAAGACAGAATTCGCTGTGTATGTCCTGACGTGCACCTGTGGCCTTAATTACATAGGCAGTACCAAACTACAGGCACACGTCAGGATCTTACAACATCTTTGAGCTATTTTACACTGCGATCCTGCTTACCCGGTGGCACGCCATTTTCAGAAAAAACACAACAAAGATGTGGGCTGCCTGACTTACTATGTGGTGGGAGCAGTACCTAAACTACGTAGGGGAAGGCAATAGGGAGCTCCGGTTGAGACAACTGGAGTCTAGCATGATCCTTAAGTTTGAAAGCAAATGGCCGAATGGCCTGAATAATACAGAGGACATGCACGATTTTCTGTAAATACACCTCTAATTTGGCTCCCTTATTTTAAACCCATAGTTGCCTCTTTCTACCTTGCAGCATGCTCTCATCTGAAAGTCTTTTTTGAAATTCTGTCTCATATTTCAATTCTGTGCCCTACACCCGCAGGCAGTCAGGTTCCCTGTTGCCTGTGGGGATGCTTCGTTTTAAGTAGGGCTCTCTTGCCTTGTAGCTTGATATTGTAGTTTTTAATGGATAGTCAGGTTCCCGGTTATCCATTGCCTTGTATATATCAGTTCCCCAGCCTCCCCACTTTAACATTTTTAATATCCTGTTTTTCCCCATTGATCCTTTTTAGCACTTTTTTTATACACAGGGTGTTTTAATCACTTGTAAATATGATTAATTACCAAAAAGTATGAAATGTTTTAAATTGCTTTTTATTGACAAAATAAGGCTTTGTCCCAATTGTAATGATGGCAATATTTAATCATGAATATACAGGTTGTTTTATCATACACTTCAGCACTATGGCCGGGATGCCCGCCACCCCCTCCAAGTCAAGTCAGAAATTTATATAGCGGGCTACATACCCAGAGGGTCTCTAGGCGCTTGAGGAAGGGATGGGAATTATTTGTCGAATATCCAGGTTTTAAGTTGCTTTCTGAAAGCTAGGTGGTTCTGAGTGAGACGTAGGTGAGTGGGGAGTGAGTTCCAGGTTTTAGCTGCAAGGTAGGAGAAGGATCTACCTCCCATGGTGGTTTTATTGATGCGAGGAATGGTAGCAAAGGCTTGGTTGGAAGATCGTAGCTGGCGAGGGGGGGTGTAGAAGGAAAGTCGTGTGTTGAGGCATTCGGGTCCAAGTTCGTATAGTGCTTTGTGAGCGTGGGTTAGGAGGCGGAAAGTAATCCTCTTATTGACGGGGAGCCAGTGGAGGTTTTTCAGGTGGCTAGAGATATGGTCTTTACGCGGGATGTCTAGTATGAGTCTGGCTGATGCGTTCTGGATGCGTTGGAGTTTTTTCTGGAGTTTTGCGGACACCAATTCCCCAAGGGGAGGAGACAGACACAGGTTTGAGCTTTTGGAAGACGGGGGGGAGTTACCCCCCCGGCCGTATTTATTAAAATATGAAACAAAATTTAAAACATTAAATTAAAACGTTTCATGAATTATGTACAATTTTACTTTCATTACATTTGGATGAAGACATTTTCTTTGGCTAACCTTAACAGATCTTAAATACAAAGGTTTCCTAGCCGAGTCTAGCATCCTGAAAATGCATACATTCTAAATTAAAATTGTACATCCTAGCATTAAGGGCCAACGGCAAGGTCTTAACCGGTTTCAGATCCCTACTACCAAACTCCCGCCCTCACGGTGTGAGTGGCGCATGCGCAGAGGACTTTACCCTCGTTGCCAACTGTAATTTCCCTTGTCGTGGGGGCCCCCTTTCACTCGACGCCATCTTAAAGGTCGTCCGAGTTCCCGTGTGACAGTTGTTTTACCTACTAAGGAAAGAAAATTAAGCCTAATCTGAAACAGCTTGACTATTCATCAACTTTTCATTTCTACAAAAGGGGAAAAAAGCCCTAAAGCACACGACAATTTTATTATGTATACACTCCTTTACTTTTTCTACAAAGGAAAAAAGGCCTATACACATTTATATAATCCAAGGCATGCAAAAATGCTGAAAAATGTGACTGCATCTCTTTAATACATTCGGATATCATCAACAATTACTTTATTCAAAAAGACATTGCAAGAGGGGCTGGTGGGTGGGTCAAAATTGACGCTTGTTCCGTCGAGGGCTCACGAGCAACGAGTGGTGCAGCCTTCAGAGCACTGGAACAAGAGGACGCTTCTTTGGATTCCCGCTCTATTTATCCGTCTATGGGAGGGCGGGGACCCTCCTCAGGTACGCCCCCTGGGCGCGGTCTTCCGGGCGGGTGTCTAGGACAACCCCTTCTGGGCGGGAAGGGCGTGCTCCGGCTACGCCGCTTTGGGCATACCAGCCGAACCACGCCCCCGCCCAAAATGGTTTCCCGGGGGGGATCGGGGCACCCATCCATACGTTCGGGGGGACCGAGTAGTCTTCCCTTTCCATATGGCCGGGATGCCCGCCACCCCCTCCCAACACCAATTCCCCAAGGGGAGGAGACAGACACAGGTTTGAGCTTTTGGAAGGTGGGGGGGGAGTTACCCCCCCGGCCGTATATTAAAATATGAAACAAAATTTAAAACATTAAATTAAAACATTTCATGAATTATGTACAATTTTACTTTCATTACATTTGGATGAAGACATGTTCTTTGGCTAACCTTAACAGATCTCTAATACAAAGGTTTCCTAGCCGAGTCTAGCATCCTGAAAATGCATACATTCTAAATTAAAATTGTACATCCTAGCATTAAGGGCCAACGGCAAGGTCTTAACCGGTGTAAGATCCCTACTACCAAACTCCCGCCCTCACGGTGTGAGGGGCGCATGCGCAGAGGATTTTACCCTCGTTGCCATCTGTAACTTCCCTTTCACTCGACGCCATCTTAAAGGTCGTCCGAGTTCCCGTGTGAGGTATCTTTAAGAAGGACAGCGTGGACCCCCCCCCCCCCCCCCCCTTCCCCACACTCTCTTCCGCCGGAGCGGATATCCGGCCCCCGGGAAATTCGTAGGAGGGGCATCTAGCCGTCTCCCCCCTGGGAGTGGCCTATGGCCGTCTCCCCCTAGGCGACCCATCTGTAGTGGGTGCCGCCTCCCCGTGGGAGGGGCCAATGGCTGCCTCCCCCGGGCGCTCCCATCCATTCTGGGTGGCGCCCCCCCTAGGGACCTTGAAATTACTGCTAATCGATCATGACCTTACCGCCACAGGCCGGATAGTTGACCGACTATCCGGCCCCCCCACACCTCCTAAAGGTCATGCCTCCTCAATCCCCTTAGCCATGCTATGAAGTCTCCTATGAGTAAATCATTCCCTGCCCTGGACAAGTGAACCCCATCATTCAAATAAAAGTGATCACCCCGAATACACCCATGGGGAATGCTATGCAAATGCGCGGAGCGAAACAATTTCCCAATTTTATTGTTGACCCTCTTTACCGAGTGGTTCATCGCTGACACAGAGAAACCCCCCGCCAAACTCTCCTGGGGATCATGTGGGACCAGGCGATTGTGCACCCCGGGAGCCTCTTAGCCAACCAGCTGACTGCCGACAAAATGTGTTCCACTAACACTCGTCTTCCCAGTCTCACCAAGTCATTTCCCCCCAAGTGTACTATGATTATAGATGGCGGTGACCTTTGCCGCCCTAAGAGACCCTCCACAAACGATTGAAATTGGTCAAAACAGAGGCCTCCCTTCCCATGGAAGGTCACTCTGAACCTGTATTCCCCAGATGCGCGAGTCGCGTCACCTGCCATAAATACGTCCCCGGCGCGCCTCACGTATGAGTGGCCCACGACCCATACCACTTGCTCTCCAGTCGGTGATCCTCGCCCGCTGGTCCCCTGGTGATGGGTTGATCCCAAATTCCGCCCCGCGTCACAGGCTTGCGAAACTGTAATTCAAACAAAAGACAACAAGCGTGAGTGCATTTCATCAGTCTTTTTACAACATGTGCAATCGCACATACCTCTTGAAGCAGTTCGAGAACCAACGGCCTAGCTGTTTCACTTCTTCCGCACCCAGACCCCGGGCCGTAGCCTCAGTAGCGGCCCCTATTCTGAATGAGTGGGTCCCAAAATCGCACGGGTCCATGCCCGCCGCAGCGATTGTAAGTGCTAGCACCCTCTGAAACTGAAATCTTGTCAGAGGGGTGCCATCCTTGTGCCTAAGCAGGCTCCCTCCCCATGTTGCCGGCCTCTGTGCCAAGTATTCCTCTAAACACTTTATCGGACAAGTGGGGCTCCCTCGAGCGCGCTGCACAACAACACTATCCCCCATAGGTTCCTGGTCTGTCTTGGACCTGACTATCGAGATTAGCATCGAATCACCCCGTATTTGTACGTGATCCCTGCATAAGCCTCCCTCCATATCTTTCTTGTTCCTCGCCACGAGTTCGCTTACCCGCATGGCCCCATGAAATGCCAAGGCGAAAGCTGCCCGGAACAGAACTGCTTCGGAAGGGGAGGAGCATGTCTCATCCAGCTTTGCTAAAAGCCGAGAAAATCTCTCTAAACCAATCGGGCGCCTCGTATCTTGTCTGCGACCCTCCAGGCGTTGCCAGCCGCGGAGCGCCTTCCTGACTAAAAAGGAACCCGTCGGGTCCCTTATGCCGTGGAGCTGTGCCATGAATGATATGGCCGCCCTATGTCTGTTGGCAGTTGCGGCTGATCGGCCTTCTCTATGCAGCGCTACTAAGAACACCAGGAAGGATTCCTCCTGCCCCCAGCTCTGTCTCCATGCCGGGCCTAAAAAGGTGCAGTAAGAAGGAAACGCTCCCTCATAAGCCTTCCTCGTCCTGGGCGCTAAGCTGGCAGCCACGAGGTCTTGTAATCCGTGGCACCGATCAGCCATAGTGCATCGGGGAACGGTGCCGCCACTAGATCCACTGTGGGTAGATAGCCCCTGAAAGCCTGCATGTGTGAACGAGAGAGTGCATCAGCTGCATTATTCAGTACACCCGGCACATGTTTTGCCCTGAACTGTACATTCAATCTCATGGAACGTAAAACAATTTCTTTCAACAGTCTCAAGATCCACTTGCAGCGTGCTGCCTGCTGATTAATGCACTCGACCACTGTCATATTGTCCGACCAGAACACTACTGAGCGGTCCCTAAAATCGTCTGGCCATGCCAACAGAGCCACCCAAATGGGAAACAGCTCCAAGAACCCAATGTTACCCGTTAGGCCACTGGAGTGCCACCATGTCGGCCATACTTGTGCCGACCATCGGTTACCAAAGATGGCGCCAAATCCCACGCTCCCAGCTGAGTCAGTCCACAAACCCAGTTCGTCAGACGATGCTGGGGGCTTGTTCCACGCCACTCGACCGTTGAAGTCGGCCAGGAATGCCAACCAGATGCGCATATCCTGGCGAACCTCTGCCGACAGTCTCGTGCGGTGGTGTCCCTCCTTGAGGCCGACCATAGCTTGTGCAATGGAGCGTGAGAAGGGGGTGACCCATCGGTATTACTCTCAAGGCAAAGTTAAGCTGACCCACTGTTTGTTGTAACTGGTGCAGGGTCACTTTTTCTTTGCCCAGGCATTGTATCAAGGAAGCCCTGAACTTGGCCACTTTCTCCATTGGCAGACGGAAGCATCCCTCCACTGAATCGAGCTCAATCCCCAGAAACTCCAGTGAAGTAGATGGCCCCACTGTCTTACCTGGTGCTAATGGGACTCCAAATTCCTGCATGAGAATGCAGAAATCCTGCAGTGCCGGTGCACATTCCGCAGTGCCGGCCGGTCCTAAGAACAGGAAGTCGTCTAAATAGTGCATCACTTGTCTATGCCCTGTGGCCTCAGTGAATGCTCATTCTAGAAAACAACTGAACATCTCAAAATAAGCACAAGAAATTGAGCAGCCCATGGGCATGCATCTATCCATGTAATACTTCCCCTGGAACGTAAATCCTAGCAAGCGCTGGTCCCGCGGGTATACCGGGAGCAACCTGAATGCTGATTCGATGTCTGATTTCGCCAACAGAGCACCGGGGCCCAGGTGATTCAGTAGGGCAACGGCATCGTCAAACGATGCGTACCGAACTGAACAGACATCCGGGTCAATGGCTTCATTCACCGAGGCGCCCCTCGGGTCTGACAGATTGTGAATGAGTCTATATTCCCCTGGGTCTTTCTTCGGAACCACACCTAAAGGTGAACACGCGAAATCCGCCACTGGCGGGCATTGAAAAGGTCCTGCTACCCGCCCCAAGCTGACCTCTTTGGAAATTTTCTTGGCCACCACTGCTGGGTTGTGTTGAACGGATTGCGGATTTTTACAAAAGGGGCTCCCCCGAAAATTCCCCGCCGGGATGTTGAAGCCATATAGGAAACCATTCCTCAAAATCCCAGCGGATACATGATCAGGGTATCTGTTCAGCCAGGGGGTCAAAGCCATGATATCAATGGGTGAAGACGATTGCCTCCCAAGCATCACTTCAATCCTGCTTGGATCCCCCCTTTCCTCCCAAACCACCGTTCTTGGACCTACAGCTGCTTTCCGGATGTGAGGAGTTCCCACAGCCCGCACAAGCATGCCGGAACCTACATGTTCCCTGGGGCCTGTTACAGTTACCTCTGTTGAAGCCCCAACAAACCCCGCGCTTGCCGCCATTTCCGCCGGTCTTGGGCTGTGATTCCCCACCGGCGCTTGCTCGAAAGGGCTGCGTCGGCCTTTGTTGAACTGTCCCAGACCCGCTCCCGCACGGCGAGGACGTACCTGCCGATCCAGGCAAGAGCTGTTTGTGCCACGATACTGTGTCGAGGCAATTCCATGTCAACGTTACATCAAACTCTTTTGACTTTCGAAAGTGCACATCATAACCTTTCCACTCATTCCCCCCGTACAGGTTCTAAAAATCCATGATCCTGTTCTGGTAACAGGAAAGATCGGGCAACACTTCAGGTTTACGTTCCCCCATTATTGCCGTAAATATAGAGAAGGCCTTCACCCAGTTGACTACGGTCTCGTCGACCCTAAATTCCGCCATCTTGGCCCGCCATACGCTGGGGTGCCATAAATCTTTCTGGGTCTTTGCGTACTCTATCTCACGATGGTCGGTTAATAATGAAAACATATTAACATATTTGTCCCCCAATATCATTTCCTTCGTGGCCGCTGGGATGTGCTGGGCCACCCTTTCGCGCCTCGAAGGCACTGAACTCTCCCCCACCATTGGCAATGGGTTCTTACCGGGTTCAACCGCCGTGTCTGCTGTCTTTTCTCGGCCAACTGTTGTCACTCCCGGTGCGACCTGTGGGGGAATAGAAGGAACATTCGCCGTCCCGGCTTCTCTTGACTGCCGTAACTGCTCGATTATTAATCTGGCTTCCTCGGCCGGATCCCCCGCAGCCACAGCCCCCCCCCCCGATTTCTTTTTAAGCCAGGGCAATACTGCCGCTAACTGAATGGCCAGTTCTGGGGGCATCTGATCATCATCAACCGGAGTTATTACAACAGGGATCGGAAAACCCGCGTCTGGACTCGATACCGGGGTGTCCACTGGTGCGACGGGGGCTGCTGGGGGTACCTCCGGGACCAGGCCCTCCCCGGAAATCGCCCTCTTCTTAGTACGCCTCCCCCTACCCTCAGGGACGACTCCCGGCAAGGCCGGACCTATCACCTTCTTAGGAAGGCCCGCGAGGTCGTTCTGGGCTGCTATCTGCTTTTTTACCTCTGTCAAGCCCCGACCGATCGAATCTACTTTACCCAGCTTTCTGTCCATGACCGCCATTCGGTTCGACAAAGTGCGCAGTATCTTCTCCAACTCGGAGCTCTTTCCCGCTTTTTTGCCGGCCATGGCTTCGCTCACTCCGTTCGAGTTGCTCGACAAGGTCCTAGATCCTTCACACGACTGAAGCTGAAAAAGAAAGAACAAAGATTACAAATTCTCAAAATTGCCGCTTGTTCCGTCGAGGGCTCACGAGCAACGAGTGGTGCAGCCTTCAGAGCACTGGAACAATTCTATTATCCGTCTGCGGGAGGGCGGGGA